>NC_134874.1:34318991-34634874 GCF_049852395.1 Peromyscus maniculatus bairdii | reverse complement strand
GTAAGGCCGACTGGGGTTCAATACAACTTCCTAAACGGAGTTGATTCACATTGAGTTTCAAGTTCTAGCATTAAGTGTTAATTCAGGGTAAGAACACCACTATTGTGCTATTCTGGCCATAAACAGTGCAAATAGCACTCGCGTCTGTTCCCAGCAAATACAGTGTATTGGACTGAAGAGAAGCTCCTGTTTTACTTAGTTTCCAATACTGAGTTGAACTAGATATGCCCCGTTTGTGTAGGAAGCACAGTTCTCTTGTTCTGAGCTATCTCACTGTACTGGCCCTATAGGAAACACAGTAGAGTGCAAGAGTGCCTGTTTCTCAAAAGCAGAGTGTTTTTCTTGTAAGGCCGACTGGGGTTCAATACAACTTCCTAAACGGAGTTGATTCACATTGAGTTTCAAGTTCTAGCATTAAGTGTTAATTCAGGGTAAGAACACCACTATTGTGCTATTCTGGCCATAAACAGTGCAAATTAGCACTCGCGTCTGTTCCCAGCAAATACAGTGTATTGGACTGAAGAGAAGCTCCTGTTTTACTTAGTTTCCAATACTGAGTTGAACTAGATATGCCCCGTTTGTGTAGGAAGCACAGTTCTCTTGTTCTGAGCTAGCTCACTGTACTGGCCCTATAGGAAACACAGTAGAGTGCAAGAGTGCCTGTTTCTCAAAAGCAGAGTGTTTTTCTTGTAAGGCCGACTGTCGTTCAATACAACTTCCTAAACGGAGTTGATTCACATTGAGTTTCAAGTTCTAGCATTAAGTGTTAATTCAGGGTAAGAACACCACTATTGTGCTATTCTGGCCATAAACAGTGCAAATAGCACTCACGTCTGTTCCCAGCAAATACAGTGTATTGGACTGAAGAGAAGCTCCTGTTTTACTTAGTTTCCAATACTGAGTTGAACTAGATATGCCCCGTTTGTGTAGGAAGCACAGTTCTCTTGTTGTGAGCTAGCTCAGTGTACTGGCCCTATAGGAAACACAGTAGAGTGCAAGAGTGCCTGTTTCTCAAAAGCAGAGTGTTTTTCTTGTAAGGCCGACTGGGGTTCAATACAACTTCCTAAACGGAGTTGATTCACATTCAGTTTCAAGTTCTAGCATTAAGTGTTAATTCAGGGTAAGAACACCACTATTGTGCTATTCTGGCCAAAAACAGTGCAAATAGCACTCGCGTCTGTTCCCAGCAAATACAGTGTATTGGACTGAAGAGAAGCTCCTGTTTTACTTAGTTTCCAATACTGAGTTGAACTAGATATGCCCCGTTTGTGTAGGAAGCACAGTTCTCTTGTTCTGAGCTAGCTCACTGTACTGGCCCTATAGGAAACACAGTAGAGTGCAAGAGTGCCTGTTTCTCAAAAGCAGAGTGTTTTTCTTGTAAGGCCGACTGGGGTTCAATACAACTTCCTAAACGGAGTTGATTCACATTGAGTTTCAAGTTCTAGCATTAAGTGTTAATTCATGGTAAGAACACCACTATTGTGGTATTCCGGCCATAAACAGTGCAAATAGCACTCGCGTCTGTTCCCAGCAAATACAGTGTATTGGACTGAAGAGAAGCTCCTGTTTTACTTAGTTTCCAATACTGAGTTGAACTAGATATGCCCCGTTTGTGTAGGAAGCACAGTTCTCTTGTTCTGAGCTAGCTCACTGTACTGGCCCTATAGGAAACACAGTAGAGTGCAAGAGTGCCTGTTTCTCAAAAGCAGAGTGTTTTTCTTGTAAGGCCGACTGTGGTTCAATACAACTTCCTAAACGGAGTTGATTCACATTGAGTTTCAAGTTCTAGCATTAAGTGTTAATTCAGGGTAAGAACACCACTATTGTGCTATTCTGGCCATAAACAGTGCAAATAGCACTCGCGTCTGTTCCCAGCAAATACAGTGTATTGGACTGAAGAGAAGCTCCTGTTTTACTTAGTTTCCAATACTGAGTTGAACTAGATATGCCCCGTTTGTGTAGGAAGCACAGTTCTCTTGTTCTGAGCTATCTCACTGTACTGGCCCTATAGGAAACACAGTAGAGTGCAAGAGTGCCTGTTTCTCAAAAGCAGAGTGTTTTTCTTGTAAGGCCGAAAGGGGTTCAATACAACTTCCTAAACGGAGTTGATTCACATTGAGTTTCAAGTTCTAGCATTAAGTGTTAATTCAGGGTAAGAACACCACTATTGTGCTATTCTGGCCATAAACAGTGCAAATTAGCACTCGCGTCTGTTCCCAGCAAATACAGTGTATTGGACTGAAGAGAAGCTCCTGTTTTACTTAGTTTCCAATACTGAGTTGAACTAGATATGCCCCGTTTGTGTAGGAAGCACAGTTCTCTTGTTCTGAGCTAGCTCACTGTACTGGCCCTATAGGAAACACAGTAGAGTGCAAGAGTGCCTGTTTCTCAAAAGCAGAGTGTTTTTCTTGTAAGGCCGACTGTCGTTCAATACAACTTCCTAAACGGAGTTGATTCACATTGAGTTTCAAGTTCTAGCATTAAGTGTTAATTCAGGGTAAGAACACCACTATTGTGCTATTCTGGCCATAAACAGTGCAAATAGTACTCACGTCTGTTCCCAGCAAATACAGTGTATTGGACTGAAGAGAAGCTCCTGTTTTACTTAGTTTCCAATACTGAGTTGAACTAGATATGCCCCGTTTGTGTAGGAAGCACAGTTCTCTTGTTCTGAGCTAGCTCACTGTACTGGCCCTATAGGAAACACAGTAGAGTGCAAGAGTGCCTGTTTCTCAAAAGCAGAGTGTTTTTCTTGTAAGGCGACTGGGGTTCAATACAACTTCCTAAACGGAGTTGATTCACATTCAGTTTCAAGTTCTAGCATTAAGTGTTAATTCAGGGTAAGAACACCACTATTGTGCTATTCTGGCCATAAACAGTGCAAATAGCACTCGCGTCTGTTCCCAGCAAATACAGTGTATTGGACTGAAGAGAAGCTCCTGTTTTACTTAGTTTCCAATACTGAGTTGAACTAGATATGCCCCGTTTGTGTAGGAAGCACAGTTCTCTTGTTCTGAGCTATCTCACTGTACTGGCCCTATAGGAAACACAGTAGAGTGCAAGAGTGCCTGTTTCTCAAAAGCAGAGTGTTTTTCTTGTAAGGCCGACTGGGGTTCAATACAACTTCCTAAACGGAGTTGATTCACATTGAGTTTCAAGTTCTAGCATTAAGTGTTAATTCAGGGTAAGAACACCACTATTGTGCTATTCTGGCCATAAACAGTGCAAATTAGCACTTGCGTCTGTTCCCAGCAAATACAGTGTATTGGACTGAAGAGAAGCTCCTGTTTTACTTAGTTTCCAATACTGAGTTGAACTAGATATGCCCCGTTTGTGTAGGAAGCACAGTTCTCTTGTTCTGAGCTAGCTCACTGTACTGGCCCTATAGGAAACACAGTAGAGTGCAAGAGTGCCTGTTTCTCAAAAGCAGAGTGTTTTTCTTGTAAGGCCGACTGTCGTTCAATACAACTTCCTAAACGGAGTTGATTCACATTGAGTTTCAAGTTCTAGCATTAAGTGTTAATTCAGGGTAAGAACACCACTATTGTGCTATTCTGGCCATAAACAGTGCAAATAGCACTCGCGTCTGTTCCCAGCAAATACAGTGTATTGGACTGAAGAGAAGCTCCTGTTTTACTTAGTTTCCAATACTGAGTTGAACTAGATATGCCCCGTTTGTGTAGGAAGCACAGTTCTCTTGTTCTGAGCTAGCTCACTGTACTGGCCCTATAGGAAACACAGTAGAGTGCAAGAGTGCCTGTTTCTCAAAAGCAGAGTGTTTTTCTTGTAAGGCCGACTGGGGTTCAATACAACTTCCTAAACGGAGTTGATTCACATTCAGTTTCAAGTTCTAGCATTAAGTGTTAATTCATGGTAAGAACACCACTATTGTGCTATTCCGGCCATAAACAGTGCAAATAGCACTCGCGTCTGTTCCCAGCAAATACAGTGTATTGGACTCAATAGAAGCTCGTGTTTTACTTAGTTTCCAATACTGAGTTGAACTAGATATGCCCCGTTTGTGTAGGAAGCACAGTTCTCTTGTTCTGAGCTAGCTCACTGTACTGGCCCTATAGGAAACACAGTAGAGTGCAAGAGTGCCTGTTTCTCAAAAGCAGAGTGTTTTTCTTGTAAGGCCGACTGTGGTTCAATACAACTTCCTAAACGGAGTTGATTCACATTGAGTTTCAAGTTCTAGCATTAAGTGTTAATTCAGGGTAAGAACACCACTATTGTGCTATTCTGGCCATAAACAGTGCAAATAGCACTCGCGTCTGTTCCCAGCAAATACAGTGTATTGGACTGAAGAGAAGCTCCTGTTTTACTTAGTTTCCAATACTGAGTTGAACTAGATATGCCCCGTTTGTGTAGGAAGCACAGTTCTCTTGTTCTGAGCTAGCTCACTGTACTGGCCCTATAGGAAACACAGTAGAGTGCAAGAGTGCCTGTTTCTCAATAGCAGAGTGTTTTTCTTGTAAGGCCGACTGGGGTTCAATACAATTTCCTAAACGGAGTTGATTCACATTCAGTTTCAAGTACTAGCATTAAGTGTTAATTCAGGGTAAGAACACCACTATTGTGCTATTCTGGCCATAAACAGTGCAAATAGCACTCGCGTCTGTTCACAGCAAATACAGTGTATTGGACTGAAGAGAAGCTCTTGTTTTACTTAGTTTCCAATACTGAGTTGAACTAGATATGCCCCGTTTGTGTAGGAAGCACAGTTCTCTTGTTCTGAGCTTGCTCACTGTACTGGCCCTATAGGAAACACAGTAGAGTGCAAGAGTGCCTGTTTCTCAAAAGCAGAGTGTTTTTCTTGTAAGGCCGACTGGGGTTCAATACAACTTCCTAAACGGAGTTGATTCACATTCAGTTTCAAGTTCTAGCATTAAGTGTTAATTCAGGGTAAGAACACCACTATTGTGCTATTCTGGCCATAAACAGTGCAAATAGCACTCGCGTCTGTTCCCAGCAAATACAGTGTATTGGACTGAAGAGAAGCTCCTGTTTTACTTAGTTTCCAATACTGAGTTGAACTGGATATGCCCCTTTTGTGTAGGAAGCACAGTTCTCTTGTTTTGAGCTAGCTCACTGTACTGGCCCTATAGGAAACACAGTAGAGTGCAAGAGTGCCTGTTTCTCAAAAGCAGAGTGTTTTTCTTGTAAGGCCGACTGGGGTTCAATACAACTTCCTAAACGGAGTTGATTCACATTCAGTTTCAAGTTCTAGCATTAAGTGTTAATTCAGGGTAAGAACACCACTATTGTGCTATTCTGGCCATAAACAGTGCAAATTAGCACTCGCGTCTGTTCCCAGCAAATACAGTGTATTGGACTGAAGAGAAGCTCCTGTTTTACTTAGTTTCCAATACTGAGTTGAACTAGATATGCCCCGTTTGTGTAGGAAGCACAGTTCTCTTGTTCTGAGCTAGCTCACTGTACTGGCCCTATAGGAAACACAGTAGAGTGCAAGAGTGCCTGTTTCTCAAAAGCAGAGTGTTTTTCTTGTAAGGCCGACTGGGGTTCAATACAACTTCCTAAACGGAGTTGATTCACATTGAGTTTCAGTTCTAGCATTAAGTGTTAATTCAGGGTAAGAACACCACTATTGTGCTATTCTGGCCATAAACAGTGCAAATTAGCACTCGCGTCTGTTCCCAGCAAATACAGTGTATTGGACTGAAGAGAAGCTCCTGTTTTACTTAGTTTCCAATACTGAGTTGAACTAGATATGACCCGTTTGTGTAGGAAGCACAGTTCTCTTGTTCTGAGCTAGCTCACTGTACTGGCCCTATAGGAAACACAGTAGAATGCACTAATGTCCGTTTCTCAAAAGTGGAGTTTTTTTCTTGCATGGCACACTAGTGTTTTATTAAACTAAGTAAACGGAGTTGAATCACATTCAGTTTCAAGATCTAGCAGCAAGTGTTCATTCAGGCTAAGAACACCACTCTTGTGCTATTCTGGCCATAAACAGTGGAAATAGCACTCGCGTCTGTTCCCAGCAAATACAGTGTATTGGACTGAAGAGAAGCTCCTGTTTTACTTAGTTTCCAATAATGAGTTGAACTAGATATGCCCCGTTTGTGTAGGAAGCACAGTTCTCTTGTTCTGAGCTAGCTCACTGTACTGGCCCTATAGGAAACACAGTAGAGTGCAAGAGTGCCTGTTTCTCAAAAGCAGAGTGTTTTTCTTGTAAGGCGACTGGGGTTCAATACAACTTCCTAAACGGAGTTGATTCACATTCAGTTTCAAGTTCTAGCATTAAGTGTTAATTCAGGGTAAGAACACCACTATTGTGCTATTCTGGCCAAAAACAGTGCAAATTAGCACTCGCGTCTGTTCCCAGCAAATACAGTGTATTGGACTGAAGAGAAGCTCCTGTTTTACTTAGTTTCCAATACTGAGTTGAACTAGATATGCCCCGTTTGTGTAGGAAGCACAGTTCTCTTGTTCTGAGCTAGCTCACTGTACTGGCCCTATAGGAAACACAGTAGAGTGCAAGAGTGCCTGTTTCTCAAAAGCAGAGTGTTTTTCTTGTAAGGCCGATTGGGGTTCAATACAACTTCCTAAACGGAGTTGATTCACATTGAGTTTCAAGTTCTAGCATTAAGTGTTAATTCAGGGTAAGAACACCACTATTGTGCTATTCTGGCCATAAACAGTGCAAATTAGCACTTGCGTCTGTTCCCAGCAAATACAGTGTATAGGACTGAAGAGAAGCTCCTGTTTTACTTAGTTTCCAATACTGAGTTGAACTAGATATGCCCCGTTTGTGTAGGAAGCACAGTTCTCTTGTTCTGAGCTAGCTCACTGTACTGGCCCTATAGGAAACACAGTAGAGTGCAAGAGTGCCTGTTTCTCAAAAGCAGAGTGTTTTTCTTGTAAGGCCGACTGGGGTTCAATACAACTTCCTAAACGGAGTTGATTCACATTCAGTTTCAAGTTCTAGCATTAAGTGTTAATTCAGGGTAAGAACACCACTATTGTGCTATTCTGGCCATAAACAGTGCAAATAGCACTCGCGTCTGTTCCCAGCAAATACAGTGTATTGGACTGAAGAGAAGCTCCTGTTTTACTTAGTTTCCAATACTGAGTTGAACTAGATATGCCCCGTTTGTGTAGGAAGCACAGTTCTCTTGTTCTGAGCTAGCTCACTGTACTGGCCCTATAGGAAACACAGTAGAGTGCAAGAGTGCCTGTTTCTCAAAAGCAGAGTGTTTTTCTTGTAAGGCCGACTGGGGTTCAATACAACTTCCTAAACGGAGTTGATTCACATTCAGTTTCAAGTTCTAGCATTAAGTGTTAATTCAGGGTAAGAACACCACTATTGTGCTATTCCGGCCATAAACAGTGCAAATAGCACTCGCGTCTGTTCCCAGCAAATACAGTGTATTGGACTCAATAGAAGCTAATGTTTTACTTAGTTTCCAATACTGAGTTGAACTAGATATGCCCCGTTTGTGTAGGAAGCACAGTTCTCTTGTTCTGAGCTAGCTCACTGTACTGGCCCTATAGGAAACACAGTAGAGTGCAAGAGTGCCTGTTTCTCAAAAGCAGAGTGTTTTTCTTGTAAGGCCGACTGGGGTTCAATACAACTTCCTAAACGGAGTTGATTCACATTGAGTTTCAAGTTCTAGCATTAAGTGTTAATTCAGGGTAAGAACACCACTATTGTGCTATTCTGGCCATAAACAGTGCAAATAGCACTCGCGTCTGTTCCCAGCAAATACAGTGTATTGGACTGAAGAGAAGCTCCTGTTTTACTTAGTTTCCAATACTGAGTTGAACTAGATATGCCCCGTTTGTGTAGGAAGCACAGTTCTCTTGTTCTGAGCTAGCTCACTGTACTGGCCCTATAGGAAACACAGTAGAGTGCAAGAGTGCCTGTTTCTCAATAGCAGAGTGTTTTTCTTGTAAGGCCGACTGGGGTTCAATACAATTTCCTAAACTGAGTTGATTCACATTCAGTTTCAAGTACTAGCATTAAGTGTTAATTCAGGGTAAGAACACCACTATTGTGCTATTCTGGCCATAAACAGTGCAAATAGCACTCGCGTCTGTTCACAGCAAATACAGTGTATTGGACTGAAGAGAAGCTCCTGTTTTACTTAGTTTCCAATACTGAGTTGAACTAGATATGCCCCGTTTGTGTAGGAAGCACAGTTCTCTTGTTCTGAGCTTGCTCACTGTACTGGCCCTATAGGAAACACAGTAGAGTGCAAGAGTGCCTGTTTCTCAAAAGCAGAGTGTTTTTCTTGTAAGGCCGACTGGGGTTCAATACAACTTCCTAAACGGAGTTGATTCACATTCAGTTTCAAGTTCTAGCATTAAGTGTTAATTCAGGGTAAGAACACCACTATTGTGCTATTCTGGCCATAAACAGTGCAAATAGCACTCGCGTCTGTTCCCAGCAAATACAGTGTATTGGACTGAAGAGAAGCTCCTGTTTTACTTAGTTTCCAATACTGAGTTGAACTGGATATGCCCCTTTTGTGTAGGAAGCACAGTTCTCTTGTTTTGAGCTAGCTCACTGTACTGGCCCTATAGGAAACACAGTAGAGTGCAAGAGTGCCTGTTTCTCAAAAGCAGAGTGTTTTTCTTGTAAGGCCGACTGGGGTTCAATACAACTTCCTAAACGGAGTTGATTCACATTCAGTTTCAAGTTCTAGCATTAAGTGTTAATTCAGGGTAAGAACACCACTATTGTGCTATTCTGGCCATAAACAGTGCAAATAGCACTCGCGTCTGTTCCCAGCAAATACAGTGTATTGGACTGAAGAGAAGCTCCTGTTTTACTTAGTTTCCAATACTGAGTTGAACTAGATATGCCCCGTTTGTGTAGGAAGCACAGTTCTCTTGTTCTGAGCTAGCTCACTGTACTGGCCCTATAGGAAACACAGTAGAGTGCAAGAGTGCCTGTTTCTCAAAAGCAGAGTGTTTTTCTTGTAAGGCCGACTGGGGTTCAATACAACTTCCTAAACGGAGTTGATTCACATTGAGTTTCAAGTTCTAGCATTAAGTGTTAATTCAGGGTAAGAACACCACTATTGTGCTATTCTGGCCATAAACAGTGCAAATAGCACTCGCGTCTGTTCCCAGCAAATACAGTGTATTGGACTGAAGAGAAGCTCCTGTTTTACTTAGTTTCCAATACTGAGTTGAACTAGATATGCCCCGTTTGTGTAGGAAGCACAGTTCTCTTGTTCTGAGCTAGCTCACTGTACTGGCCCTATAGGAAACACAGTAGAGTGCAAGAGTGCCTGTTTCTCAATAGCAGAGTGTTTTTCTTGTAAGGCCGACTGGGGTTCAATACAATTTCCTAAACGGAGTTGATTCACATTCAGTTTCAAGTACTAGCATTAAGTGTTAATTCAGGGTAAGAACACCACTATTGTGCTATTCTGGCCATAAACAGTGCAAATAGCACTCGCGTCTGTTCACAGCAAATACAGTGTATTGGACTGAAGAGAAGCTCTTGTTTTACTTAGTTTCCAATACTGAGTTGAACTAGATATGCCCCGTTTGTGTAGGAAGCACAGTTCTCTTGTTCTGAGCTTGCTCACTGTACTGGCCCTATAGGAAACACAGTAGAGTGCAAGAGTGCCTGTTTCTCAAAAGCAGAGTGTTTTTCTTGTAAGGCCGACTGGGGTTCAATACAACTTCCTAAACGGAGTTGATTCACATTCAGTTTCAAGTTCTAGCATTAAGTGTTAATTCAGGGTAAGAACACCACTATTGTGCTATTCTGGCCATAAACAGTGCAAATAGCACTCGCGTCTGTTCCCAGCAAATACAGTGTATTGGACTGAAGAGAAGCTCCTGTTTTACTTAGTTTCCAATACTGAGTTGAACTGGATATGCCCCTTTTGTGTAGGAAGCACAGTTCTCTTGTTTTGAGCTAGCTCACTGTACTGGCCCTATAGGAAACACAGTAGAGTGCAAGAGTGCCTGTTTCTCAAAAGCAGAGTGTTTTTCTTGTAAGGCCGACTGGGGTTCAATACAACTTCCTAAACGGAGTTGATTCACATTCAGTTTCAAGTTCTAGCATTAAGTGTTAATTCAGGGTAAGAACACCACTATTGTGCTATTCTGGCCATAAACAGTGCAAATTAGCACTCGCGTCTGTTCCCAGCAAATACAGTGTATTGGACTGAAGAGAAGCTCCTGTTTTACTTAGTTTCCAATACTGAGTTGAACTAGATATGCCCCGTTTGTGTAGGAAGCACAGTTCTCTTGTTCTGAGCTAGCTCACTGTACTGGCCCTATAGGAAACACAGTAGAGTGCAAGAGTGCCTGTTTCTCAAAAGCAGAGTGTTTTTCTTGTAAGGCCGACTGGGGTTCAATACAACTTCCTAAACGGAGTTGATTCACATTGAGTTTCAGTTCTAGCATTAAGTGTTAATTCAGGGTAAGAACACCACTATTGTGCTATTCTGGCCATAAACAGTGCAAATTAGCACTCGCGTCTGTTCCCAGCAAATACAGTGTATTGGACTGAAGAGAAGCTCCTGTTTTACTTAGTTTCCAATACTGAGTTGAACTAGATATGCCCCGTTTGTGTAGGAAGCACAGTTCTCTTGTTCTGAGCTAGCTCACTGTACTGGCCCTATAGGAAACACAGTAGAGTGCAAGAGTGCCTGTTTCTCAAAAGCAGAGTGTTTTTCTTGTAAGGCCTACTGGGGTTCAATACAACTTCCTAAACGGAGTTGATTCACATTCAGTTTCAAGTTCTAGCATTAAGTGTTAATTCAGGGTAAGAACACCACTATTGTGCTATTCTGGCCATAAACAGTGCAAATTAGCACTCGCGTCTGTTCCCAGCAAATACAGTGTATTGGACTGAAGAGAAGCTCCTGTTTTACTTAGTTTCCAATACTGAGTTGAACTAGATATGCCCCGTTTGTGTAGGAAGCACAGTTCTCTTGTTCTGAGCTAGCTCACTGTACTGGCCCTATAGGAAACACAGTAGAGTGCAAGAGTGCCTGTTTCTCAAAAGCAGAGTGTTTTTCTTGTAAGGCCGACTGGGGTTCAATACAACTTCCTAAACGGAGTTGATTCACATTCAGTTTCAAGTTCTAGCATTAAGTGTTAATTCAGGGTAAGAACACCACTATTGTGCTATTCTGGCCATAAACAGTGCAAATAGCACTCGCGTCTGTTCCCAGCAAATACAGTGTATTGGACTGAAGAGAAGCTCCTGTTTTACTTAGTTTCCAATACTGAGTTGAACTAGATATGCCCCGTTTGTGTAGGAAGCACAGTTCTCTTGTTCTGAGCTAGCTCACTGTACTGGCCCTATAGGAAACACAGTAGAGTGCAAGAGTGCCTGTTTCTCAAAAGCAGAGTGTTTTTCTTGTAAGGCCGACTGGGGTTCAATACAACTTCCTTAACGGAGTTGATTCACATTCAGTTTCAAGTTCTAGCATTAAGTGTTAATTCAGGGTAAGAACACCACTATTGTGCTATTCTGGCCATAAACAGTGCAAATTAGCACTCGTGTCTGTTCCCAGCAAATACAGTGTATTGGACTGAAGAGAAGCTCCTGTTTTACTTAGTTTCCAATACTGAGTTGAACTAGATATGCCCCGTTTGTGTAGGAAGCACAGTTCTCTTGTTCTGAGCTAGCTCACTGTACTGGCCCTATAGGAAACACAGTAGAGTGCAAGAGTGCCTATTTCTCAAAAGCAGAGTGTTTTTCTTGTAAGGCCGACTGGGGTTCAATACAACTTCCTAAACGGAGTTGATTCACATTGAGTTTCAAGTTCTAGCATTAAGTGTTAATTCAGGGTAAGAACACCACTATTGTGCTATTCTGGCCATAAACAGTGGAAATAGCACTTGCGTCTGTTCCCAGCAAATACAGTGTATTGGACTGAAGAGAAGCTCCTGTTTTACTTAGTTTCCAATACTGAGTTGAACTAGATATGCCCCGTTTGTGTAGGAAGCACAGTTCTCTTGTTCTGAGCTAGCTCACTGTACTGGCCCTATAGGAAACACAGTAGAGTGCAAGAGTGCCTGTTTCTCAAAAGCAGAGTGTTTTTCTTGTAAGGCCGATTGGGGTTCAATACAACTTCCTAAACGGAGTTGATTCACATTGAGTTTCAAGTTCTAGCATTAAGTGTTAATTCAGGGTAAGAACACCACTATTGTGCTATTCTGGCCATAAACAGTGCAAATTAGCACTTGCGTCTGTTCCCAGCAAATACAGTGTATTGGACTGAAGAGAAGCTCCTGTTTTACTTAGTTTCCAATACTGAGTTGAACTAGATATGCCCCGTTTGTGTAGGAAGCACAGTTCTCTTGTTCTGAGCTAGCTCACTGTACTGGCCCTATAGGAAACACAGTAGAGTGCAAGAGTGCCTGTTTCTCAAAAGCAGAGTGTTTTTCTTGTAAGGCCGACTGGGGTTCAATACAACTTCCTAAACGGAGTTGATTCACATTCAGTTTCAAGTTCTAGCATTAAGTGTTAATTCAGGGTAAGAACACCACTATTGTGCTATTCTGGCCATAAACAGTGCAAATAGCACTCGCGTCTGTTCCCAGCAAATACAGTGTATTGGACTGAAGAGAAGCTCCTGTTTTACTTAGTTTCCAATACTGAGTTGAACTAGATATGCCCCGTTTGTGTAGGAAGCACAGTTCTCTTGTTCTGAGCTAGCTCACTGTACTGGCCCTATAGGAAACACAGTAGAGTGCAAGAGTGCCTGTTTCTCAAAAGCAGAGTGTTTTTCTTGTAAGGCCGACTGGGGTTCAATACAACTTCCTAAACGGAGTTGATTCACATTCAGTTTCAAGTTCTAGCATTAAGTGTTAATTCAGGGTAAGAACACCACTATTGTGCTATTCCGGCCATAAACAGTGCAAATAGCACTCGCGTCTGTTCCCAGCAAATACAGTGTATTGGACTCAATAGAAGCTCCTGTTTTACTTAGTTTCCAATACTGAGTTGAACTAGATATGCCCCGTTTGTGTAGGAAGCACAGTTCTCTTGTTCTGAGCTAGCTCACTGTACTGGCCCTATAGGAAACACAGTAGAGTGCAAGAGTGCCTGTTTCTCAAAAGCAGAGTGTTTTTCTTGTAAGGCCGACTGGGGTTCAATACAACTTCCTAAACGGAGTTGATTCACATTGAGTTTCAAGTTCTAGCATTAAGTGTTAATTCAGGGTAAGAACACCACTATTGTGCTATTCTGGCCATAAACAGTGCAAATAGCACTCGCGTCTGTTCCCAGCAAATACAGTGTATTGGACTGAAGAGAAGCTCCTGTTTTACTTAGTTTCCAATACTGAGTTGAACTAGATATGCCCCGTTTGTGTAGGAAGCACAGTTCTCTTGTTCTGAGCTAGCTCACTGTACTGGCCCTATAGGAAACACAGTAGAGTGCAAGAGTGCCTGTTTCTCAATAGCAGAGTGTTTTTCTTGTAAGGCCGACTGGTGTTCAATACAATTTCCTAAACGGAGTTGATTCACATTCAGTTTCAAGTTCTAGCATTAAGTGTTAATTCAGGGTAAGAACACCACTATTGTGCTATTCTGGCCATAAACAGTGCAAATAGCACTCGCGTCTGTTCCCAGCAAATACAGTGTATTGGACTGAAGAGAATCTCTTGTTTTATTTAGTTTCCAATACTGAGTTGAACTAGATATGCCCCGTTTGTGTAGGAAGCACAGTTCTCTTGTTCTGAGCTATCTCACTGTACTGGCCCTATAGGAAACACAGTAGAGTGCAAGAGTGCCTGTTTCTCAAAAGCAGAGTGTTTTTCTTGTAAGGCCGACTGGGGTTCAATACAACTTCCTAAACGGAGTTGATTCACATTCAGTTTCAAGTTCTAGCATTAAGTGTTAATTCAGGGTAAGAACACCACTATTGTGCTATTCTGGCCATAAACAGTGCAAATAGCACTCGCGTCTGTTCCCAGCAAATACAGTGTATTGGACTGAAGAGAAGCTCCTGTTTTACTTAGTTTCCAATACTGAGTTGAACTGGATATGCCCCTTTTGTGTAGGAAGCACAGTTCTCTTGTTCTGAGCTCGCTCACTGTACTGGCCCTATAGGAAACACAGTAGAGTGCAAGAGTGCCTGTTTCTCAAAAGCAGAGTGTTTTTCTTGTAAGGCCGACTGGGGTTCAATACAACTTCCTAAACGGAGTTGATTCACATTCAGTTTCAAGTTCTAGCATTAAGTGTTAATTCAGGGTAAGAACACCACTATTGTGCTATTCTGGCCATAAACAGTGCAAATTAGCACTCGCGTCTGTTCCCAGCAAATACAGTGTATTGGACTGAAGAGAAGCTCCTGTTTTACTTAGTTTCCAATACTGAGTTGAACTAGATATGCCCCGTTTGTGTAGGAAGCACAGTTCTCTTGTTCTGAGCTAGCTCACTGTACTGGCCCTATAGGAAACACAGTAGAGTGCAAGAGTGCCTGTTTCTCAAAAGCAGAGTGTTTTTCTTGTAAGGCCGACTGGGGTTCAATACAATTTCCTAAACAGAGTTGATTCACATTCACTTTCAAGTTCTAGCATTAAGTGTTAATTCAGGGTAAGAACACCACTATTGTGCTATTCTGGCCATAAACAGTGCAAATTAGCACTCGCGTCTGTTCCCAGCAAATACAGTGTATTGGACTGAAGAGAAGCTCCTGTTTTACTTAGTTTCCAATACTGAGTTGAACTAGATATGCCCCGTTTGTGTAGGAAGCACAGTTCTCTTGTTCTGAGCTAGCTCACTGTACTGGCCCTATAGGAAACACAGTAGAGTGCAAGAGTGCCTGTTTCTCAAAAGCAGAGTGTTTTTCTTGTAAGGCCGACTGGGGTTCAATACAACTTCCTAAACGGAGTTGATTCACATTGAGTTTCAAGTTCTAGCATTAAGTGTTAATTCAGGGTAAGAACACCACTATTGTGCTATTCTGGCCATAAACAGTGCAAATTAGCACTCGCGTCTGTTCCCAGCAAATACAGTGTATTGGACTGAAGAGAAGCTCCTGTTTTACTTAGTTTCCAATACTGAGTTGAACTAGATATGCCCCGTTTGTGTAGGAAGCACAGTTCTCTTGTTCTGAGCTAGCTCACTGTACTGGCCCTATAGGAAACACAGTAGAGTGCAAGAGTGCCTGTTTCTCAAAAGCAGAGTGTTTTTCTTGTAAGGCCGACTGGGGTTCAATACAACTTCCTAAACGGAGTTGATTCACATTGAGTTTCAAGTTCTAGCATTAAGTGTTAATTCAGGGTAAGAACACCACTATTGTGCTATTCTGGCCATAAACAGTGCAAATTAACACTCGCGTCTGTTCCCAGCAAATACAGTGTATTGGACTGAAGAGAAGCTCCTGTTTTACTTAGTTTCCAATACTGAGTTGAACTAGATATGCCCCGTTTGTGTAGGAAGCACAGTTCTCTTGTTCTGAGCTAGCTCACTGTACTGGCCCTATAGGAAACACAGTAGAGGGCAAGAGTGCCTGTTTCTCAAAAGCAGAGTGTTTTTCTTGTAAGGCCGACTGGGGTTCAATACAACTTCCTAAACGGAGTTGATTCACATTCAGTTTCAAGTTCTAGCATTAAGTGTTAATTCAGGGTAAGAACACCACTATTGTGCTATTCTGGCCATAAACAGTGCAAATTAGCACTCGCGTCTGTTCCCAGCAAATACAGTGTATTGGACTGAAGAGAAGCTCCTGTTTTACTTAGTTTCCAATACTGAGTTGAACTAGATATGCCCCGTTTGTGTAGGAAGCACAGTTCTCTTGTTCTGAGCTAGCTCACTGTACTGGCTCTATAGGAAACACAGTAGAGTGCAAGAGTGCCTGTTTCTCAAAAGCAGAGTGTTTTTCTTGTAAGGCCGACTGGAGTTCAATACAACTTCCTAAACGGAGTTGATTCACATTGAGTTTCAAGTTCTAGCATTAAGTGTTAATTCAGGGAAAGAACACCACTATTGTGCTATTCTGGCCATAAACAGTGCAAATAGCACTCGCGTCTGTTCCCAGCAAATACAGTGTATTGGACTGAAGAGAAGTTCCTGTTTTACTTAGTTTCCAATACTGAGTTGAACTAGATATGCCCCGTTTGTGTAGGAAGCACAGTTCCCTTGTTATGAGCTAGCTCACTGTACTGGCCCTATAGGAAACACAGTAGAGTGCAAGAGTGCCTGTTTCTCAAAAGCAGAGTGTTTTTCTTGTAAGGCCGACTGGGGTTCAATACAACTTCCTAAACGGAGTTGATTGACATTCAGTTTCAAGTTCTAGCATTAAGTGTTAATTCAGGGTAAGAACACCACTATTGTGCTATTCTGGCCATAAACAGTGCAAATTAGCACTCGCGTCTGTTCCCAGCAAATACAGTGTATTGGACTGAAGAGAAGCTCCTGTTTTACTTAGTTTCCAATACTGAGTTGAACTAGATATGCCCCGTTTGTGTAGGAAGCACAGTTCTCTTGTTCTGAGCTAGCTCACTGTACTGGCTCTATAGGAAACACAGTAGAGTGCAAGAGTGCCTGTTTCTCAAAAGCAGAGTGTTTTTCTTGTAAGGCCGACTGGGGTTCAATACAACTTCCTAAACGGAGTTGATTCACATTCAGTTTCAAGTTCTAGCATTAAGTGTTAATTCAGGGTAAGAACACCACTATTGTGCTATTCTGGCCATAAACAGTGCAAATAGCACTCGCGTCTGTTCCCAGCAAATACAGTGTATTGGACTGAAGAGAAGCTCCTGTTTTACTTAGTTTCCAATACTGAGTTGAACTAGATATGCCCCGTTTGTGTAGGAAGCACAGTTCTCTTGTTCTGAGCTAGCTCACTGTACTGGCCCTATAGGAAACACAGTAGAGTGCAAGAGTGCCTGTTTCTCAAAAGCAGAGTGTTTTTCTTGTAAGGCCGACTGGGGTTCAATACAACTTCCTAAACGGAGTTGATTCACATTGAGTTTCAAGTTCTAGCATTAAGTGTTAATTCAGGGTAAGAACACCACTATTGTGCTATTCTGGCCATAAACAGTGCAAATAGCACTCGCGTCTGTTCCCAGCAAATACAGTGTATTGGACTGAAGAGAAGCTCCTGTTTTACTTAGTTTCCAATACTGAGTTGAACTGGATATGCCCCTTTTGTGTAGGAAGCACAGTTCTCTTGTTCTGAGCTCGCTCACTGTACTGGCCCTATAGGAAACACAGTAGAGTGCAAGAGTGCCTGTTTCTCAAAAGCAGAGTGTTTTTCTTGTAAGGCCGACTGGGGTTCAATACAACTTCCTAAACGGAGTTGATTCACATTCAGTTTCAAGTTCTAGCATTAAGTGTTAATTCAGGGTAAGAACACCACTATTGTGCTATTCTGGCCATAAACAGTGCAAATTAGCACTCGCGTCTGTTCCCAGCAAATACAGTGTATTGGACTGAAGAGAAGCTCCTGTTTTACTTAGTTTCCAATACTGAGTTGAACTAGATATGCCCCGTTTGTGTAGGAAGCACAGTTCTCTTGTTCTGAGCTAGCTCACTGTACTGGCCCTATAGGAAACACAGTAGAGTGCAAGAGTGCCTGTTTCTCAAAAGCAGAGTGTTTTTCTTGTAAGGCCGACTGGGGTTCAATACAACTTCCTAAACGGAGTTGATTGACATTCAGTTTCAAGTTCTAGCATTAAGTGTTAATTCAGGGTAAGAACACCACTATTGTGCTATTCTGGCCATAAACAGTGCAAATTAGCACTCGCGTCTGTTCCCAGCAAGTACAGTGAATTGGACTGAAGAGAAGCTCCTGTTTTACGTAGTTTCCAATACTGAGTTGAACTAGATATGCCCCGTTTGTGTAGGAAGCACAGTTCTCTTGTTCTGAGCTAGCTCAGTGTACTGGCCCTATAGGAAACACAGTAGAGTGCAAGAGTGCCTGTTTCTCAAAAGCAGAGTGTTTTTCTTGTAAGGCCGACTGGGGTTCAATACAACTTCCTAAACGGAGTTGATTCACATTCAGTTTCAAGTTCTAGCATTAAGTGTTAATTCAGGGTAAGAACACCACTATTGTGCTATTCTGGCCAAAAACAGTGCAAATAGCACTGGCGTCTGTTCCCAGCAAATACAGTGTATTGGACTGAAGAGAAGCTCCTGTTTTACTTAGTTTCCAATACTGAGTTGAACTAGATATGCCCCGTTTGTGTAGGAAGCACAGTTCTCTTGTTCTGAGCTAGCTCACTGTACTGGCCCTATAGGAAACACAGTAGAGTGCAAGAGTGCCTGTTTCTCAAAAGCAGAGTGTTTTTCTTGTAAGGCCGACTGGGGTTCAATACAACTTCCTAAACGGAGTTGATTCACATTGAGTTTCAAGTTCTAGCATTAAGTGTTAATTCAGGGTAAGAACACAACTTTTGTGCTATTCTGGCCATAAACAGTGCAAATAGCACTCGCGTTTGTTCCCAGCAAATACAGTGTATTGGACTGAAGAGAAGCTCCTGTTTTACTTAGTTTCCAATACTGAGTTGAACTAGATATGCCCCGTTTGTGTAAGAAGCACAGTTCTCTTTTTCTGAGCTATATCACTGTACTGGCCCTATAGGAAACACAGTAGAGTGCAAGAGTGCCTGTTTCTCAAAAGCAGAGTGTTTTTCTTGTAAGGCCGACTGGGGTTCAATACAACTTCCTAAACGGAGTTGATTCACATTGAGTTTCAAGTTCTAGCATTAAGTGTTAATTCAGGGTAAGAACACCACTATTGTGCTATTCCGGCCATAAACAGTTCAAATAGCACTCGCGTCTGTTCCCTGCAAATACAGTGTATTGAACTCAATAGAAGCTCCTGTTTTACTTAGTTTCCAATACTGAGTTGAACTAGATACGCCCCGTTTGTGTAGGCAGCACAGTTCTCTTGTTCTGAGCTAGCTCACTGTACTGGCCCTATAGGAAACACAGTAGAGTGCAAGAGTGCCTGTTTCTCAAAAGCAGAGTGTTTTTCTTGTAAGGCCGACTGGGGTTCAATACAACTTCCTAAACGGAGTTGATTCACATTCAGTTTCAAGTTCTAGCATTAAGTGTTAATTCAGGGTAAGAACACCACTATTGTGCTATTCTGGCCATAAACAGTGCAAATAGCACTCGCGTCTGTTGCCAGCAAATACAGTGTATTGGACTGAAGAGAAGCTCCTGTTTTACTTAGTTTCCAATACTGAGTTGAACTAGATATGCCCCGTTTGTGTAGGAAGCACAGTTCTCTTGTTCTGAGCTATCTCACTGTACTGGCCCTATAGGAAACACAGTAGAGTGCAAGAGTGCCTGTTTCTCAAAAGCAGAGTGTTTTTCTTGTAAGGCCGACTGGGGTTCAATACAACTTCCTAAACGGAGTTGATTCACATTCAGTTTCAAGTTCTAGCATTAAGTGTTAATTCAGGGTAAGATCACCACTATTGTGCTATTCTGGCCATAAACAGTGCAAATAGCACTCGCGTCTGTTCCCAGCAAATACAGTGTATTGGACTGAAGAGAAGCTCCTGTTTTACTTAGTTTCCAATACTGAGTTGAACTAGATATGCCCCGTTTGTGTAGGAAGCACAGTTCTCTTGTTCTGAGCTAGCTCACTGTACTGGCCCTATAGGAAACACAGTAGAGTGCAAGAGTGCCTGTTTCTCAAAAGCAGAGTGTTTTTCTTGTAAGGCCAACTGGGGTTCAATACAACTTCCTAAACGGAGTTGATTCACATTCAGTTTCAAGTTCTAGCATTAAGTGTTAATTCAGGGTAAGAACACCACTATTGTGCTATTCTGGCCATAAACAGTGCAAATAGCACTCGCGTCTGTTCCCAGCAAATACAGTGTATTGGACTGAAGAGAAGCTCCTGTTTTACTTAGTTTCCAATACTGAGTTGAACTAGATATGCCCCGTTTGTGTAGGAAGCACAATTCTCTTGTTCTGAGCTATCTCACTGTACTGGCCCTATAGGAAACACAGTAGAGTGCAAGAGTGCCTGTTTCTCAAAAGCAGAGTGTTTTTCTTGTAAGGCCGACTGGGGTTCAATACAACTTCCTAAACGGAGTTGATTCACATTGAGTTTCAAGTTCTAGCATGAAGTGTTAATTCAGGGTAAGAACACCACTATTGTGCTATTCTGGCCATAAACAGTGCAAATAGCACTCGCGTCTGTTCCCAGCAAATACAGTGTATTGGACTGAAGAGAAGCTCCTGTTTTACTTAGTTTCCAATACTGAGTTGAACTAGATATGCACTGTTTGTGTAGGAAGCACAGTTCTCTTGTTCTGAGCTAGCTCACTGTACTGGCCCTATAGGAAACACAGTAGAGTGCAAGAGTGCCTGTTTCTCAAAAGCAGAGTGTTTTTCTTGTAAGGCCGACTGGGGTTCAATACAACTTCCTAAACGGAGTTGATTCACATTGAGTTTCAAGTTCTAGCATTAAGTGTTAATTCAGGGTAAGAACACCACTATTGTGCTATTCTGGCCATAAACAGTGCAAATAGCACTCGCGTCTGTTCCCAGCAAATACAGTGTATTGGACTGAAGAGAAGCTCCTGTTTTACTTAGTTTCCAATACTGAGTTGAACTAGATATGCCCCGTTTGTGTAGGAAGCACAGTTCTCTTGTTCTGAGCTAGCTCACTGTACTGGCCCTATAGGAAACACAGTAGAGTGCAAGAGTGCCTGTTTCTCAAAAGCAGAGTGTTTTTCTTGTAAGGCCGACTGGGGTTCAATACAACTTCCTAAACGGAGTTGATTCACATTGAGTTTCAAGTTCTATCATTAAGTGTTAATTCAGGGAAAGAACACCACTATTGTGCTATTCTGGCCATAAACAGTGCAATAGCACTCGCGTCTGTTCCGAGCAAATACAGTGTATTGGACTGAAGAGAGGCTCCTGTTTTACTTAGTTTCTAATACTGAGTTGAACTAGATATGCCCCGTTTGTGTAGGAGGCACAGTTCTCTTGTTCTGAGCTAGCTCACTGTACTGGCCCTATAGGAAACACAGTAGAGTGCAAGAGTGCCTGTTTCTCAAAAGCAGAGTGTTTTTCTTGTAAGGCCGACTGTTTTTTTGAGTGCAACAATGCCCGTTTCTCAATAGCAGAGTGTTTTTCTTGCATGGCACACTAGGGTTCAATTAAACTTCCTAAACGGAGTTGAATCACGTTCAGTTTCAAGTTCTAGCGCAAGGGTTCATTGAGGCTAAGAACAGCACTCTTGTGCTATTCTGGCCATACAGTGTGCAACCAGCATTCGAGTCTTTTCCCAGCAAGTACAGTGTATTGGACTGAAGAGAAGCTCCTGTTTTACTTAGTTTCCAATACTGAGTTGAACTATATATTCCCAGTTTGTGTGGGAAGCACAGTTCTCTTGTTCTGAGCTATCTCACTGTACTGGCCCTATAGGAAACACAGTAGAGTGCAAGAGTGCCTGTTTCTCAAAAGCAGAGAGTTTTTCTTGTAAGGACGACTGGGGTTCAATACAACTTCCTAAACGGAGTTGATTCACTTTGAGTTTCAAGTTCTATCATTAAGTGTTAATTCAGGGAAAGAACACCACTATTGTGCTATTCTGGCCATAAACAGTGCAAATAGCACTCGCGTCTGTTCCCAGCAAATACAGTGTATTGGACTGAAGAGAAGCTCCTGTTTTACTTAGTTTCCAATACTGAGTTGAACTAGATATGCCCCGTTTGTGTAGGAAGCACAGTTCCCTTGTTATGAGCTAGCTCACTGTACTGGCCCTATAGGAAACACAGTAGAGTGCAAGAGTGCCTGTTTCTCAAAAGCAGAGTGTTTTTCTTGTAAGGCCGACTGGGGTTCAATACAACTTCCTAAACGGAGTTGATTCACATTCAGTTTCAAGTTCTAGCATTAAGTGTTAATTCAGGGTAAGAACACCACTATTGTGCTATTCTGGCCATAAACAGTGCAAATAGCACTCGCGTCTGTTCCCAGCAAATACAGTGTATTGGACTGAAGAGAAGCTCCTGTTTTACTTAGTTTCCAATACTGAGTTGAACTAGATATGCCCCGTTTGTGTAGGAAGCACAGTTCTCTTGTTCTGAGCTAGCTCACTGTACTGGCCCTATAGGAAACACAGTAGAGTGCAAGAGTGCCTGTTTCTCAAAAGCAGAGTGTTTTTCTTGTAAGGCCGACTGGGGTTCAATACAACTTCCTAAACGGAGTTGATTTACATTGAGTTTCAAGTTCTAGCATTTAGTGTTAATTCAGGGTAAGAACACCACTATTGTGCTATTCTGGCCATAAACAGTGCAAATAGCACTCGTGTCTGTTCCCAGCAAGTAGAGTGCATTGGACTGAAGAGAAGCTCCTGTTTTACTTAGTTTCCAATACTGAGTTGAACTAGATATGCCCCGTTTGTGTAGGAAGCACAGTTCTCTTGTTCTGAGCTAGCTCACTGTACAGGCCCTATAGGAAACACAGTAGAGTGCAAGAGTGCCTGTTTCTCAAAAGCAGAGTGTTTTTCTTGTAAGGCCGAATGGGGTTCAATACAACTTCCTAAACGGAGTTGATTCACATTCAGTTTCAAGTTCTAGCATTAAGTGTTAATTCAGGGTAAGATCACCACTATTGTGCTATTCTGGCCATAAACAGTGCAAATAGCACTCGCTACTGTTCCCAGCCAATACAGTGTATTGGACTGAAGAGAAGCTCCTGTTTTACTTAGTTTCCAATACTGAGTTGAACTAGATATGCCCCGTTTGTGTAGGAAGCACAGTTCTCTTGTTCTGAGCTAGCTCACTGTACTGGCCCTATAGGAAACACAGTAGAGTGCAAGAGTGCCTGTTTCTCAAAAGCAGAGTGTTTTTCTTGTAAGGCCAACTGGGGTTCAATACAACTTCCTAAACGGAGTTGATTCACATTCAGTTTCAAGTTCTAGCATTAAGTGTTAATTCAGGGTAAGAACACCACTATTGTGCTATTCTAGCCATAAACAGTGCAAATAGCACTCGCGTCTGTTCCCAGCAAATACAGTGTATTGGACTGAAGAGAAGCTCCTGTTTTACTTAGTTTCCAATACTGAGTTGAACTGGATATGCCCCGTTTGTGTAGGCAGCACAATTCTCTTGTTCTGAGCTATCTCACTGTACTGGCCCTATAGGAAACACAGTAGAGTGCAAGAGTGCCTGTTTCTCAAAAGCAGAGTGTTTTTCTTGTAAGGCCGACTGGGGTTCAATACAACTTCCTAAACGGAGTTGATTCACATTGAGTTTCAAGTTCTAGCATTAAGTGTTAATTCAGGGTAAGAACACCACTATTGTGCTATTCTGGCCATAAACAGTGCAAATAGCACTGGCGTCTGTTCCCAGCAAATACAGTGTATTGGACTGAAGAGAAGCTCCTGTTTTACTTAGTTTCCAATACTGAGTTGAACTAGATATGCACCGTTTGTGTAGGAAGCACAGTTCTCTTGTTCTGAGCTAGCTCACTGTACTGGCCCTATAGGAAACACAGTAGAGTGCAAGAGTGCCTGTTTCTCAAAAGCAGAGTGTTTTTCTTGTAAGGCCGACTGGGGTTCAATACAACTTCCTAAACGGAGTTGATTCACATTGAGTTTCAAGTTCTAGCATTAAGTGTTAATTCAGGGAAAGAACACCACTATTGTGCTATTCTGGCCATAAACAGTGCAATAGCACTCGCGTCTGTTCCGAGCAAATACAGTGTATTGGACTGAAGAGAGGCTCCTGTTTTACTTAGTTTCCAATACTGAGTTGAACTAGATATGCCCCGTTTGTGTAGGAGGCACAGTTCTCTTGTTCTGAGCTAGCTCACTGTACTGGCCCTATAGGAAACACAGTAGAGTGCAAGAGTGCCTGTTTCTCAAAAGCAGAGTGTTTTTCTTGTAAGGCCGACTGTTTTTTTGAGTGCAACAATGCCCGTTTCTCAATAGCAGAGTGTTTTTCTTGCATGGCACACTAGGGTTCAATTAAACTTCCTAAACGGAGTTGAATCACGTTCAGTTTCAAGTTCTAGCAGCAAGGGTTCATTGAGGCTAAGAACAGCACTCTTGTGCTATTCTGGCCATACACAGTGCAACCAGCATTCGAGTCTTTTCCCAGCAAGTACAGTGTATTGGACTGAAGAGAAGCTCCTGTTTTACTTAGTTTCCAATACTGAGTTGAACTATATATTCCCAGTTTGTGTAGGAAGCACAGTTCTCTTATTCTGAGCTATCTCACTGTACTGGCCCTATAGGAAACACAGTAGAGTGCAAGAGTGCCTGTTTCTCAAAAGCAGAGTGTTTTTCTTGTAAGGCCGACTGGGGTTCAATACAACTTCCTAAACGGAGTTGATTCACATTGAGTTTCAAGTTCTAGCATTAAGTGTTAATTCAGGGAAAGAAAACCACTATTGTGCTATTCTGGCCATAAACAGTGCAAATAGCACTCGCGTCTGTTCCCAGCAAATACAGTGTATTGGACTCAAGAGAAGCTCCTGTTTTACTTAGTTTCCAATACTGAGTTGAACTAGATATGCCCCGTTTGTGTAGGAAGCACAGTTCCCTTGTTATGAGCTAGCTCACTGTACTGGCCCTATAGGAAACACAGTAGAGTGCAAGAGTGCCTGTTTCTCAAAAGCAGAGTGTTTTTCTTGTAAGGCCGACTGGGGTTCAATACAACTTCCTAAACGGAGTTGATTCACATTCAGTTTCAAGTTCTAGCATTAAGTGTTAATTCAGGGTAAGAACACCACTATTGTGCTATTCTGGCCATAAACAGTGCAAATAGCACTCGCGTCTGTTCCCAGCAAATACAGTGTATTGGACTGAAGAGAAGCTCCTGTTTTACTTAGTTTCCAATACTGAGTTGAACTAGATATGCCCCGTTTGTGTAGGAAGCACAGTTCTCTTGTTCTGAGCTAGCTCACTGTACTGGCCCTATAGGAAACACAGTAGAGTGCAAGAGTGCCTGTTTCTCAAAAGCAGAGTGTTTTTCTTGTAAGGCCGACTGGGGTTCAATACAACTTCCTAAACGGAGTTGATTCACATTCAGTTTCAAGTTCTAGCATTAAGTGTTAATTCAGGGTAAGAACACCACTATTGTGCTATTCTGGCCATAAACAGTGCAAATAGCACTCGCGTCTGTTCCCAGCAAATACAGTGTATTGGACTGAAGTGAAGCTCCTGTTTTACTTAGTTTCCAATACTGAGTTGAACTAGATATGCCCCGTTTGTGTAGGAAGCACAGTTCTCTTGTTCTGAGCTAGCTCACTGTACTGGCCCTATAGGAAACAGAGTAGAGTGCAAGAGTGCCTGTTTCTCAAAAGCAGAGTGTTTTTCTTGTAAGGCCAACTGGGGTTCAATACAACTTCCTAAACGGAGTTGATTCACATTCAGTTTCAAGTTCTAGCATTAAGTGTTAATTCAGGGTAAGAACACCACTATTGTGCTATTCTGGCCATAAACAGTGCAAATAGCACTCGCGTCTGTTCCCAGCAAATACAGTGTATTGGACTGAAGAGAAGCTCCTGTTTTACTTAGTTTCCAATACTGAGTTGAACTAGATATGCCCCGTTTGTGTAGGAAGCACAGTTCTCTTGTTCTGAGCTAGCTCACTGTACTGGCCCTATAGGAAACACAGTAGAGTGCAAGAGTGCCTGTTTCTCAAAAGCAGAGTGTTTTTCTTGTAAGGCCAACTGGGGTTCAATACAACTTCCTAAACGGAGTTGATTCACATTCAGTTTCAAGTTCTAGCATTAAGTGTTAATTCAGGGTAAGAACACCACTATTGTGCTATTCTGGCCATAAACAGTGCAAATAGCACTCGCGTCTGTTCCCAGCAAATACAGTGTATTGGACTGAAGAGAAGCTCCTGTTTTACTTAGTTTCCAATACTGAGTTGAACTAGATATGCCCCGTTTGTGTAGGAAGCACAATTCTCTTGTTCTGAGCTATCTCACTGTACTGGCCCTATAGGAAACACAGTAGAGTGCAAGAGTGCCTGTTTCTCAAAAGCAGAGTGTTTTTCTTGTAAGGCCGACTGGGGTTCAATACAACTTCCTAAACGGAGTTGATTCACATTGAGTTTCAAGTTCTAGCATTAAGTGTTAATTCAGGGTAAGAACACCACTATTGTGCTATTCTGGCCATAAACAGTGCAAATAGCACTCGCGTCTGTTCCCAGCAAATACAGTGTATTGGACTGAAGAGAAGCTCCTGTTTTACTTAGTTTCCAATACTGAGTTGAACTAGATATGCCCCGTTTGTGTAGGAAGCACAGTTCTCTTGTTCTGAGCTAGCTCACTGTACTGGCCCTATAGGAAACACAGTAGAGTGCAAGAGTGCCTGTTTCTCAAAAGCAGAGTGTTTTTCTTGTAAGGCCGACTGGGGTTCAATACAACTTCCTAAACGGAGTTGATTCACATTGAGTTTCAAGTTCTAGCATTAAGTGTTAATTCAGGGAAAGAACACCACTATTGTGCTATTCTGGCCATAAACAGTGCAATAGCACTCGCGTCTGTTCCGAGCAAATACAGTGTATTGGACTGAAGAGAGGCTCCTGTTTTACTTAGTTTCCAATACTGAGTTGAACTAGATATGCCCCGTTTGTGTAGGAAGCACAGTTCTCTTGTTCTGCGCTAGCTCACTGTACTGGCTCTATAGGAAACACAGTAGAGTGCAAGAGTGCCTGTTTCTCAAAAGCAGAGTGTTTTTCTTGTAAGGCCGACTGGGGTTCAATACAACTTCCTAAACGGAGTTGATTCACATTGAGTTTCAAGTTCTAGCATTAAGTGTTAATTCAGGGTAAGAACACCACTATTGTGCTATTCTGGCCATAAACAGTGCAAATAGCACTCGCGTCTGTTCCCAGCAAATACAGTGTATTGGACTGAAGAGAAGCTCCTGTTTTACTTAGTTTCCAATACTGAGTTGAACTAGATATGCCCCGTTTGTGTAGGAAGCACAGTTCTCTTGTTCTGAGCTAGCTCACTGTACTGGCCCTATAGGAAACACAGTAGAGTGCAAGAGTGCCTGTTTCTCAAAAGCAGAGTGTTTTTCTTGTAAGGCCGACTGGGGTTCAATACAACTTCCTAAACGGAGTTGATTCACATTGAGTTTCAAGTTCTAGCATTAAGTGTTAATTCAGGGTAAGAACACCACTATTGTGCTATTCTGGCCATAAACAGTGCAAATAGCCCTCGCGTCTGTTCCCAGCAAATACAGTGTATTGGACTGAAGAGAAGCTCCTGTTTTACTTAGTTTCCAATACTGAGTTGAACTAGATATGCACCGTTTGTGTAGGAAGCACAGTTCTCTTGTTCTGAGCTAGCTCACTGTACTGGCCCTATAGGAAACACAGTAGAGTGCAAGAGTGCCTGTTTCTCAAAAGCAGAGTGTTTTTCTTGTAAGGCCGACTGGGGTTCAATACAACTTCCTAAACGGAGTTGATTCACATTGAGTTTCAAGTTCTAGCATTAAGTGTTAATTCAGGGAAAGAACACCACTATTGTGCTATTCTGGCCATAAACAGTGCAATAGCACTCGCGTCTGTTCCGAGCAAATACAGTGTATTGGACTGAAGAGAGGCTCCTGTTTTACTTAGTTTCCAATACTGAGTTGAACTAGATATGCCCCGTTTGTGTAGGAGGCACAGTTCTCTTGTTCTGAGCTAGCTCACTGTACTGGCCCTATAGGAAACACAGTAGAGTGCAAGAGTGCCTGTTTCTCAAAAGCAGAGTGTTTTTCTTGTAAGGCCGACTGTTTTTTTTGAGTGCAACAATGCCCGTTTCTCAATAGCAGAGTGTTTTTCTTGCATGGCACACTAGGGTTCAATTAAACTTCCTAAACGGAGTTGAATCACGTTCAGTTTCAAGTTCTAGCAGCAAGGGTTCATTGAGGCTAAGAACAGCACTCTTGTGCTATTCTGGCCATACACAGTGCAACCAGCATTCGAGTCTTTTCCCAGCAAGTACAGTGTATTGGACTGAAGAGAAGCTCCTGTTTTACTTAGTTTCCAATACTGAGTTGAACTATATATTCCCAGTTTGTGTAGGAAGCACAGTTCTCTTGTTCTGAGCTATCTCACTGTACTGGCCCTATAGGAAACACAGTAGAGTGCAAGAGTGCCTGTTTCTCAAAAGCAGAGTGTTTTTCTTGTAAGGCCGACTGGGGTTCAATACAACTTCCTAAACGGAGTTGATTCACATTGAGTTTCAAGTTCTAGCATTAAGTGTTAATTCAGGGAAAGAAAACCACTATTGTGCTATTCTGGCCATAAACAGTGCAAATAGCACTCGCGTCTGTTCCCAGCAAATACACTGTATTGGACTGAAGAGAAGTTCCTGTTTTACTTAGTTTCCAATACTGAGTTGAACTAGATATGCCCCGTTTGTGTAGGAAGGACAGTTCCCTTGTTATGAACTAGCTCACTGTACTGGCCCTATAGGAAACACAGTAGAGTGCAAGAGTGCCTGTTTCTCAAAAGCAGAGTGTTTTTCTTGTAAGGCCGACTGGGGTTCAATACAACTTCCTAAACGGAGTTGATTCACATTCAGTTTCAAGTTCTAGCATTAAGTGTTAATTCAGGGTAAGAACACCACTATTGTGCTATTCTGGCCATAAACAGTGCAAATAGCACTCGCGTCTGTTCCCAGCAAATACAGTGTATTGGACTGAAGAGAAGCTCCTGTTTTACTTAGTTTCCAATACTGAGTTGAACTAGATATGCCCCGTTTGTGTAGGAAGCACAGTTCTCTTGTTCTGAGCTAGCTCACTGTACTGGCCCTATAGGAAACACAGTAGAGTGCAAGAGTGCCTGTTTCTCAAAAGCAGAGTGTTTTTCTTGTAAGGCCGACTGGGGTTCAATACAACTTCCTAAACGGAGTTGATTCACATTCAGTTTCAAGTTCTAGCATTAAGTGTTAATTCAGGGTAAGAACACCACTATTGTGCTATTCTGGCCATAAACAGTGCAAATAGCACTCGTGTCTGTTCCCAGCAAGTAGAGTGCATTGGACTGAAGAGAAGCTCCTGTTTTACTTAGTTTCCAATACTGAGTTGAACTAGATATGCCCCGTTTGTGTAGGAAGCACAGTTCTCTTGTTCTGAGCTAGCTCACTGTACAGGCCCTATAGGAAACACAGTAGAGTGCAAGAGTGCCTGTTTCTCAAAAGCAGAGTGTTTTTCTTGTAAGGCCGACTGGGGTTCAATACAACTTCCTAAACGGAGTTGATTCACATTCAGTTTAAAGTTCTAGCATTAAGTGTTAATTCAGGGTAAGAACACCACTATTGTGCTATTCTGGCCATAAACAGTGCAAATAGCACTCGCGTCTGTTCCCAGCAAATACAGTGTATTGGACTGAAGAGAAGCTCCTGTTTTACTTAGTTTCCAATACTGAGTTGAACTAGATATGCCCCGTTTGTGTAGGAAGCACAGTTCTCTTGTTCTGAGCTAGCTCACTGTACTGGCCCTATAGGAAACACAGTAGAGTGCAAGAGTGCCTGTTTCTCAAAAGCAGAGTGTTTTTCTTGTAAGGCCAACTGGGGTTCAATACAACTTCCTAAACGGAGTTGATTCACATTCAGTTTCAAGTTCTAGCATTAAGTGTTAATTCAGGGTAAGAACACCACTATTGTGCTATTCTGGCCATAAACAGTGCAAATAGCACTCGCGTCTGTTCCCAGCAAATACAGTGTATTGGACTGAAGAGAAGCTCCTGTTTTACTTAGTTTCCAATACTGAGTTGAACTAGATATGCCCCGTTTGTGTAGGAAGCACAATTCTCTTGTTCTGAGCTATGTCACTGTACTGGCCCTATAGGAAACACAGTAGAGTGCAAGAGTGCCTGTTTCTCAAAAGCAGAGTGTTTTACATGTAAGGCCGAATGGGGTTCAATACAACTTCCTAAACGGAGTTGATTCACATTGAGTTTCAAGTTCTAGCATTAAGTGTTAATTCAGGGTAAGAACACCACTATTGTGCTATTCTGGCCATAAACAGTGCAAATAGCACTCGCGTCTGTTCCCAGCAAATACAGTGTATTGGACTGAAGAGAAGCTCCTGTTTTACTTAGTTTCCAATACTGAGTTGAACTAGATATGCACCGTTTGTGTAGGAAGCACAGTTCTCTTGTTCTGAGTTAGCTCACTGTACTGGCCCTATAGGAAACACAGTAGAGTGCAAGAGTGCCTGTTTCTCAAAAGCAGAGTGTTTTTCTTGTAAGGCCGACTGGGGTTCAATACAACTTCCTAAACGGAGTTGATTCACATTGAGTTTCAAGTTCTAGCATTAAGTGTTAATTCAGGGAAAGAACACCACTATTGTGCTATTCTGGCCATAAACAGTGCAATAGCACTCGCGTCTGTTCCGAGCAAATACAGTGTATTGGACTGAAGAGAGGCTCCTGTTTTACTTAGTTTCCAATACTGAGTTGAACTAGATATGCCCCGTTTGTGTAGGAAGCACAGTTCTCTTGTTCTGAGCTAGCTCACTGTACTGGCTCTATAGGAAACACAGTAGAGTGCAAGAGTGCCTGTTTCTCAAAAGCAGAGTGTTTTTCTTGTAAGGCCGACTGGGGTTCAATACAACTTCCTAAACGGAGTTGATTCACATTGAGTTTCAAGTTCTAGCATTAAGTGTTAATTCAGTGTAAGAACACCACTATTGTGCTATTCTGGCCATAAACAGTGCAAATAGCACTCGCGTCTGTTCCCAGCAAATACAGTGTATTGGACTGAAGAGAAGCTCCTGTTTTACTTAGTTTCCAATACTGAGTTGAACTAGATATGCCCCGTTTGTGTAGGAAGCACAGTTCTCTTGTTCTGAGCTAGCTCACTGTACTGGCCCTATAGGAAACACAGTAGAGTGCAAGAGTGCCTGTTTCTCAAAAGCAGAGTGTTTTTCTTGTAAGGCCGACTGGAGTTCAATACAACTTCCTAAACGGAGTTGATTCACATTGAGTTTCAAGTTCTAGCATTAAGTGTTAATTCAGGGAAAGAACACCACTATTGTGCTATTCTGGCCATAAACAGTGCAATAGCACTCGCGTCTGTTCCGAGCAAATAGAGTGTATTGGACTGAAGAGAGGCTCCTGTTTTACTTAGTTTCCAATACTGAGTTGAACTAGATATGCCCCGTTTGTGTAGGAAGCACAGTTCTCTTGTTCTGAGCTAGCTCACTGCACTGGCCCTATAGGAAACACAGTAGAGTGCAAGAGTGCCTGTTTCTCAAAAGCAGAGTGTTTTTCTTGTAAGGCCGACTGTTTTTTTGAGTGCAACAATGCCCGTTTCTCAATAGCAGAGTGTTTTTCTTGCATGGCACACTAGGGTTCAATTAAACTTCCTAAACGGAGTTGAATCACTTTCAGTTTCAAGTTCTAGCAGCAAGGGTTCATTGAGGCTAAGAACAGCACTCTTGTGCTATTCTGGCCATACACAGTGCAACCAGCATTCGAGTCTTTTCCCAGCAAGTACAGTGTATTGGACTGAAGAGAAGCTCCTGTTTTACTTAGTTTCCAATACTGAGTTGAACTATATATTCCCAGTTTGTGTAGGAAGCACAGTTCTCTTGTTCTGAGCTATCTCACTGTACTGGCCCTATAGGAAACACAGTAGAGTGCAAGAGTGCCTGTTTCTCAAAAGCAGAGTGTTTTTCTTGTAAGGCCGACTGGGGTTCAATACAACTTCCTAAACGGAGTTGATTCACATTGAGTTTCAAGTTCTAGCATTAAGTGTTAATTCAGGGAAAGAACACCACTATTGTGCTATTCTGGCCATAAACAGTGCAAATAGCACTCGCGTCTGTTCCCAGCAAATACAGTGTATTGGACTGAAGAGAAGTTCCTGTTTTACTTAGTTTCCAATACTGAGTTGAACTAGATATGCCCCGTTTGTGTTGGAAGCACAGTTCCCTTGTTATGAGCTAGCTCACTGTACTGGCCCTACAGGAAACACAGTAGAGTGCAAGAGTGCCTGTTTCTCAAAAGCAGAGTGTTTTTTTGTAAGGCCGACTGGGGTTCAATACAACTTCCTAAACGGAGTTGATTCACATTGAGTTTCAAGTTCTAGCATTAAGTGTTAATTCAGGGTAAGAACACCACTATTGTGCTATTCTGGCCATAAACAGTGCAAATAGCACTCGCGTCTGTTCCCAGCAAATACAGTGTATTGGACTGAAGAGAAGCTCCTGTTTTACTTAGTTTCCAATACTGAGTTGAACTAGATATGCCCCGTTTGTGTAGGAAGCACAGTTCTCTTGTTCTGAGCTAGCTCACTGTACTGGCCCTATAGGAAACACAGTAGAGTGCAAGAGTGCCTGTTTCTCAAAAGCAGAGTGTTTTTCTTGTAAGGCCGACTGGGGTTCAATACAACTTCCTAAACGGAGTTGATTCACATTGAGTTTCAAGTTCTAGCATTAAGTGTTAATTCAGGGTAAGAACACCACTATTGTGCTATTCTGGCCATAAACAGTGCAAATACCACTCGTGTCTGTTCCCAGCAAGTAGAGTGCATTGGACTGAAGAGAAGCTCCTGTTTTACTTAGTTTCCAATACTGAGTTGAACTAGATATGCCCCGTTTGTGTAGGAAGCACAGTTCTCTTGTTCTGAGCTAGCTCACTGTACAGGCCCTATAGGAAACACAGTAGAGTGCAAGAGTGCCTGTTTCTCAAAAGCAGAGTGTTTTTCTTGTAAGGCCGACTGGGGTTCAATACAACTTCCTAAACGGAGTTGATTCACATTCAGTTTCAAGTTCTAGCATTAAGTGTTAATTCAGGGTAAGAACACCACTATTGTGCTATTCTGGCCATAAACAGTGCAAATAGCACTCGCGTCTGTTCCCAGCAAATACAGTGTATTGGACTGAAGAGAAGCTCCTGTTTTACTTAGTTTCCAATACTGAGTTGAACTAGATATGCCCCGTTTGTGTAGGAAGCACAGTTCTCTTGTTCTGAGCTAGCTCACTGTACTGGCCCTATAGGAAACACAGTAGAGTGCAAGAGTGCCTGTTTCTCAAAAGCAGAGTGTTTTTCTTGTAAGGCCGACTGGGGTTCAATACAACTTCCTAAACGGAGTTGATTCACATTCAGTTTCAAGTTCTAGCATTAAGTGTTAATTCAGGGTAAGAACACCACTATTGTGCTATTCTGGCCATAAACAGTGCAAATAGCACTCGCGTCTGTTCCCAGCAAATACAGTGTATTGGACTGAAGTGAAGCTCCTGTTTTACTTAGTTTCCAATACTGAGTTGAACTAGATATGCCCCGTTTGTGTAGGAAGCACAGTTCTCTTGTTCTGAGCTAGCTCACTGTACAGGCCCTATAGGAAACACAGTAGAGTGCAAGAGTGCCTGTTTCTCAAAAGCAGAGTGTTTTTCTTGTAAGGCCAACTGGGGTTCAATACAACTTCCTAAACGGAGTTGATTCACATTCAGTTTCAAGTTCTAGTATTAAGTGTTAATTCAGGGTAAGAACACCACTATTGTGCTATTCTGGCCATAAACAGTGCAAATAGCACTCGCGTCTGTTCCCAGCAAATACAGTGTATTGGACTGAAGAGAAGCTCCTGTTTTACTTAGTTTCCAATACTGAGTTGAACTAGATATGCCCCGTTTGTGTAGGAAGCACAGTTCTCTTGTTCTGAGCTAGCTCACTGTACTGGCCCTATAGGAAACACAGTAGAGTGCAAGAGTGCCTGTTTCTCAAAAGCAGAGTTATTTTTCTTGTAAGGCCAACTGGGGTTCAATACAACTTCCTAAACGGAGTTGATTCACATTCAGTTTCAAGTTCTAGCATTAAGTGTTAATTCAGGGTAAGAACACCACTATTGTGCTATTCTGGCCATAAACAGTGCAAATAGCACTCGCGTCTGTTCCCAGCAAATACAGTGTATTGGACTGAAGAGAAGCTCCTGTTTTACTTAGTTTCCAATACTGAGTTGAACTAGATATGCCCCGTTTGTGTAGGAAGCACAATTCTCTTGTTCTGAGCTATCTCACTGTACTGGCCCTATAGGAAACACAGTAGAGTGCAAGAGTGCCTGTTTCTCAAAAGCAGAGTGTTTTTCTTGTAAGGCCGACTGGGGTTCAATACAACTTTCTAAACGGAGTTGATTCACATTGAGTTTCAAGTTCTAGCATTAAGTGTTAATTCAGGGTAAGAACACCACTATTGTGCTATTCTGGCCATAAACAGTGCAAATAGCACTCGCGTCTGTTCCCAGCAAATACAGTGTATTGGACTGAAGAGAAGCTCCTGTTTTACTTAGTTTCCAATACTGAGTTGAACTAGATATGCACCGTTTGTGTAGGAAGCACAGTTCTCTTGTTCTGAGCTAGCTCACTGTACTGGCCCTATAGGAAACACAGTAGAGTGCAAGAGTGCCTGTTTCTCAAAAGCAGAGTGTTTTTCTTGTAAGGCCGACTGGGGTTCAATACAACTTCCTAAACGGAGTTGATTCACATTGAGTTTCAAGTTCTAGCATTAAGTGTTAATTCAGGGAAAGAACACCACTATTGTGCTATTCTGGCCATAAACAGTGCAATAGCACTCGCGTCTGTTCCGAGCAAATAGAGTGTATTGGACTGAAGAGAGGCTCCTGTTTTACTTAGTTTCCAATACTGAGTTGAACTAGATATGCCCCGTTTGTGTAGGAAGCACAGTTCTCTTGTTCTGAGCTAGCTCACTGCACTGGCCCTATAGGAAACACAGTAGAGTGCAAGAGTGCCTGTTTCTCAAAAGCAGAGTGTTTTTCTTGTAAGGCCGACTGTTTTTTTGAGTGCAACAATGCCCGTTTCTCAATAGCAAAGTGTTTTTCTTGCATGGCACACTAGGGTTCAATTAAACTTCCTAAACGGAGTTGAATCACGTTCAGTTTCAAGTTCTAGCAGCAAGGGTTCATTGAGGCTAAGAACAGCACTCTTGTGCTATTCTGGCCATACACAGTGCAACCAGCATTCGAGTCTCTTCCCAGCAAGTACAGTGTATTGGACTGAAGAGAAGCTCCTGTTTTACTTAGTTTCCAATACTGAGTTGAACTATATATTCCCAGTTTGTGTAGGAAGCACAGTTCTCTTGTTCTGAGCTATCTCACTCTACTGGCCCTATAGGAAACACAGTAGAGTGCAAGAGTGCCTGTTTCTCAAAAGCAGAGTGTTTTTCTTGTAAGGCCGACTGGGGTTCAATACAACTTCCTAAACGGAGTTGATTCACATTGAGTTTCAAGTTCTAGCATTAAGTGTTAATTCAGGGAAAGAACACCACTATTGTGCTATTCTGGCCATAAACAGTGCAAATAGCACTCGCGTCTGTTCCCAGCAAATACAGTGTATTGGACTGAAGAGAAGTTCCTGGTTTACTTAGTTTCCAATACTGAGTTGAACTAGATATGCCCCGTTTGTGTAGGAAGCACAGTTCCCTTGTTATGAGCTAGCTCACTGTACTGGCCCTATAGGAAACACAGTAGAGTGCAAGAGTGCCTGTTTCTCAAAAGCAGAGTGTTTTTCTTGTAAGGCCGACTGGGGTTCAATACAACTTCCTAAACGGAGTTGATTCACATTCAGTTTCAAGTTCTAGCATTAAGTGTTAATTCAGGGTAAGAACACCACTATTGTGCTATTCTGGCCATAAACAGTGCAAATAGCACTCGCGTCTGTTCCCAGCAAATACAGTGTATTGGACTGAAGAGAAGCTCCTGTTTTACTTAGTTTCCAATACTGAGTTGAACTAGATATGCACCGTTTGTGTAGGAAGCACAGTTCTCTTGTTCTGAGCTAGCTCACTGTACTGGCCCTATAGGAAACACAGTAGAGTGCAAGAGTGCCTGTTTCTCAAAAGCAGAGTGTTTTTCTTGTAAGGCCGACTGGGGTTCAATACAACTTCCTAAACGGAGTTGATTCACATTGAGTTTCAAGTTCTAGCATTAAGTGTTAATTCAGGGAAAGAACACCACTATTGTGCTATTCTGGCCATAAACAGTGCAATAGCACTCGCGTCTGTTCCGAGCAAATAGAGTGTATTGGACTGAAGAGAGGCTCCTGTTTTACTTAGTTTCCAATACTGAGTTGAACTAGATATGCCCCGTTTGTGTAGGAAGCACAGTTCTCTTGTTCTGCGCTAGCTCACTGTACTGGCTCTATAGGAAACACAGTAGAGTGCAAGAGTGCCTGTTTCTCAAAAGCAGAGTGTTTTTCTTGTAAGGCCGACTGGGGTTCAATACAACTTCCTAAACGGAGTTGATTCACATTGAGTTTCAAGTTCTAGCATTAAGTGTTAATTCAGGGTAAGAACACCACTATTGTGCTATTCTGGCCATAAACAGTGCAAATAGCACTCGCGTCTGTTCCCAGCAAATACAGTGTATTGGACTGAAGAGAAGCTCCTGTTTTACTTAGTTTCCAATACTGAGTTGAACTAGATATGCCCCGTTTGTGTAGGAAGCACAGTTCTCTTGTTCTGAGCTAGCTCACTGTACTGGCCCTATAGGAAACACAGTAGAGTGCAAGAGTGCCTGTTTCTCAAAAGCAGAGTGTTTTTCTTGTAAGGCCGACTGGGGTTCAATACAACTTCCTAAACGGAGTTGATTCACATTGAGTTTCAAGTTCTAGCATTAAGTGTTAATTCAGGGTAAGAACACCACTATTGTGCTATTCTGGCCATAAACAGTGCAAATAGCACTCGCGTCTGTTCCCAGCAAATACAGTGTATTGGACTGAAGAGAAGCTCCTGTTTTACTTAGTTTCCAATACTGAGTTGAACTAGATATGCACCGTTTGTGTAGGAAGCACAGTTCTCTTGTTCTGAGCTAGCTCACTGTACTGGCCCTATAGGAAACACAGTAGAGTGCAAGAGTGCCTGTTTCTCAAAAGCAGAGTGTTTTTCTTGTAAGGCCGACTGGGGTTCAATACAACTTCCTAAACGGAGTTGATTCACATTGAGTTTCAAGTTCTAGCATTAAGTGTTAATTCAGGGAAAGAACAGCACTATTGTGCTATTCTGGCCATAAACAGTGCAATAGCACTCGTGTCTGTTCCGAGCAAATACAGTGTATTGGACTGAAGAGAGGCTCCTGTTTTACTTAGTTTCCAATACTGAGTTGAACTAGATATGCCCCGTTTGTGTAGGAGGCACAGTTCTCTTGTTCTGAGCTAGCTCACTGTACTGGCCCTATAGGAAACACAGTAGAGTGCAAGAGTGCCTGTTTCTCAAAAGCAGAGTGTTTTTCTTGTAAGGCCGACTGTTTTTTTGAGTGCAACAATGCCCGTTTCTCAATAGCAGAGTGTTTTTCTTGCATGGCACACTAGGGTTCAATTAAACTTCCTAAACGGAGTTGAATCACGTTCAGTTTCAAGTTCTAGCAGCAAGGGTTCATTGAGGCTAAGAACAGCACTCTTGTGCTATTCTGGCCATACACAGTGCAACCAGCATTCGAGTCTTTTCCCAGCAAGTACAGTGTATTGGACTGAAGAGAAGCTCCTGTTTTACTTAGTTTCCAATACTGAGTTGAACTAGATATGCACCGTTTGTGTAGGAAGCACAGTTCTCTTGTTCTGAGCTATCTCACTGTACTGGCCCTATAGGAAACACAGTAGAGTGCAAGAGTGCCTGTTTCTCAAAAGCAGAGTGTTTTTCTTGTAAGGCCGACTGGGGTTCAATACAACTTCCTAAACGGAGTTGATTCACATTGAGTTTCAAGTTCTAGCATTAAGTGTTAATTCAGGGAAAGAACACCACTATTGTGCTATTCTGGCCATAAACAGTGCAATAGCACTCGCGTCTGTTCCGAGCAAATACAGTGTATTGGACTGAAGAGAGGCTCCTGTTTTACTTAGTTTCCAATACTGAGTTGAACTAGATATGCCCCGTTTGTGTAGGAAGCACAGTTCTCTTGTTCTGAGCTAGCTCACTGTACTGGCCCTATAGGAAACACAGTAGAGTGCAAGAGTGCCTGTTTCTCAAAAGCAGAGTGTTTTTCTTGTAAGGCCGACTGTTTTTTTGAGTGCAACAATGCCCGTTTCTCAATAGCAGAGTGTTTTTCTTGCATGGCACACTAGGGTTCAATTAAACTTCCTAAACGGAGTTGAATCACGTTCAGTTTCAAGTTCTAGCAGCAAGGGTTCATTGAGGCTAAGAACAGCACTCTTGTGCTATTCTGGCCATACACAGTGCAACCAGCATTCGAGTCTTTTCCCAGCAAGTACAGTGTATTGGACTGAAGAGAAGCTCCTGTTTTACTTAGTTTCCAATACTGAGTTGAACTATATATTCCCAGTTTGTGTAGGAAGCACAGTTCTCTTGTTCTGAGCTATCTCACTGTACTGGTCCTATAGGAAACACAGTAGAGTGCAAGAGTGCCTGTTTCTCAAAAGCAGAGTGTTTTTCTTGTAAGGCCGACTGGGGTTCAATACAACTTCCTAAACGGAGTTGATTCACATTGAGTTTCAAGTTCTAGCATTAAGTGTTAATTCAGGGAAAGAACACCACTATTGTGCTATTCTGGCCATAAACAGTGCAAATAGCACTCGCGTCTGTTCCCAGCAAATACAGTGTATTGGACTGAAGAGAAGTTCCTGTTTTACTTAGTTTCCAATACTGAGTTGAAGTAGATATGCCCCGTTTGTGTAGGAAGCACAGTTCCCTTTTTATGAGCTAGCTCACTGTACTGGCCCTATAGGAAACACAGTAGAGTGCAAGAGTGCCTGTTTCTCAAAAGCAGAGTGTTTTTCTTGTAAGGCCGACTGGGGTTCAATACAACTTCCTAAACGGAGTTGATTCACATTGAGTTTCAAGTTCTAGCATTAAGTGTTAATTCAGGGTAAGAACACCACTATTGTGCTATTCTGGCCATAAACAGTGCAAATAGCACTCGCGTCTGTTCCCAGCAAATACAGTGTATTGGACTGAAGAGAAGCTCCTGTTTTACTTAGTTTCCAATACTGAGTTGAACTAGATATGCCCCGTTTGTGTAGGAAGCACAGTTCTCTTGTTCTGAGCTAGCTCACTGTACTGGCCCTATAGGAAACACAGTAGAGTGCAAGAGTGCCTGTTTCTCAAAAGCAGAGTGTTTTTCTTGTAAGGCCGACTGGGGTTCAATACAACTTCCTAAACGGAGTTGATTCACATTGAGTTTCAAGTTCTAGCATTAAGTGTTAATTCAGGGTAAGAACACCACTATTGTGCTATTCTGGCCATAAACAGTGCAAATAGCACTCGTGTCTGTTCCCAGCAAGTAGAGTGCATTGGACTGAAGAGAAGCTCCTGTTTTACTTAGTTTCCAATACTGAGTTGAACTAGATATGCCCCGTTTGTGTAGGAAGCACAGTTCTCTTGTTCTGAGCTAGCTCACTGTAGAGGCCCTATAGGAAACACAGTAGAGTGCAAGAGTGCCTGTTTCTCAAAAGCAGAGTGTTTTTCTTGTAAGGCCGACTGGGGTTCAATACAACTTCCTAAACGGAGTTGATTCACATTGAGTTTCAAGTTCTAGCATTAAGTGTTAATTCAGGGTAAGAACACCACTATTGTGCTATTCTGGCCATAAACAGTGCAAATACCACTCGTGTCTGTTCAAAGCAAGTAGAGTGCATTGGACTGAAGAGAAGCTCCTGTTTTACTTAGTTTCCAATACTGAGTTGAACTAGATATGCCCCGTTTGTGTAGGAAGCACAGTTCTCTTGTTCTGAGCTAGCTCACTGTACAGGCCCTATAGGAAACACAGTAGAGTGCAAGAGTGCCTGTTTCTCAAAAGCAGAGTGTTTTTCTTGTAAGGCCGACTGGGGTTCAATACAACTTCCTAAACGGAGTTGATTCACATTGAGTTTCAAGTTCTAGCATTAAGTGTTAATTCAGGGTAAGAACACCACTATTGTGCTATTCTGGCCATAAACAGTGCAAATAGCACTCGCGTCTGTTCCCAGCAAATACAGTGTATTGGACTGAAGAGAAGCTCCTGTTTTACTTAGTTTCCAATACTGAGTTGAACTAGATATGCCCCGTTTGTGTAGGAAGCACAGTTCTCTTGTTCTGAGCTAGCTCACTGTACTGGCCCTATAGGAAACACAGTAGAGTGCAAGAGTGCCTGTTTCTCAAAAGCAGAGTGTTTTTCTTGTAAGGCCGACTGGGGTTCAATACAACTTCCTAAACGGAGTTGATTCACATTAAGTTTCAAGTTCTAGCATTAAGTGTTAATTCAGGGTAAGAACACCACTATTGTGCTATTCTGGCCATAAACAGTGCAAATAGCACTCGCGTCTGTTCCCAGCAAATACAGTGTATTGGACTGAAGTGAAGCTCCTGTTTTACTTAGTTTCCAATACTGAGTTGAACTAGATATGCCCCGTTTGTGTAGGAAGCACAGTTCTCTTGTTCTGAGCTAGCTCACTGTACAGGCCCTATAGGAAACACAGTAGAGTGCAAGAGTGCCTGTTTCTCAAAAGCAGAGTGTTTTTCTTGTAAGGCCAACTGGGGTTCAATACAACTTCCTAAACGGAGTTGATTCACATTCAGTTTCAAGTTCTAGTATTAAGTGTTAATTCAGGGTAAGAACACCACTATTGTGCTATTCTGGCCATAAACAGTGCAAATAGCACTCGCGTCTGTCTCCAGCAAATACAGTGTATTGGACTGAAGAGAAGCTCCTGTTTTACTTAGTTTCCAATACTGAGTTGAACTAGATATGCCCCGTTTGTGTAGGAAGCACAGTTCTCTTGTTCTGAGCTAGCTCACTGTACTGGCCCTATAGGAAACACAGTAGAGTGCAAGAGTGCCTGTTTCTCAAAAGCAGAGTTATTTTTCTTGTAAGGCCAACTGGGGTTCAATACAACTTCCTAAACGGAGTTGATTCACATTCAGTTTCAAGTTCTAGCATTAAGTGTTAATTCAGGGTAAGAACACCACTATTGTGCTATTCTGGCCATAAACAGTGCAAATAGCACTCGCGTCTGTTCCCAGCAAATACAGTGTATTGGACTGAAGAGAAGCTCCTGTTTTACTTAGTTTCCAATACTGAGTTGAACTAGATATGCCCCGTTTGTGTAGGAAGCACAATTCTCTTGTTCTGAGCTATCTCACTGTACTGGCCCTATAGGAAACACAGTAGAGTGCAAGAGTGCCTGTTTCTCAAAAGCAGAGTGTTTTTCTTGTAAGGCCGACTGGGGTTCAATACAACTTTCTAAACGGAGTTGATTCACATTGAGTTTCAAGTTCTAGCATTAAGTGTTAATTCAGGGTAAGAACACCACTATTGTGCTATTCTGGCCATAAACAGTGCAAATAGCACTCGCGTCTGTTCCCAGCAAATACAGTGTATTGGACTGAAGAGAAGCTCCTGTTTTACTTAGTTTCCAATACTGAGTTGAACTAGATATGCACCGTTTGTGTAGGAAGCACAGTTCTCTTGTTCTGAGCTAGCTCACTGTACTGGCCCTATAGGAAACACAGTAGAGTGCAAGAGTGCCTGTTTCTCAAAAGCAGAGTGTTTTTCTTGTAAGGCCGACTGGGGTTCAATACAACTTCCTAAACGGAGTTGATTCACATTGAGTTTCAAGTTCTAGCATTAAGTGTTAATTCAGGGAAAGAACACCACTATTGTGCTATTCTGGCCATAAACAGTGCAATAGCACTCGCGTCTGTTCCGAGCAAATAGAGTGTATTGGACTGAAGAGAGGCTCCTGTTTTACTTAGTTTCCAATACTGAGTTGAACTAGATATGCCCCGTTTGTGTAGGAAGCACAGTTCTCTTGTTCTGAGCTAGCTCACTGCACTGGCCCTATAGGAAACACAGTAGAGTGCAAGAGTGCCTGTTTCTCAAAAGCAGAGTGTTTTTCTTGTAAGGCCGACTGTTTTTTTGAGTGCAACAATGCCCGTTTCTCAATAGCAAAGTGTTTTTCTTGCATGGCACACTAGGGTTCAATTAAACTTCCTAAACGGAGTTGAATCACGTTCAGTTTCAAGTTCTAGCAGCAAGGGTTCATTGAGGCTAAGAACAGCACTCTTGTGCTATTCTGGCCATACACAGTGCAACCAGCATTCGAGTCTCTTCCCAGCAAGTACAGTGTATTGGACTGAAGAGAAGCTCCTGTTTTACTTAGTTTCCAATACTGAGTTGAACTATATATTCCCAGTTTGTGTAGGAAGCACAGTTCTCTTGTTCTGAGCTATCTCACTCTACTGGCCCTATAGGAAACACAGTAGAGTGCAAGAGTGCCTGTTTCTCAAAAGCAGAGTGTTTTTCTTGTAAGGCCGACTGGGGTTCAATACAACTTCCTAAACGGAGTTGATTCACATTGAGTTTCAAGTTCTAGCATTAAGTGTTAATTCAGGGAAAGAACACCACTATTGTGCTATTCTGGCCATAAACAGTGCAAATAGCACTCGCGTCTGTTCCCAGCAAATACAGTGTATTGGACTGAAGAGAAGTTTCTGGTTTACTTAGTTTCCAATACTGAGTTGAACTAGATATGCCCCGTTTGTGTAGGAAGCACAGTTCCCTTGTTATGAGCTAGCTCACTGTACTGGCCCTATAGGAAACACAGTAGAGTGCAAGAGTGCCTGTTTCTCAAAAGCAGAGTGTTTTTCTTGTAAGGCCGACTGGGGTTCAATACAACTTCCTAAACGGAGTTGATTCACATTCAGTTTCAAGTTCTAGCATTAAGTGTTAATTCAGGGTAAGAACACCACTATTGTGCTATTCTGGCCATAAACAGTGCAAATAGCACTCGCGTCTGTTCCCAGCAAATACAGTGTATTGGACTGAAGAGAAGCTCCTGTTTTACTTAGTTTCCAATACTGAGTTGAACTAGATATGCACCGTTTGTGTAGGAAGCACAGTTCTCTTGTTCTGAGCTAGCTCACTGTACTGGCCCTATAGGAAACACAGTAGAGTGCAAGAGTGCCTGTTTCTCAAAAGCAGAGTGTTTTTCTTGTAAGGCCGACTGGGGTTCAATACAACTTCCTAAACGGAGTTGATTCACATTGAGTTTCAAGTTCTAGCATTAAGTGTTAATTCAGGGAAAGAACACCACTATTGTGCTATTCTGGCCATAAACAGTGCAATAGCACTCGCGTCTGTTCCGAGCAAATACAGTGTATTGGACTGAAGAGAGGCTCCTGTTTTACTTAGTTTCCAATACTGAGTTGAACTAGATATGCCCCGTTTGTGTAGGAGGCACAGTTCTCTTGTTCTGAGCTAGCTCACTGTACTGGCCCTATAGGAAACACAGTAGAGTGCAAGAGTGCCTGTTTCTCAAAAGCAGAGTGTTTTTCTTGTAAGGCCGACTGTTTTTTTGAGTGCAACAATGCCCGTTTCTCAATAGCAGAGTGTTTTTCTTGCATGGCACACTAGGGTTCAATTAAACTTCCTAAACGGAGTTGAATCACGTTCAGTTTCAAGTTCTAGCAGCAAGGGTTCATTGAGGCTAAGAACAGCACTCTTGTGCTATTCTGGCCATACACAGTGCAACCAGCATTCGAGTCTTTTCCCAGCAAGTACAGTGTATTGGACTGAAGAGAAGCTCCTGTTTTACTTAGTTTCCAATACTGAGTTGAACTAGATATGCACCGTTTGTGTAGGAAGCACAGTTCTCTTGTTCTGAGCTATCTCACTGTACTGGCCCTATAGGAAACACAGTAGAGTGCAAGAGTGCCTGTTTCTCAAAAGCAGAGTGTTTTTCTTGTAAGGCCGACTGGGGTTCAATACAACTTCCTAAACGGAGTTGATTCACATTGAGTTTCAAGTTCTAGCATTAAGTGTTAATTCAGGGAAAGAACACCACTATTGTGCTATTCTGGCCATAAACAGTGCAATAGCACTCGCGTCTGTTCCGAGCAAATACAGTGTATTGGACTGAAGAGAGGCTCCTGTTTTACTTAGTTTCCAATACTGAGTTGAACTAGATATGCCCCGTTTGTGTAGGAAGCACAGTTCTCTTGTTCTGAGCTAGCTCACTGTACTGGCCCTATAGGAAACACAGTAGAGTGCAAGAGTGCCTGTTTCTCAAAAGCAGAGTGTTTTTCTTGTAAGGCCGACTGTTTTTTTGAGTGCAACAATGCCCGTTTCTCAATAGCAGAGTGTTTTTCTTGCATGGCACACTAGGGTTCAATTAAACTTCCTAAACGGAGTTGAATCACGTTCAGTTTCAAGTTCTAGCAGCAAGGGTTCATTGAGGCTAAGAACAGCACTCTTGTGCTATTCTGGCCATACACAGTGCAACCAGCATTCGAGTCTTTTCCCAGCAAGTACAGTGTATTGGACTGAAGAGAAGCTCCTGTTTTACTTAGTTTCCAATACTGAGTTGAACTATATATTCCCAGTTTGTGTAGGAAGCACAGTTCTCTTGTTCTGAGCTATCTCACTGTACTGGTCCTATAGGAAACACAGTAGAGTGCAAGAGTGCCTGTTTCTCAAAAGCAGAGTGTTTTTCTTGTAAGGCCGACTGGGGTTCAATACAACTTCCTAAACGGAGTTGATTCACATTGAGTTTCAAGTTCTAGCATTAAGTGTTAATTCAGGGAAAGAACACCACTATTGTGCTATTCTGGCCATAAACAGTGCAAATAGCACTCGCGTCTGTTCCCAGCAAATACAGTGTATTGGACTGAAGAGAAGTTCCTGTTTTACTTAGTTTCCAATACTGAGTTGAAGTAGATATGCCCCGTTTGTGTAGGAAGCACAGTTCCCTTTTTATGAGCTAGCTCACTGTACTGGCCCTATAGGAAACACAGTAGAGTGCAAGAGTGCCTGTTTCTCAAAAGCAGAGTGTTTTTCTTGTAAGGCCGACTGGGGTTCAATACAACTTCCTAAACGGAGTTGATTCACATTGAGTTTCAAGTTCTAGCATTAAGTGTTAATTCAGGGTAAGAACACCACTATTGTGCTATTCTGGCCATAAACAGTGCAAATAGCACTCGCGTCTGTTCCCAGCAAATACAGTGTATTGGACTGAAGAGAAGCTCCTGTTTTACTTAGTTTCCAATACTGAGTTGAACTAGATATGCCCCGTTTGTGTAGGAAGCACAGTTCTCTTGTTCTGAGCTAGCTCACTGTACTGGCCCTATAGGAAACACAGTAGAGTGCAAGAGTGCCTGTTTCTCAAAAGCAGAGTGTTTTTCTTGTAAGGCCGACTGGGGTTCAATACAACTTCCTAAACGGAGTTGATTCACATTGAGTTTCAAGTTCTAGCATTAAGTGTTAATTCAGGGTAAGAACACCACTATTGTGCTATTCTGGCCATAAACAGTGCAAATAGCACTCGTGTCTGTTCCCAGCAAGTAGAGTGCATTGGACTGAAGAGAAGCTCCTGTTTTACTTAGTTTCCAATACTGAGTTGAACTAGATATGCCCCGTTTGTGTAGGAAGCACAGTTCTCTTGTTCTGAGCTAGCTCACTGTAGAGGCCCTATAGGAAACACAGTAGAGTGCAAGAGTGCCTGTTTCTCAAAAGCAGAGTGTTTTTCTTGTAAGGCCGACTGGGGTTCAATACAACTTCCTAAACGGAGTTGATTCACATTGAGTTTCAAGTTCTAGCATTAAGTGTTAATTCAGGGTAAGAACACCACTATTGTGCTATTCTGGCCATAAACAGTGCAAATACCACTCGTGTCTGTTCAAAGCAAGTAGAGTGCATTGGACTGAAGAGAAGCTCCTGTTTTACTTAGTTTCCAATACTGAGTTGAACTAGATATGCCCCGTTTGTGTAGGAAGCACAGTTCTCTTGTTCTGAGCTAGCTCACTGTACAGGCCCTATAGGAAACACAGTAGAGTGCAAGAGTGCCTGTTTCTCAAAAGCAGAGTGTTTTTCTTGTAAGGCCGACTGGGGTTCAATACAACTTCCTAAACGGAGTTGATTCACATTGAGTTTCAAGTTCTAGCATTAAGTGTTAATTCAGGGTAAGAACACCACTATTGTGCTATTCTGGCCATAAACAGTGCAAATAGCACTCGCGTCTGTTCCCAGCAAATACAGTGTATTGGACTGAAGAGAAGCTCCTGTTTTACTTAGTTTCCAATACTGAGTTGAACTAGATATGCCCCGTTTGTGTAGGAAGCACAGTTCTCTTGTTCTGAGCTAGCTCACTGTACTGGCCCTATAGGAAACACAGTAGAGTGCAAGAGTGCCTGTTTCTCAAAAGCAGAGTGTTTTTCTTGTAAGGCCGACTGGGGTTCAATACAACTTCCTAAACGGAGTTGATTCACATTAAGTTTCAAGTTCTAGCATTAAGTGTTAATTCAGGGTAAGAACACCACTATTGTGCTATTCTGGCCATAAACAGTGCAAATAGCACTCGCGTCTGTTCCCAGCAAATACAGTGTATTGGACTGAAGTGAAGCTCCTGTTTTACTTAGTTTCCAATACTGAGTTGAACTAGATATGCCCCGTTTGTGTAGGAAGCACAGTTCTCTTGTTCTGAGCTAGCTCACTGTACAGGCCCTATAGGAAACACAGTAGAGTGCAAGAGTGCCTGTTTCTCAAAAGCAGAGTGTTTTTCTTGTAAGGCCAACTGGGGTTCAATACAACTTCCTAAACGGAGTTGATTCACATTCAGTTTCAAGTTCTAGTATTAAGTGTTAATTCAGGGTAAGAACACCACTATTGTGCTATTCTGGCCATAAACAGTGCAAATAGCACTCGCGTCTGTCTCCAGCAAATACAGTGTATTGGACTGAAGAGAAGCTCCTGTTTTACTTAGTTTCCAATACTGAGTTGAACTAGATATGCCCCGTTTGTGTAGGAAGCACAGTTCTCTTGTTCTGAGCTAGCTCACTGTACTGGCCCTATAGGAAACACAGTAGAGTGCAAGAGTGCCTGTTTCTCAAAAGCAGAGTTATTTTTCTTGTAAGGCCAACTGGGGTTCAATACAACTTCCTAAACGGAGTTGATTCACATTCAGTTTCAAGTTCTAGCATTAAGTGTTAATTCAGGGTAAGAACACCACTATTGTGCTATTCTGGCCATAAACAGTGCAAATAGCACTCGCGTCTGTTCCCAGCAAATACAGTGTATTGGACTGAAGAGAAGCTCCTGTTTTACTTAGTTTCCAATACTGAGTTGAACTAGATATGCCCCGTTTGTGTAGGAAGCACAATTCTCTTGTTCTGAGCTATCTCACTGTACTGGCCCTATAGGAAACACAGTAGAGTGCAAGAGTGCCTGTTTCTCAAAAGCAGAGTGTTTTTCTTGTAAGGCCGACTGGGGTTCAATACAACTTTCTAAACGGAGTTGATTCACATTGAGTTTCAAGTTCTAGCATTAAGTGTTAATTCAGGGTAAGAACACCACTATTGTGCTATTCTGGCCATAAACAGTGCAAATAGCACTCGCGTCTGTTCCCAGCAAATACAGTGTATTGGACTGAAGAGAAGCTCCTGTTTTACTTAGTTTCCAATACTGAGTTGAACTAGATATGCACCGTTTGTGTAGGAAGCACAGTTCTCTTGTTCTGAGCTAGCTCACTGTACTGGCCCTATAGGAAACACAGTAGAGTGCAAGAGTGCCTGTTTCTCAAAAGCAGAGTGTTTTTCTTGTAAGGCCGACTGGGGTTCAATACAACTTCCTAAACGGAGTTGATTCACATTGAGTTTCAAGTTCTAGCATTAAGTGTTAATTCAGGGAAAGAACACCACTATTGTGCTATTCTGGCCATAAACAGTGCAATAGCACTCGCGTCTGTTCCGAGCAAATAGAGTGTATTGGACTGAAGAGAGGCTCCTGTTTTACTTAGTTTCCAATACTGAGTTGAACTAGATATGCCCCGTTTGTGTAGGAAGCACAGTTCTCTTGTTCTGAGCTAGCTCACTGCACTGGCCCTATAGGAAACACAGTAGAGTGCAAGAGTGCCTGTTTCTCAAAAGCAGAGTGTTTTTCTTGTAAGGCCGACTGTTTTTTTGAGTGCAACAATGCCCGTTTCTCAATAGCAAAGTGTTTTTCTTGCATGGCACACTAGGGTTCAATTAAACTTCCTAAACGGAGTTGAATCACGTTCAGTTTCAAGTTCTAGCAGCAAGGGTTCATTGAGGCTAAGAACAGCACTCTTGTGCTATTCTGGCCATACACAGTGCAACCAGCATTCGAGTCTCTTCCCAGCAAGTACAGTGTATTGGACTGAAGAGAAGCTCCTGTTTTACTTAGTTTCCAATACTGAGTTGAACTATATATTCCCAGTTTGTGTAGGAAGCACAGTTCTCTTGTTCTGAGCTATCTCACTCTACTGGCCCTATAGGAAACACAGTAGAGTGCAAGAGTGCCTGTTTCTCAAAAGCAGAGTGTTTTTCTTGTAAGGCCGACTGGGGTTCAATACAACTTCCTAAACGGAGTTGATTCACATTGAGTTTCAAGTTCTAGCATTAAGTGTTAATTCAGGGAAAGAACACCACTATTGTGCTATTCTGGCCATAAACAGTGCAAATAGCACTCGCGTCTGTTCCCAGCAAATACAGTGTATTGGACTGAAGAGAAGTTTCTGGTTTACTTAGTTTCCAATACTGAGTTGAACTAGATATGCCCCGTTTGTGTAGGAAGCACAGTTCCCTTGTTATGAGCTAGCTCACTGTACTGGCCCTATAGGAAACACAGTAGAGTGCAAGAGTGCCTGTTTCTCAAAAGCAGAGTGTTTTTCTTGTAAGGCCGACTGGGGTTCAATACAACTTCCTAAACGGAGTTGATTCACATTCAGTTTCAAGTTCTAGCATTAAGTGTTAATTCAGGGTAAGAACACCACTATTGTGCTATTCTGGCCATAAACAGTGCAAATAGCACTCGCGTCTGTTCCCAGCAAATACAGTGTATTGGACTGAAGAGAAGCTCCTGTTTTACTTAGTTTCCAATACTGAGTTGAACTAGATATGCACCGTTTGTGTAGGAAGCACAGTTCTCTTGTTCTGAGCTAGCTCACTGTACTGGCCCTATAGGAAACACAGTAGAGTGCAAGAGTGCCTGTTTCTCAAAAGCAGAGTGTTTTTCTTGTAAGGCCGACTGGGGTTCAATACAACTTCCTAAACGGAGTTGATTCACATTGAGTTTCAAGTTCTAGCATTAAGTGTTAATTCAGGGAAAGAACACCACTATTGTGCTATTCTGGCCATAAACAGTGCAATAGCACTCGCGTCTGTTCCGAGCAAATAGAGTGTATTGGACTGAAGAGAGGCTCCTGTTTTACTTAGTTTCCAATACTGAGTTGAACTAGATATGCCCCGTTTGTGTAGGAAGCACAGTTCTCTTGTTCTGCGCTAGCTCACTGTACTGGCTCTATAGGAAACACAGTAGAGTGCAAGAGTGCCTGTTTCTCAAAAGCAGAGTGTTTTTCTTGTAAGGCCGACTGGGGTTCAATACAACTTCCTAAGCGGAGTTGATTCACATTGAGTTTCAAGTTCTAGCATTAAGTGTTAATTCAGGGTAAGAACACCACTATTGTCCTATTCTGGCCATAAACAGTGCAAATAGCACTCGCGTCTGTTCCCAGCAAATACAGTGTATTGGACTGAAGAGAAGCTCCTGTTTTACTTAGTTTCCAATACTGAGTTGAACTAGATATGCCCCGTTTGTGTAGGAAGCACAGTTCTCTTGTTCTGAGCTAGCTCACTGTACTGGCCCTATAGGAAACACAGTAGAGTGCAAGAGTGCCTGTTTCTCAAAAGCAGAGTGTTTTTCTTGTAAGGCCGACTGGGGTTCAATACAACTTCCTAAACGGAGTTGATTCACATTGAGTTTCAAGTTCTAGCATTAAGTGTTAATTCAGGGAAAGAACAGCACTATTGTGCTAATCTGGCCATAAACAGTGCAATAGCACTCGTGTCTGTTCCGAGCAAATACAGTGTATTGGACTGAAGAGAGGCTCCTGTTTTACTTAGTTTCCAATACTGAGTTGAACTAGATATGCCCCGTTTGTGTAGGAGGCACAGTTCTCTTGTTCTGAGCTAGCTCACTGTACTGGCCCTATAGGAAACACAGTAGAGTGCAAGAGTGCCTGTTTCTCAAAAGCAGAGTGTTTTTCTTGTAAGGCCGACTGTTTTTTTGAGTGCAACAATGCCCGTTTCTCAATAGCAGAGTGTTTTTCTTGCATGGCACACTAGGGTTCAATTAAACTTCCTAAACGGAGTTGAATCACGTTCAGTTTCAAGTTCTAGCAGCAAGGGTTCATTGAGGCTAAGAACAGCACTCTTGTGCTATTCTGGCCATACACAGTGCAACCAGCATTCGAGTCTTTTCCCAGCAAGTACAGTGTATTGGACTGAAGAGAAGCTCCTGTTTTACTTAGTTTCCAATACTGAGTTGAACTAGATATGCACCGTTTGTGTAGGAAGCACAGTTCTCTTGTTCTGAGCTATCTCACTGTACTGGCCCTATAGGAAACACAGTAGAGTGCAAGAGTGCCTGTTTCTCAAAAGCAGAGTGTTTTTCTTGTAAGGCCGACTGGGGTTCAATACAACTTCCTAAACGGAGTTGATTCACATTGAGTTTCAAGTTCTAGCATTAAGTGTTAATTCAGGGAAAGAACACCACTATTGTGCTATTCTGGCCATAAACAGTGCAATAGCACTCGCGTCTGTTCCGAGCAAATACAGTGTATTGGACTGAAGAGAGGCTCCTGTTTTACTTAGTTTCCAATACTGAGTTGAACTAGATATGCCCCGTTTGTGTAGGAAGCACAGTTCTCTTGTTCTGAGCTAGCTCACTGTACTGGCCCTATAGGAAACACAGTAGAGTGCAAGAGTGCCTGTTTCTCAAAAGCAGAGTGTTTTTCTTGTAAGGCCGACTGTTTTTTTGAGTGCAACAATGCCCGTTTCTCAATAGCAGAGTGTTTTTCTTGCATGGCACACTAGGGTTCAATTAAACTTCCTAAACGGAGTTGAATCACGTTCAGTTTCAAGTTCTAGCAGCAAGGGTTCATTGAGGCTAAGAACAGCACTCTTGTGCTATTCTGGCCATACACAGTGCAACCAGCATTCGAGTCTTTTCCCAGCAAGTACAGTGTATTGGACTGAAGAGAAGCTCCTGTTTTACTTAGTTTCCAATACTGAGTTGAACTATATATTCCCAGTTTGTGTAGGAAGCACAGTTCTCTTGTTCTGAGCTATCTCACTGTACTGGTCCTATAGGAAACACAGTAGAGTGCAAGAGTGCCTGTTTCTCAAAAGCAGAGTGTTTTTCTTGTAAGGCCGACTGGGGTTCAATACAACTTCCTAAACGGAGTTGATTCACATTGAGTTTCAAGTTCTAGCATTAAGTGTTAATTCAGGGAAAGAACACCACTATTGTGCTATTCTGGCCATAAACAGTGCAAATAGCACTCGCGTCTGTTCCCAGCAAATACAGTGTATTGGACTGAAGAGAAGTTCCTGTTTTACTTAGTTTCCAATACTGAGTTGAAGTAGATATGCCCCGTTTGTGTAGGAAGCACAGTTCCCTTTTTATGAGCTAGCTCACTGTACTGGCCCTATAGGAAACACAGTAGAGTGCAAGAGTGCCTGTTTCTCAAAAGCAGAGTGTTTTTCTTGTAAGGCCGACTGGGGTTCAATACAACTTCCTAAACGGAGTTGATTCACATTGAGTTTCAAGTTCTAGCATTAAGTGTTAATTCAGGGTAAGAACACCACTATTGTGCTATTCTGGCCATAAACAGTGCAAATAGCACTCGCGTCTGTTCCCAGCAAATACAGTGTATTGGACTGAAGAGAAGCTCCTGTTTTACTTAGTTTCCAATACTGAGTTGAACTAGATATGCCCCGTTTGTGTAGGAAGCACAGTTCTCTTGTTCTGAGCTAGCTCACTGTACTGGCCCTATAGGAAACACAGTAGAGTGCAAGAGTGCCTGTTTCTCAAAAGCAGAGTGTTTTTCTTGTAAGGCCGACTGGGGTTCAATACAACTTCCTAAACGGAGTTGATTCACATTGAGTTTCAAGTTCTAGCATTAAGTGTTAATTCAGGGTAAGAACACCACTATTGTGCTATTCTGGCCATAAACAGTGCAAATAGCACTCGTGTCTGTTCCCAGCAAGTAGAGTGCATTGGACTGAAGAGAAGCTCCTGTTTTACTTAGTTTCCAATACTGAGTTGAACTAGATATGCCCCGTTTGTGTAGGAAGCACAGTTCTCTTGTTCTGAGCTAGCTCACTGTACAGGCCCTATAGGAAACACAGTAGAGTGCAAGAGTGCCTGTTTCTCAAAAGCAGAGTGTTTTTCTTGTAAGGCCGACTGGGGTTCAATACAACTTCCTAAACGGAGTTGATTCACATTCAGTTTCAAGTTCTAGCATTAAGTGTTAATTCAGGGTAAGAACACCACTATTGTGCTATTCTGGCCATAAACAGTGCAAATAGCACTCGCGTCTGTTCCCAGCAAATACAGTGTATTGGACTGAAGAGAAGCTCCTGTTTTACTTAGTTTCCAATACTGAGTTGAACTAGATATGCCCCGTTTGTGTAGGAAGCACAGTTCTCTTGTTCTGAGCTAGCTCACTGTACTGGCTCTATAGGAAACACAGTAGAGTGCAAGAGTGCCTGTTTCTCAAAAGCAGAGTGTTTTTCTTGTAAGGCCGACTGGGGTTCAATACAACTTCCTAAACGGAGTTGATTCACATTGAGTTTCAAGTTCTAGCATTAAGTGTTAATTCAGGGTAAGAACACCACTATTGTCCTATTCTGGCCATAAACAGTGCAAATAGCACTCGCGTCTGTTCCCAGCAAATACAGTGTATTGGACTGAAGAGAAGCTCCTGTTTTACTTAGTTTCCAATACTGAGTTGAACTAGATATGCCCCGTTTGTGTAGGAAGCACAGTTCTCTTGTTCTGAGCTAGCTCACTGTACTGGCCCTATAGGAAACACAGTAGAGTGCAAGAGTGCCTGTTTCTCAAAAGCAGAGTGTTTTTCTTGTAAGGCCGACTGGGGTTCAATACAACTTCCTAAACGGAGTTGATTCACATTGAGTTTCAAGTTCTAGCATTAAGTGTTAATTCAGGGTAAGAACACCACTATTGTGCTATTCTGGCCATAAACAGTGCAAATAGCACTCGCGTCTGTTCCCAGCAAATACAGTGTATTGGACTGAAGAGAAGCTCCTGTTTTACTTAGTTTCCAATACTGAGTTGAACTAGATATGCACCGTTTGTGTAGGAAGCACAGTTCTCTTGTTCTGAGCTAGCTCACTGTACTGGCCCTATAGGAAACACAGTAGAGTGCAAGAGTGCCTGTTTCTCAAAAGCAGAGTGTTTTTCTTGTAAGGCCGACTGGGGTTCAATACAACTTCCTAAACGGAGTTGATTCACATTGAGTTTCAAGTTCTAGCATTAAGTGTTAATTCAGGGAAAGAACAGCACTATTGTGCTAATCTGGCCATAAACAGTGCAATAGCACTCGTGTCTGTTCCGAGCAAATACAGTGTATTGGACTGAAGAGAGGCTCCTGTTTTACTTAGTTTCCAATACTGAGTTGAACTAGATATGCCCCGTTTGTGTAGGAGGCACAGTTCTCTTGTTCTGAGCTAGCTCACTGTACTGGCCCTATAGGAAACACAGTAGAGTGCAAGAGTGCCTGTTTCTCAAAAGCAGAGTGTTTTTCTTGTAAGGCCGACTGTTTTTTTGAGTGCAACAATGCCCGTTTCTCAATAGCAGAGTGTTTTTCTTGCATGGCACACTAGGGTTCAATTAAACTTCCTAAACGGAGTTGAATCACGTTCAGTTTCAAGTTCTAGCAGCAAGGGTTCATTGAGGCTAAGAACAGCACTCTTGTGCTATTCTGGCCATACACAGTGCAACCAGCATTCGAGTCTTTTCCCAGCAAGTACAGTGTATTGGACTGAAGAGAAGCTCCTGTTTTACTTAGTTTCCAATACTGAGTTGAACTAGATATGCACCGTTTGTGTAGGAAGCACAGTTCTCTTGTTCTGAGCTATCTCACTGTACTGGCCCTATAGGAAACACAGTAGAGTGCAAGAGTGCCTGTTTCTCAAAAGCAGAGTGTTTTTCTTGTAAGGCCGACTGGGGTTCAATACAACTTCCTAAACGGAGTTGATTCACATTGAGTTTCAAGTTCTAGCATTAAGTGTTAATTCAGGGAAAGAACACCACTATTGTGCTATTCTGGCCATAAACAGTGCAATAGCACTCGAGTCTGTTCCGAGCAAATACAGTGTATTGGACTGAAGAGAGGCTCCTGTTTTACTTAGTTTCCAATACTGAGTTGAACTAGATATGCCCCGTTTGTGTAGGAAGCACAGTTCTCTTGTTCTGAGCTAGCTCACTGTACTGGCCCTATAGGAAACACAGTAGAGTGCAAGAGTGCCTGTTTCTCAAAAGCAGAGTGTTTTTCTTGTAAGGCCGACTGTTTTTTTGAGTGCAACAATGCCCGTTTCTCAATAGCAGAGTGTTTTTCTTGCATGGCACACTAGGGTTCAATTAAACTTCCTAAACGGAGTTGAATCACGTTCAGTTTCAAGTTCTAGCAGCAAGGGTTCATTGAGGCTAAGAACAGCACTCTTGTGCTATTCTGGCCATACACAGTGCAACCAGCATTCGAGTCTTTTCCCAGCAAGTACAGTGTATTGGACTGAAGAGAAGCTCCTGTTTTACTTAGTTTCCAATACTGAGTTGAACTATATATTCCCAGTTTGTGTAGGAAGCACAGTTCTCTTGTTCTGAGCTATCTCACTGTACTGGTCCTATAGGAAACACAGTAGAGTGCAAGAGTGCCTGTTTCTCAAAAGCAGAGTGTTTTTCTTGTAAGGCCGACTGGGGTTCAATACAACTTCCTAAACGGAGTTGATTCACATTGAGTTTCAAGTTCTAGCATTAAGTGTTAATTCAGGGAAAGAACACCACTATTGTGCTATTCTGGCCATAAACAGTGCAAATAGCACTCGCGTCTGTTCCCAGCAAATACAGTGTATTGGACTGAAGAGAAGTTCCTGTTTTACTTAGTTTCCAATACTGAGTTGAAGTAGATATGCCCCGTTTGTGTAGGAAGCACAGTTCCCTTTTTATGAGCTAGCTCACTGTACTGGCCCTATAGGAAACACAGTAGAGTGCAAGAGTGCCTGTTTCTCAAAAGCAGAGTGTTTTTCTTGTAAGGCCGACTGGGGTTCAATACAACTTCCTAAACGGAGTTGATTCACATTGAGTTTCAAGTTCTAGCATTAAGTGTTAATTCAGGGTAAGAACACCACTATTGTGCTATTCTGGCCATAAACAGTGCAAATAGCACTCGCGTCTGTTCCCAGCAAATACAGTGTATTGGACTGAAGAGAAGCTCCTGTTTTACTTAGTTTCCAATACTGAGTTGAACTAGATATGCCCCGTTTGTGTAGGAAGCACAGTTCTCTTGTTCTGAGCTAGCTCACTGTACTGGCCCTATAGGAAACACAGTAGAGTGCAAGAGTGCCTGTTTCTCAAAAGCAGAGTGTTTTTCTTGTAAGGCCGACTGGGGTTCAATACAACTTCCTAAACGGAGTTGATTCACATTGAGTTTCAAGTTCTAGCATTAAGTGTTAATTCAGGGTAAGAACACCACTATTGTGCTATTCTGGCCATAAACAGTGCAAATAGCACTCGTGTCTGTTCCCAGCAAGTAGAGTGCATTGGACTGAAGAGAAGCTCCTGTTTTACTTAGTTTCCAATACTGAGTTGAACTAGATATGCCCCGTTTGTGTAGGAAGCACAGTTCTCTTGTTCTGAGCTAGCTCACTGTACAGGCCCTATAGGAAACACAGTAGAGTGCAAGAGTGCCTGTTTCTCAAAAGCAGAGTGTTTTTCTTGTAAGGCCGACTGGGGTTCAATACAACTTCCTAAACGGAGTTGATTCACATTCAGTTTCAAGTTCTAGCATTAAGTGTTAATTCAGGGTAAGAACACCACTATTGTGCTATTCTGGCCATAAACAGTGCAAATAGCACTCGCGTCTGTTCCCAGCAAATACAGTGTATTGGACTGAAGAGAAGCTCCTGTTTTACTTAGTTTCCAATACTGAGTTGAACTAGATATGCCCCGTTTGTGTAGGAAGCACAGTTCTCTTGTTCTGAGCTAGCTCACTGTACTGGCCCTATAGGAAACACAGTAGAGTGCAAGAGTGCCTGTTTCTCAAAAGCAGAGTGTTTTTCTTGTAAGGCCGACTGGGGTTCAATACAACTTCCTAAACGGAGTTGATTCACATTGAGTTTCAAGTTCTAGCATTAAGTGTTAATTCAGGGTAAGAACACCACTATTGTGCTATTCTGGCCATAAACAGTGCAAATAGCACTCGCGTCTGTTCCCAGCAAATACAGTGTATTGGACTGAAGAGAAGCTCCTGTTTTACTTAGTTTCCAATACTGAGTTGAACTAGATATGCCCCGTTTGTGTAGGAAGCACAGTTCTCTTGTTCTGAGCTAGCTCACTGTACTGGCCCTATAGGAAACACAGTAGAGTGCAAGAGTGCCTGTTTCTCAAAAGCAGAGTGTTTTTCTTGTAAGGCCGACTGGGGTTCAATACAACTTCCTAAACGGAGTTGATTCACATTGAGTTTCAAGTTCTAGCATTAAGTGTTAATTCAGGGAAAGAACAGCACTATTGTGCTAATCTGGCCATAAACAGTGCAATAGCACTCGTGTCTGTTCCGAGCAAATACAGTGTATTGGACTGAAGAGAGGCTCCTGTTTTACTTAGTTTCCAATACTGAGTTGAACTAGATATGCCCCGTTTGTGTAGGAGGCACAGTTCTCTTGTTCTGAGCTAGCTCACTGTACTGGCCCTATAGGAAACACAGTAGAGTGCAAGAGTGCCTGTTTCTCAAAAGCAGAGTGTTTTTCTTGTAAGGCCGACTGTTTTTTTGAGTGCAACAATGCCCGTTTCTCAATAGCAGAGTGTTTTTCTTGCATGGCACACTAGGGTTCAATTAAACTTCCTAAACGGAGTTGAATCACGTTCAGTTTCAAGTTCTAGCAGCAAGGGTTCATTGAGGCTAAGAACAGCACTCTTGTGCTATTCTGGCCATACACAGTGCAACCAGCATTCGAGTCTTTTCCCAGCAAGTACAGTGTATTGGACTGAAGAGAAGCTCCTGTTTTACTTAGTTTCCAATACTGAGTTGAACTAGATATGCACCGTTTGTGTAGGAAGCACAGTTCTCTTGTTCTGAGCTATCTCACTGTACTGGCCCTATAGGAAACACAGTAGAGTGCAAGAGTGCCTGTTTCTCAAAAGCAGAGTGTTTTTCTTGTAAGGCCGACTGGGGTTCAATACAACTTCCTAAACGGAGTTGATTCACATTGAGTTTCAAGTTCTAGCATTAAGTGTTAATTCAGGGAAAGAACACCACTATTGTGCTATTCTGGCCATAAACAGTGCAATAGCACTCGCGTCTGTTCCGAGCAAATACAGTGTATTGGACTGAAGAGAGGCTCCTGTTTTACTTAGTTTCCAATACTGAGTTGAACTAGATATGCCCCGTTTGTGTAGGAAGCACAGTTCTCTTGTTCTGAGCTAGCTCACTGTACTGGCCCTATAGGAAACACAGTAGAGTGCAAGAGTGCCTGTTTCTCAAAAGCAGAGTGTTTTTCTTGTAAGGCCGACTGTTTTTTTGAGTGCAACAATGCCCGTTTCTCAATAGCAGAGTGTTTTTCTTGCATGGCACACTAGGGTTCAATTAAACTTCCTAAACGGAGTTGAATCACGTTCAGTTTCAAGTTCTAGCAGCAAGGGTTCATTGAGGCTAAGAACAGCACTCTTGTGCTATTCTGGCCATACACAGTGCAACCAGCATTCGAGTCTTTTCCCAGCAAGTACAGTGTATTGGACTGAAGAGAAGCTCCTGTTTTACTTAGTTTCCAATACTGAGTTGAACTATATATTCCCAGTTTGTGTAGGAAGCACAGTTCTCTTGTTCTGAGCTATCTCACTGTACTGGTCCTATAGGAAACACAGTAGAGTGCAAGAGTGCCTGTTTCTCAAAAGCAGAGTGTTTTTCTTGTAAGGCCGACTGGGGTTCAATACAACTTCCTAAACGGAGTTGATTCACATTGAGTTTCAAGTTCTAGCATTAAGTGTTAATTCAGGGAAAGAACACCACTATTGTGCTATTCTGGCCATAAACAGTGCAAATAGCACTCGCGTCTGTTCCCAGCAAATACAGTGTATTGGACTGAAGAGAAGTTCCTGTTTTACTTAGTTTCCAATACTGAGTTGAAGTAGATATGCCCCGTTTGTGTAGGAAGCACAGTTCCCTTTTTATGAGCTAGCTCACTGTACTGGCCCTATAGGAAACACAGTAGAGTGCAAGAGTGCCTGTTTCTCAAAAGCAGAGTGTTTTTCTTGTAAGGCCGACTGGGGTTCAATACAACTTCCTAAACGGAGTTGATTCACATTGAGTTTCAAGTTCTAGCATTAAGTGTTAATTCAGGGTAAGAACACCACTATTGTGCTATTCTGGCCATAAACAGTGCAAATAGCACTCGCGTCTGTTCCCAGCAAATACAGTGTATTGGACTGAAGAGAAGCTCCTGTTTTACTTAGTTTCCAATACTGAGTTGAACTAGATATGCCCCGTTTGTGTAGGAAGCACAGTTCTCTTGTTCTGAGCTAGCTCACTGTACTGGCCCTATAGGAAACACAGTAGAGTGCAAGAGTGCCTGTTTCTCAAAAGCAGAGTGTTTTTCTTGTAAGGCCGACTGGGGTTCAATACAACTTCCTAAACGGAGTTGATTCACATTGAGTTTCAAGTTCTAGCATTAAGTGTTAATTCAGGGTAAGAACACCACTATTGTGCTATTCTGGCCATAAACAGTGCAAATAGCACTCGTGTCTGTTCCCAGCAAGTAGAGTGCATTGGACTGAAGAGAAGCTCCTGTTTTACTTAGTTTCCAATACTGAGTTGAACTAGATATGCCCCGTTTGTGTAGGAAGCACAGTTCTCTTGTTCTGAGCTAGCTCACTGTACAGGCCCTATAGGAAACACAGTAGAGTGCAAGAGTGCCTGTTTCTCAAAAGCAGAGTGTTTTTCTTGTAAGGCCGACTGGGGTTCAATACAACTTCCTAAACGGAGTTGATTCACATTCAGTTTCAAGTTCTAGCATTAAGTGTTAATTCAGGGTAAGAACACCACTATTGTGCTATTCTGGCCATAAACAGTGCAAATAGCACTCGCGTCTGTTCCCAGCAAATACAGTGTATTGGACTGAAGAGAAGCTCCTGTTTTACTTAGTTTCCAATACTGAGTTGAACTAGATATGCCCCGTTTGTGTAGGAAGCACAGTTCTCTTGTTCTGAGCTAGCTCACTGTACTGGCCCTATAGGAAACACAGTAGAGTGCAAGAGTGCCTGTTTCTCAAAAGCAGAGTGTTTTTCTTGTAAGGCCGACTGGGGTTCAATACAACTTCCTAAACGGAGTTGATTCACATTGAGTTTCAAGTTCTAGCATTAAGTGTTAATTCAGGGTAAGAACACCACTATTGTGCTATTCTGGCCATAAACAGTGCAAATAGCACTCGCGTCTGTTCCCAGCAAATACAGTGTATTGGACTGAAGTGAAGCTCCTGTTTTACTTAGTTTCCAATACTGAGTTGAACTAGATATGCCCCGTTTGTGTAGGAAGCACAGTTCTCTTGTTCTGAGCTAGCTCACTGTACTGGCCCTATAGGAAACACAGTAGAGTGCAAGAGTGCCTGTTTCTCAAAAGCAGAGTGTTTTTCTTGTAAGGCCAACTGGGGTTCAATACAACTTCCTAAACGGAGTTGATTCACATTCAGTTTCAAGTTCTAGCATTAAGTGTTAATTCAGGGTAAGAACACCACTATTGTGCTATTCTGGCCATAAACAGTGCAAATAGCACTCGCGTCTGTTCCCAGCAAATACAGTGTATTGGACTGAAGAGAAGCTCCTGTTTTACTTAGTTTCCAATACTGAGTTGAACTAGATATGCCCCGTTTGTGTAGGAAGCACAGTTCTCTTGTTCTGAGCTAGCTCACTGTACTGGCCCTATAGGAAACACAGTAGAGTGCAAGAGTGCCTGTTTCTGAAAAGCAGAGTTATTTTTCTTGTAAGGCCAAGTGGGGTTCAATACAACTTCCTAAACGGAGTTGATTCACATTCAGTTTCAAGTTCTAGCATTAAGTGTTAATTCAGGGTAAGAACACCACTATTGTGCTATTCTGGCCATAAACAGTGCAAATAGCACTCGCGTCTGTTCCCAGCAAATACAGTGTATTGGACTGAAGAGAAGCTCCTGTTTTACTTAGTTTCCAATACTGAGTTGAACTAGATATGCCCCGTTTGTGTAGGAAGCACAATTCTCTTGTTCTGAGCTATCTCACTGTACTGGCCCTATAGGAAACACAGTAGAGTGCAAGAGTGCCTGTTTCTCAAAAGCAGAGTGTTTTTCTTGTAAGGCCGACTGGGGTTCAATACAACTTTCTAAACGGAGTTGATTCACATTCAGTTTCAAGTTCTAGCATTAAGTGTTAATTCAGGGTAAGAACACAACTATTGTGCTATTCTGGCCATAAACAGTGCAAATAGCACTCGCGTCTGTTCCCAGCAAATACAGTGTATTGGACTGAAGAGAAGCTCCTGTTTTACTTAGTTTCCAATACTGAGTTGAACTAGATATGCACCGTTTGTGTAGGAAGCACAGTTCTCTTGTTCTGAGCTAGCTCACTGTACTGGCCCTATAGGAAACACAGTAGAGTGCAAGAGTGCCTGTTTTTCAAAAGCAGAGTGTTTTTCTTGTAAGGCCGACTGGGGTTCAATACAACTTCCTAAACGGAGTTGATTCACATTCAGTGTCAAGTTCTAGCATTAAGTGTTAATTCAGGGTAAGAACACCACTATTGTGCTATTCTGGCCATAAACAGTGCAAATTAGCACTCGCGTCTGTTCCCAGCAAATACAGTGTATTGGACTGAAGAGAAGCTCCTGTTTTACTTAGTTTCCAATACTGAGTTGAACTAGATATGCCCCGTTTGTGTAGGATGCACAGTTCTCTTGTTCTGAGCTAGCACACTGTACTGGCTCTATAGGAAACACAGTAGAGTGCAAGAGTGCCTGTTTCTCAAAAGCAGAGTGTTTTTCTTGAAAGGCCGACTGGGGTTCAATACAACTTCCTAAACGGAGTTGATTCACATTGAGTTTCAAGTTCTAGCATTAAGTGTTAATTCAGGGTAAGAACACCACTATTGTGCTATTCTGGCCCTAAACAGTGCAAATAGCACTCGCGTCTGTTCCCAGCAAATACAGTGTATTGGACTGAAGAGAAGCTCCTGTTTTACTTAGTTTCCAATACTGAGTTGAACTAGATATGCCCCGTTTGTGTAGGAAGCACAGTTCTCTTGTTCTGAGCTAGCTCACTGTACTGGCCCTATAGGAAACACAGTAGAGTGCAAGAGTGCCTGTTTCTCAAAAGCAGAGTGTTTTTCTTGTAAGGCCGACTGGGGTTCAATACAACTTCCTTAACGGAGTTGATTCACATTCAGTTTCAAGTTCTAGCATTAAGTGTTAATTCAGGTTAAGAACACCACTATTGTGCTATTCTGGCCATAAACAGTGCAAATTAGCACTCGCGTCTGTTCCCAGCAAATACAGTGTATTGGACTGAAGAGAAGCTCCTGTTTTACTTAGTTTCCAATACTGAGTTGAACTAGATATGCCCCGTTTGTGTAGGAAGCACAGTTCTCTTGTTCTGAGCTAGCTCACTGTACTGGCCCTATAGGAAACACAGTAGAGTGCAAGAGTGCCTATTTCTCAAAAGCAGAGTGTTTTTCTTGTAAGGCCGACTGGGGTTCAATACAACTTCCTAAACGGAGTTGATTCACATTGAGTTTCAAGTTCTAGCATTAAGTGTTAATTCAGGGTAAGAACACCACTATTGTGCTATTCTGGCCATAAACAGTGGAAATAGCACTCGCGTCTCTTCCCAGCAAATACAGTGTATTGGACTGAAGAGAAGCTCCTGTTTTACTTAGTTTCCAATACTGAGTTGAACTAGATATGCCCCGTTTGTGTAGGAAGCACAGTTCTCTTGTTCTGAGCTAGCTCACTGTACTGGCCCTATAGGAAACACAGTAGAGTGCAAGAGTGCCTGTTTCTCAAAAGCAGAGTGTTTTTCTTGTAAGGCCGACTGGGGTTCAATACAACTTCCTAAACGGAGTTGATTCACATTCAGTTTCAAGTTCTAGCATTAAGTGTTAATTCAGGGTAAGAACACCACTATTGTGCTATTCTGGCCATAAACAGTGCAAATAACACTCGCGTCTGTTCCCAGCAAATACAGTGTATTGGACTGAAGAGAAGCTCCTGTTTTACTTAGTTTCCAATACTGAGTTGAACTAGATATGCCCCGTTTGTGTAGGAAGCACAATTCCCTTGTTCTGAGCTATCTCACTGTACTGGCCCTATAGGAAACACAGTAGAGTGCAAGAGTGCCTGTTTCTCAAAAGCAGAGTGTTTTTCTTGTAAGGCCGACTGGGGTTCAATACAACTTCCTAAACGGAGTTGATTCACATTGAGTTTCAAGTTCTAGCATTAAGTGTTAATTCAGGGTAAGAACACCACTATTGTGCTATTCTGGCCATAAACAGTGCAAATAGCACTCGCGTCTGTTCCCAGCAAATACAGTGTATTGGACTGAAGAGAAGCTCCTGTTTTACTTAGTTTCCAATACTGAGTTGAACTAGATATGCACCGTTTGTGTAGGAAGCACAGTTCTCTTGTTCTGAGCTAGCTCACTGTACTGGCCCTATAGGAAACACAGTAGAGTGCAAGAGTGCCTGTTTCTCAAAAGCAGAGTGTTTTTCTTGTAAGGCCGACTGGGGTTCAATACAACTTCCTAAACGGAGTTGATTCACATTCAGTTTCAAGTTCTAGCATTAAGTGTTAATTCAGGGTAAGAACAGCACTATTGTGCTATTCTGGCCATAAACATGCAAATTAGCACTCGCATCTGTTCCCAGCAAATACAGTGTATTGGACTGAAGAGAGGCTCCTGTTTTACTTACTTTCCAATACTGAGTTGAACTAGATATGCCCCGTTTGTGTAGGAAGCACAGTTCTCTTGTTCTGAGCTAGCTCACTGTACTGGCCCTATAGGAAACACAGTAGAGTGCAAGAGTGCCTGTTTCTCAAAAGCAGAGTGTTTTTCTTGTAAGGCCGACTGGGGTTAAATACAACTTCCTAAACGGAGTTGATTCACATTGAGTTTCAAGTTCTAGCATTAAGTGTTAATTCAGGGAAAGAACACCACTATTGTGCTATTCTGGCCATAAACAGTGCAATAGCACTCGCGTCTGTTCCGAGCAAATAGAGTGTATTGGACTGAAGAGAGGCTCCTGTTTTACTTAGTTTCCAATACTGAGTTGAACTAGATATGCCCCGTTTGTGTAGGAAGCACAGTTCTCTTGTTCTGAGCTAGCTCACTGCACTGGCCCTATAGGAAACACAGTAGAGTGCAAGAGTGCCTGTTTCTCAAAAGCAGAGTGTTTTTCTTGTAAGGCCGACTGTTTTTTTGAGTGCAACAATGCCCGTTTCTCAATAGCAAAGTGTTTTTCTTGCATGGCACACTAGGGTTCAATTAAACTTCCTAAACGGAGTTGAATCACGTTCAGTTTCAAGTTTAGCAGCAAGGGTTCATTGAGGCTAAGAACAGCACTCTTGTGCTATTCTGGCCATACACAGTGCAACCAGCATTCGAGTCTCTTCCCAGCAAGTACAGTGTATTGGACTGAAGAGAAGCTCCTGTTTTACTTAGTTTCCAATACTGAGTTGAACTATATATTCCCAGTTTGTGTAGGAAGCACAGTTCTCTTGTTCTGAGCTATCTCACTCTACTGGCCCTATAGGAAACACAGTAGAGTGCAAGAGTGCCTGTTTCTCAAAAGCAGAGTGTTTTTCTTGTAAGGCCGACTGGGGTTCAATACAACTTCCTAAACGGAGTTGATTCACATTGAGTTTCAAGTTCTAGCATTAAGTGTTAATTCAGGGAAAGAACACCACTATTGTGCTATTCTGGCCATAAACAGTGCAAATAGCACTCGCGTCTGTTCCCAGCAAATACAGTGTATTGGACTGAAGAGAAGTTCCTGGTTTACTTAGTTTCCAATACTGAGTTGAACTAGATATGCCCCGTTTGTGTAGGAAGCACAGTTCCCTTGTTATGAGCTAGCTCACTGTACTGGCCCTATAGGAAACACAGTAGAGTGCAAGAGTGCCTGTTTCTCAAAAGCAGAGTGTTTTTCTTGTAAGGCCGACTGGGGTTCAATACAACTTCCTAAACGGAGTTGATTCACATTGAGTTTCAAGTTCTAGCATTAAGTGTTAATTCAGGGAAAGAACACCACTATTGTGCTATTCTGGCCATAAACAGTGCAAATAGCACTCGCGTCTGTTCCCAGCAAATACAGTGTATTGGACTGAAGAGAAGTTCCTGTTTTACTTAGTTTCCAATACTGAGTTGAAGTAGATATGCCCCGTTTGTGTAGGAAGCACAGTTCCCTTTTTATGAGCTAGCTCACTGTACTGGCCCTATAGGAAACACAGTAGAGTGCAAGAGTGCCTGTTTCTCAAAAGCAGAGTGTTTTTCTTGTAAGGCCGACTGGGGTTCAATACAACTTCCTAAACGGAGTTGATTCACATTGAGTTTCAAGTTCTAGCATTAAGTGTTAATTCAGGGTAAGAACACCACTATTGTGCTATTCTGGCCATAAACAGTGCAAATAGCACTCGCGTCTGTTCCCAGCAAATACAGTGTATTGGACTGAAGAGAAGCTCCTGTTTTACTTAGTTTCCAATACTGAGTTGAACTAGATATGCCCCGTTTGTGTAGGAAGCACAGTTCTCTTGTTCTGAGCTAGCTCACTGTACTGGCCCTATAGGAAACACAGTAGAGTGCAAGAGTGCCTGTTTCTCAAAAGCAGAGTGTTTTTCTTGTAAGGCCGACTGGGGTTCAATACAACTTCCTAAACGGAGTTGATTCACATTGAGTTTCAAGTTCTAGCATTAAGTGTTAATTCAGGGTAAGAACACCACTATTGTGCTATTCTGGCCATAAACAGTGCAAATAGCACTCGTGTCTGTTCCCAGCAAGTAGAGTGCATTGGACTGAAGAGAAGCTCCTGTTTTACTTAGTTTCCAATACTGAGTTGAACTAGATATGCCCCGTTTGTGTAGGAAGCACAGTTCTCTTGTTCTGAGCTAGCTCACTGTACAGGCCCTATAGGAAACACAGTAGAGTGCAAGAGTGCCTGTTTCTCAAAAGCAGAGTGTTTTTCTTGTAAGGCCGACTGGGGTTCAATACAACTTCCTAAACGGAGTTGATTCACATTCAGTTTCAAGTTCTAGCATTAAGTGTTAATTCAGGGTAAGAACACCACTATTGTGCTATTCTGGCCATAAACAGTGCAAATAGCACTCGCGTCTGTTCCCAGCAAATACAGTGTATTGGACTGAAGAGAAGCTCCTGTTTTACTTAGTTTCCAATACTGAGTTGAACTAGATATGCCCCGTTTGTGTAGGAAGCACAGTTCTCTTGTTCTGAGCTAGCTCACTGTACTGGCCCTATAGGAAACACAGTAGAGTGCAAGAGTGCCTGTTTCTCAAAAGCAGAGTGTTTTTCTTGTAAGGCCGACTGGGGTTCAATACAACTTCCTAAACGGAGTTGATTCACATTCAGTTTCAAGTTCTAGCATTAAGTGTTAATTCAGGGTAAGAACACCACTATTGTGCTATTCTGGCCATAAACAGTGCAAATAGCACTCGCGTCTGTTCCCAGCAAATACAGTGTATTGGACTGAAGTGAAGCTCCTGTTTTACTTAGTTTCCAATACTGAGTTGAACTAGATATGCCCCGTTTGTGTAGGAAGCACAGTTCTCTTGTTCTGAGCTAGCTCACTGTACTGGCCCTATAGGAAACACAGTAGAGTGCAAGAGTGCCTGTTTCTCAAAAGCAGAGTGTTTTTCTTGTAAGGCCAACTGGGGTTCAATACAACTTCCTAAACGGAGTTGATTCACATTCAGTTTCAAGTTCTAGCATTAAGTGTTAATTCAGGGTAAGAACACCACTATTGTGCTATTCTGGCCATAAACAGTGCAAATAGCACTCGCGTCTGTTCCCAGCAAATACAGTGTATTGGACTGAAGAGAAGCTCCTGTTTTACTTAGTTTCCAATACTGAGTTGAACTAGATATGCCCCGTTTGTGTAGGAAGCACAGTTCTCTTGTTCTGAGCTAGCTCACTGTACTGGCCCTATAGGAAACACAGTAGAGTGCAAGAGTGCCTGTTTCTGAAAAGCAGAGTTATTTTTCTTGTAAGGCCAAGTGGGGTTCAATACAACTTCCTAAACGGAGTTGATTCACATTCAGTTTCAAGTTCTAGCATTAAGTGTTAATTCAGGGTAAGAACACCACTATTGTGCTATTCTGGCCATAAACAGTGCAAATAGCACTCGCGTCTGTTCCCAGCAAATACAGTGTATTGGACTGAAGAGAAGCTCCTGTTTTACTTAGTTTCCAATACTGAGTTGAACTAGATATGCCCCGTTTGTGTAGGAAGCACAATTCTCTTGTTCTGAGCTATCTCACTGTACTGGCCCTATAGGAAACACAGTAGAGTGCAAGAGTGCCTGTTTCTCAAAAGCAGAGTGTTTTTCTTGTAAGGCCGACTGGGGTTCAATACAACTTTCTAAACGGAGTTGATTCACATTCAGTTTCAAGTTCTAGCATTAAGTGTTAATTCAGGGTAAGAACACCACTATTGTGCTATTCTGGCCATAAACAGTGCAAATAGCACTCGCGTCTGTTCCCAGCAAATACAGTGTATTGGACTGAAGAGAAGCTCCTGTTTTACTTAGTTTCCAATACTGAGTTGAACTAGATATGCACCGTTTGTGTAGGAAGCACAGTTCTCTTGTTCTGAGCTAGCTCACTGTACTGGCCCTATAGGAAACACAGTAGAGTGCAAGAGTGCCTGTTTTTCAAAAGCAGAGTGTTTTTCTTGTAAGGCCGACTGGGGTTCAATACAACTTCCTAAACGGAGTTGATTCACATTCAGTGTCAAGTTCTAGCATTAAGTGTTAATTCAGGGTAAGAACACCACTATTGTGCTATTCTGGCCATAAACAGTGCAAATTAGCACTCGCGTCTGTTCCCAGCAAATACAGTGTATTGGACTGAAGAGAAGCTCCTGTTTTACTTAGTTTCCAATACTGAGTTGAACTAGATATGCCCCGTTTGTGTAGGATGCACAGTTCTCTTGTTCTGAGCTAGCACACTGTACTGGCTCTATAGGAAACACAGTAGAGTGCAAGAGTGCCTGTTTCTCAAAAGCAGAGTGTTTTTCTTGAAAGGCCGACTGGGGTTCAATACAACTTCCTAAACGGAGTTGATTCACATTGAGTTTCAAGTTCTAGCATTAAGTGTTAATTCAGGGTAAGAACACCACTATTGTGCTATTCTGGCCCTAAACAGTGCAAATAGCACTCGCGTCTGTTCCCAGCAAATACAGTGTATTGGACTGAAGAGAAGCTCCTGTTTTACTTAGTTTCCAATACTGAGTTGAACTAGATATGCCCCGTTTGTGTAGGAAGCACAGTTCTCTTGTTCTGAGCTAGCTCACTGTACTGGCCCTATAGGAAACACAGTAGAGTGCAAGAGTGCCTGTTTCTCAAAAGCAGAGTGTTTTTCTTGTAAGGCCGACTGGGGTTCAATACAACTTCCTTAACGGAGTTGATTCACATTCAGTTTCAAGTTCTAGCATTAAGTGTTAATTCAGGTTAAGAACACCACTATTGTGCTATTCTGGCCATAAACAGTGCAAATTAGCACTCGCGTCTGTTCCCAGCAAATACAGTGTATTGGACTGAAGAGAAGCTCCTGTTTTACTTAGTTTCCAATACTGAGTTGAACTAGATATGCCCCGTTTGTGTAGGAAGCACAGTTCTCTTGTTCTGAGCTAGCTCACTGTACTGGCCCTATAGGAAACACAGTAGAGTGCAAGAGTGCCTATTTCTCAAAAGCAGAGTGTTTTTCTTGTAAGGCCGACTGGGGTTCAATACAACTTCCTAAACGGAGTTGATTCACATTGAGTTTCAAGTTCTAGCATTAAGTGTTAATTCAGGGTAAGAACACCACTATTGTGCTATTCTGGCCATAAACAGTGCAAATAGCACTCGCGTCTGTTCCCAGCAAATACAGTGTATTGGACTGAAGAGAAGCTCCTGTTTTACTTAGTTTCCAATACTGAGTTGAACTAGATATGCCCCGTTTGTGTAGGAAGCACAGTTCTCTTGTTCTGAGCTAGCTCACTGTACTGGCCCTATAGGAAACACAGTAGAGTGCAAGAGTGCCTGTTTCTCAAAAGCAGAGTGTTTTTCTTGTAAGGCCGACTGGGGTTCAATACAACTTCCTAAACGGAGTTGATTCACATTCAGTTTCAAGTTCTAGCATTAAGTGTTAATTCAGGGTAAGAACAGCACTATTGTGCTATTCTGGCCATAAACATGCAAATTAGCACTCGCGTCTGTTCCCAGCAAATACAGTGTATTGGACTGAAGAGAGGCTCCTGTTTTACTTACTTTCCAATACTGAGTTGAACTAGATATGCCCCGTTTGTGTAGGAAGCACAGTTCTCTTGTTCTGAGCTAGCTCACTGTACTGGCCCTATAGGAAACACAGTAGAGTGCAAGAGTGCCTGTTTCTCAAAAGCAGAGTGTTTTTCTTGTAAGGCCGACTGGGGTTAAATACAACTTCCTAAACGGAGTTGATTCACATTGAGTTTCAAGTTCTAGCATTAAGTGTTAATTCAGGGAAAGAACACCACTATTGTGCTATTCTGGCCATAAACAGTGCAATAGCACTCGCGTCTGTTCCGAGCAAATAGAGTGTATTGGACTGAAGAGAGGCTCCTGTTTTACTTAGTTTCCAATACTGAGTTGAACTAGATATGCCCCGTTTGTGTAGGAAGCACAGTTCTCTTGTTCTGAGCTAGCTCACTGCACTGGCCCTATAGGAAACACAGTAGAGTGCAAGAGTGCCTGTTTCTCAAAAGCAGAGTGTTTTTCTTGTAAGGCCGACTGTTTTTTTGAGTGCAACAATGCCCGTTTCTCAATAGCAAAGTGTTTTTCTTGCATGGCACACTAGGGTTCAATTAAACTTCCTAAACGGAGTTGAATCACGTTCAGTTTCAAGTTCTAGCAGCAAGGGTTCATTGAGGCTAAGAACAGCACTCTTGTGCTATTCTGGCCATACACAGTGCAACCAGCATTCGAGTCTCTTCCCAGCAAGTACAGTGTATTGGACTGAAGAGAAGCTCCTGTTTTACTTAGTTTCCAATACTGAGTTGAACTATATATTCCCAGTTTGTGTAGGAAGCACAGTTCTCTTGTTCTGAGCTATCTCACTCTACTGGCCCTATAGGAAACACAGTAGAGTGCAAGAGTGCCTGTTTCTCAAAAGCAGAGTGTTTTTCTTGTAAGGCCGACTGGGGTTCAATACAACTTCCTAAATGGAGTTGATTCACATTGAGTTTCAAGTTCTAGCATTAAGTGTTAATTCAGGGAAAGAACACCACTATTGTGCTATTCTGGCCATAAACAGTGCAAATAGCACTCGCGTCTGTTCCCAGCAAATACAGTGTATTGGACTGAAGAGAAGTTCCTGGTTTACTTAGTTTCCAATACTGAGTTGAACTAGATATGGCCCGTTTGTGTAGGAAGCACAGTTCCCTTGTTATGAGCTAGCTCACTGTACTGGCCCTATAGGAAACACAGTAGAGTGCAAGAGTGCCTGTTTCTCAAAAGCAGAGTGTTTTTCTTGTAAGGCCGACTGGGGTTCAATACAACTTCCTAAACGGAGTTGATTCACATTGAGTTTCAAGTTCTAGCATTAAGTGTTAATTCAGGGTAAGAACACCACTATTGTGCTATTCTGGCCATAAACAGTGCAAATAGCACTCGCGTCTGTTCCCAGCAAATACAGTGTATTGGACTGAAGAGAAGCTCCTGTTTTACTTAGTTTCCAATACTGAGTTGAACTAGATATGCCCCGTTTGTGTAGGAAGCACAGTTCTCTTGTTCTGAGCTAGCTCACTGTACTGGCCCTATAGGAAACACAGTAGAGTGCAAGAGTGCCTGTTTCTCAAAAGCAGAGTGTTTTTCTTGTAAGGCCGACTGGGGTTCAATACAACTTCCTAAACGGAGTTGATTCACATTGAGTTTCAAGTTCTAGCATTAAGTGTTAATTCAGGGTAAGAACACCACTATTGTGCTATTCTGGCCATAAACAGTGCAAATAGCACTCGCGTCTGTTCCCAGCAAATACAGTGTATTGGACTGAAGAGAAGCTCCTGTTTTACTTAGTTTCCAATACTGAGTTGAACTAGATATGCCCCGTTTGTGTAGGAAGCACAGTTCTCTTGTTCTGAGCTAGCTCACTGTACTGGCCCTTTAGGAAACACAGTAGAGTGCAAGAGTGCCTGTTTCTCAAAAGCAGAGTGTTTTTCTTGTAAGGCCGACTGGGGTTCAATACAACTTCCTAAACGGAGTTGATTCACATTCAGTTTCAAGTTCTAGCATTAAGTGTTAATTCAGGGTAAGAACACCACTATTGTGCTATTCTGGCCATAAACAGTGCAAATAGCACTCGCGTCTGTTCGCAGCAAATACAGTGTATTGGACTGAAGAGAAGTTCTTGTTTTACTTAGTTTCCAATACTGAGTTGAACTGGATATGCCCCTTTTGTGTAGGAAGCACAGTTCTCTTGTTCTGAGCTCGCTCACTGTACGTGCCCTATAGGAAACACAGTAGAGTGCAAGAGTGCCTGTTTCTCAAAAGCAGAGTGTTTTTCTTGTAAGGCCGACTGGGGTTCAATACAACTTCCTAAACGGAGTTGATTCACATTCAGTTTCAAGTTCTAGCATTAAGTGTTAATTCAGGGTAAGAACACAACTATTGTGCTATTCTGGCCATAAACAGTGCAAATTAGCACTCGCGTCTGTTCCCAGCAAATACAGTGTATTGGACTGAAGAGAAGCTCCTGTTTTACTTAGTTTCCAATACTGAGTTGAACTAGATATGCCCCGTTTGTGTAGGAAGCACAGTTCTCTTGTTCTGAGCTAGCTCACTGTACTGGCCCTATAGGAAACACAGTAGAGTGCAAGAGTGCCTGTTTCTCAAAAGCAGAGTGTTTTTCTTGTAAGGCCGACTGGGGTTCAATACAACTTCCTAAACGGAGTTGATTCACATTGAGTTTAAAGTTCTAGCATTAAGTGTTAATTCAGGGTAAGAACACCACTATTGTGCTATTCTGGCCATAAACAGTGCAAATTAGCACTCGCGTCTGTTCCCAGCAAATACAGTGAATTGGACTGAAGAGAAGCTCCTGTTTTACGTAGTTTCCAATACTGAGTTGAACTAGATATGCCCCGTTTGTGTAGGAAGCACAGTTCTCTTGTTCTGAGCTAGCTCAGTGTACTGGCCCTATAGGAAACACAGTAGAGTGCAAAGTGCCTGTTTCTCAAAAGCAGAGTGTTTTTCTTGTAAGGCCGACTGGGGTTCAATACAACTTCCTAAACGGAGTTGATTCACATTCAGTTTCAAGTTCTAGCATTAAGTGTTAATTCAGGGTAAGAACACCACTATTGTGCTATTCTGGCCATAAACAGTGCAAATAGCACTCGCGTCTGTTCCAAGCAAATACAGTGTATTGGACTGAAGAGAAGCTCCTGTTTTACTTAGTTTCCAATACTGTGTTGAACTAGATATGCCCCGTTTGTGTAGGAAGCACAGTTCTCTTGTTCTGAGCTAGCTCACTGTACTGGCCCTATAGGAAACACAGTAGAGTGCAAGAGTGCCTGTTTCTCAAAAGCAGAGTGTTTTTCTTGTAAGGCCGACTGTTTTTTTGAGTGCAACAATGCCCGTTTCTCAATAGCAGAGTGTTTTTCTTGCATGGCACACTAGGGTTCAATTAAACTTCCTAAACGGAGTTGAATCACGTTCAGTTTCAAGTTCTAGCAGCAAGGGTTCATTGAGGCTAAGAACAGCACTCTTGTGCTATTCTGGCCATACACAGTGCAACCAGCATTCGAGTCTTTTCCCAGCAAGTACAGTGTATTGGACTGAAGAGAAGCTCCTGTTTTACTTAGTTTCCAATACTGAGTTGAACTAGATATGCACCGTTTGTGTAGGAAGCACAGTTCTCTTGTTCTGAGCTAGCTCACTGTACTGGCCCTATAGGAAACACAGTAGAGTGCAAGAGTGCCTGTTTCTCAAAAGCAGAGTGTTTTTCTTGTAAGGCCGACTGGGGTTCAATACAACTTCCTAAACGGAGTTGATTCACATTGATTTTCAAGTTCTAGCATTAAGTGTTAATTCAGGGAAAGAACACCACTATTGTGCTATTGTGGCCATAAACAGTGCAATAGCACTCGCGTCTGTTCCGAGCAAATACAGTGTATTGGACTGAAGAGAGGCTCCTTTTTTACTTAGTTTCCAATACTGAGTTGAACTAGATATGCCCCGTTTGTGTAGGAAGCACAGTTCTCTTGTTCTGAGCTAGCTCACTGTACTGGCCCTATAGGAAACACAGTAGAGTGCAAGAGTGCCTGTTTCTCAAAAGCAGAGTGTTTTTCTTGTAAGGCCGACTGTTTTTTTGAGTGCAACAATGCCCGATTCTCAATAGCAGAGTGTTTTTCTTGCATGGCACACTAGGGTTCAATTAAACTTCCTAAACGGAGTTGAATCACGTTCAGTTTCAAGTTCTAGCAGCAAGGGTTCATTGAGGCTAAGAACAGCACTCTTGTGCTATTCTGGCCATACACAGTGCAACCAGCATTCGAGTCTTTTCCCAGCAAGTACAGTGTATTGGACTGAAGAGAAGCTCCTGTTTTACTTAGTTTCCAATACTGAGTTGAACTATATATTCCCAGTTTGTGTAGGAAGCACAGTTCCCTTGTTATGAGCTAGCTCACTGTACTGGACCTATAGGAAACACAGTAGAGTGCAAGAGTGCCTGTTTCTCAAAAGCAGAGTGTTTTTCTTGTAAGGCCGACTGGGGTTCAATACAACTTCCTAAACGGAGTTGATTCACATTGAGTTTCAAGTTCTAGCATTAAGTGTTAATTCAGGGTAAGAACACCACTATTGTGCTATTCTGGCCATAAACAGTGCAAATAGCACTCGCGTCTGTTCCCAGCAAATACAGTGTATTGGACTGAAGAGAAGCTCCTGTTTTACTTAGTTTCCAATACTGAGTTGAACTAGATATGCCCCGTTTGTGTAGGAAGCACAGTTCTCTTGTTCTGAGCTAGCTCACTGTACTGGCCCTATAGGAAACACAGTAGAGTGCAAGAGTGCCTGTTTCTCAAAAGCAGAGTGTTTTTCTTGTAAGGCCGACTGGGGTTCAATACAACTTCCTAAACGGAGTTGATTCACATTGAGTTTCAAGTTCTAGCATTAAGTGTTAATTCAGGGTAAGAACACCACTATTGTGCTATTCTGGCCATAAACAGTGCAAATAGCACTCGTGTCTGTTCCCAGCAAGTAGAGTGCATTGGACTGAAGAGAAGCTCCTGTTTTACTTAGTTTCCAATACTGAGTTGAACTAGATATGCCCCGTTTGTGTAGGAAGCACAGTTCTCTTGTTCTGAGCTAGCTCACTGTACAGGCCCTATAGGAAACACAGTAGAGTGCAAGAGTGCCTGTTTCTCAAAAGCAGAGTGTTTTTCTTGTAAGGCCGACTGGGGTTCAATACAACTTCCTAAACGGAGTTGATTCACATTGAGTTTCAAGTTCTAGCATTAAGTGTTAATTCAGGGTAAGAACACCACTATTGTGCTATTCTGGCCATAAACAGTGCAAATAGCACTCGCGTCTGTTCCCAGCAAATACAGTGTATTGGACTGAAGAGAAGCTCCTGTTTTACTTAGTTTCCAATACTGAGTTGAACTAGATATGCCCCGTTTGTGTAGGAAGCACAGTTCTCTTGTTCTGAGCTAGCTCACTGTACTGGCCCTATAGGAAACACAGTAGAGTGCAAGAGTGCCTGTTTCTCAAAAGCAGAGTGTTTTTCTTGTAAGGCCGACTGGGGTTCAATACAACTTCCTAAACGGAGTTGATTCACATTCAGTTTCAAGTTCTAGCATTAAGTGTTAATTCAGGGTAAGAACACCACTATTGTGCTATTCTGGCCATAAACAGTGCAAATAGCACTCGCGTCTGTTCCCAGCAAATACAGTGTATTGGACTGAAGTGAAGCTCCTGTTTTACTTCGTTTCCAATACTGAGTTGAACTAGATATGCCCCGTTTGTGTAGGAAGCACAGTTCTCTTGTTCTGAGCTAGCTCACTGTACTGGCCCTATAGGAAACACAGTAGAGTGCAAGAGTGCCTGTTTCTCAAAAGCAGAGTGTTTTTCTTGTAAGGCCGACTGTTTTTTTGAGTGCAACAATGCCCGATTCTCAATAGCAGAGTGTTTTTCTTGCATGGCACACTAGGGTTCAATTAAACTTCCTAAACGGAGTTGAATCACGTTCAGTTTCAAGTTCTAGCAGCAAGGGTTCATTGAGGCTAAGAACAGCACTCTTGTGCTATTCTGGCCATACACAGTGCAACCAGCATTCGAGTCTTTTCCCAGCAAGTACAGTGTATTGGACTGAAGAGAAGCTCCTGTTTTACTTAGTTTCCAATACTGAGTTGAACTATATATTCCCAGTTTGTGTAGGAAGCACAGTTCCCTTGTTATGAGCTAGCTCACTGTACTGGACCTATAGGAAACACAGTAGAGTGCAAGAGTGCCTGTTTCTCAAAAGCAGAGTGTTTTTCTTGTAAGGCCGACTGGGGTTCAATACAACTTCCTAAACGGAGTTGATTCACATTGAGTTTCAAGTTCTAGCATTAAGTGTTAATTCAGGGTAAGAACACCACTATTGTGCTATTCTGGCCATAAACAGTGCAAATAGCACTCGCGTCTGTTCCCAGCAAATACAGTGTATTGGACTGAAGAGAAGCTCCTGTTTTACTTAGTTTCCAATACTGAGTTGAACTAGATATGCCCCGTTTGTGTAGGAAGCACAGTTCTCTTGTTCTGAGCTAGCTCACTGTACTGGCCCTATAGGAAACACAGTAGAGTGCAAGAGTGCCTGTTTCTCAAAAGCAGAGTGTTTTTCTTGTAAGGCCGACTGGGGTTCAATACAACTTCCTAAACGGAGTTGATTCACATTGAGTTTCAAGTTCTAGCATTAAGTGTTAATTCAGGGTAAGAACACCACTATTGTGCTATTCTGGCCATAAACAGTGCAAATAGCACTCGTGTCTGTTCCCAGCAAGTAGAGTGCATTGGACTGAAGAGAAGCTCCTGTTTTACTTAGTTTCCAATACTGAGTTGAACTAGATATGCCCCGTTTGTGTAGGAAGCACAGTTCTCTTGTTCTGAGCTAGCTCACTGTACAGGCCCTATAGGAAACACAGTAGAGTGCAAGAGTGCCTGTTTCTCAAAAGCAGAGTGTTTTTCTTGTAAGGCCGACTGGGGTTCAATACAACTTCCTAAACAGAGTTGATTCACATTGAGTTTCAAGTTCTAGCATTAAGTGTTAATTCAGGGTAAGAACACCACTATTGTGCTATTCTGGCCATAAACAGTGCAAATAGCACTCGCGTCTGTTCCCAGCAAATACAGTGTATTGGACTGAAGAGAAGCTCCTGTTTTACTTAGTTTCCAATACTGAGTTGAACTAGATATGCCCCGTTTGTGTAGGAAGCACAGTTCTCTTGTTCTGAGCTAGCTCACTGTACTGGCCCTATAGGAAACACAGTAGAGTGCAAGAGTGCCTGTTTCTCAAAAGCAGAGTGTTTTTCTTGTAAGGCCGACTGGGGTTCAATACAACTTCCTAAACGGAGTTGATTCACATTCAGTTTCAAGTTCTAGCATTAAGTGTTAATTCAGGGTAAGAACACCACTATTGTGCTATTCTGGCCATAAACAGTGCAAATAGCACTCGCGTCTGTTCCCAGCAAATACAGTGTATTGGACTGAAGTGAAGCTCCTGTTTTACTTCGTTTCCAATACTGAGTTGAACTAGATATGCCCCGTTTGTGTAGGAAGCACAGTTCTCTTGTTCTGAGCTAGCTCACTGTACTGGCCCTATAGGAAACACAGTAGAGTGCAAGAGTGCCTGTTTCTCAAAAGCAGAGTGTTTTTCTTGTAAGGCCGACTGGGGTTCAATACAACTTCCTAAAGGTAGTTGATTCACATTCAGTTTCAAGTTCTAGCATTAAGTGTTAATTCAGGGTAAGAACACCACTATTGTGCTATTCTGGCCATAAACAGTGCAAATAGCACTCGCGTCTGTTCCCAGCAAATACAGTGTATTGGACTGAAGAGAAGCTCCTGTTTTACTTAGTTTCCAATACTGAGTTGAACTAGATATGCCCCGTTTGTGTAGGAAGCACAGTTCTCTTGTTCTGAGCTAGCTCACTGTACTGGCCCTATAGGAAATACAGTAGAGTGCAAGAGTGCCTGTTTCTCAAAAGCAGAGTTATTTTTCTTGTAAGGCCAACTGGGGTTCAATACAACTTCCTAAACGGAGTTGATTCACATTCAGTTTCAAGTTCTAGCATTAAGTGTTAATTCAGGGTAAGAACACCACTATTGTGCTATTCTGGCCATAAACAGTGCAAATAGCACTCGCGTCTGTTCCCAGCAAATACAGTGTATTGGACTGAAGAGAAGCTCCTGTTTTACTTAGTTTCCAATACTGAGTTGAACTAGATATGCCCCGTTTGTGTAGGAAGCACAATTCTCTTGTTCTGAGCTATCTCACTGTACTGGCCCTATAGGAAACACAGTAGAGTGCAAGAGTGCCTGTTTCTCAAAAGCAGAGTGTTTTTCTTGTAAGGCCGACTGGGGTTCAATACAACTTTCTAAACGGAGTTGATTCACATTGAGTTTCAAGTTCTAGCATTAAGTGTTAATTCAGGGTAAGAACACCACTATTGTGCTATTCTGGCCATAAACAGTGCAAATAGCACTCGCGTCTGTTCCCAGCAAATACAGTGTATTGGACTGAAGAGAAGCTCCTGTTTTACTTAGTTTCCAATACTGAGTTGAACTAGATATGCACCGTTTGTGTAGGAAGCACAGTTCTCTTGTTCTGAGCTAGCTCACTGTACTGGCCCTATAGGAAACACAGTAGAGTGCAAGAGTGCCTGTTTCTCAAAAGCAGAGTTATTTTTCTTGTAAGGCCAACTGGGGTTCAATACAACTTCCTAAACGGAGTTGATTCACATTCAGTTTCAAGTTCTAGCATTAAGTGTTAATTCAGGGTAAGAACACCACTATTGTGCTATTCTGGCCATAAACAGTGCAAATAGCACTCGCGTCTGTTCCCAGCAAATACAGTGTATTGGACTGAAGAGAAGCTCCTGTTTTACTTAGTTTCCAATACTGAGTTGAACTAGATATGCCCCGTTTGTGTAGGAAGCACAGTTCTCTTGTTCTGAGCTAGCTCACTGTACTGGCCCTATAGGAAACACAGTAGAGTGCAAGAGTGCCTGTTTCTCAAAAGCAGAGTGTTTTTCTTGTAAGGCCGACTGGGGTTCAATACAACTTTCTAAACGGAGTTGATTCACATTGAGTTTCAAGTTCTAGCATTAAGTGTTAATTCAGGGTAAGAACACCACTATTGTGCTATTCTGGCCATAAACAGTGCAAATAGCACTCGCGTCTGTTCCCAGCAAATACAGTGTATTGGACTGAAGAGAAGCTCCTGTTTTACTTAGTTTCCAATACTGAGTTGAACTAGATATGCACCGTTTGTGTAGGAAGCACAGTTCTCTTGTTCTGAGCTAGCTCACTGTACTGGCCCTATAGGAAACACAGTAGAGTGCAAGAGTGCCTGTTTCTCAAAAGCAGAGTGTTTTTCTTGTAAGGCCGACTGGGGTTCAATACAACTTCCTAAACGGAGTTGATTCACATTCAGTTTCAAGTTCTAGCATTAAGTGTTAATTCAGGGTAAGAACACAACTATTGTGCTATTCTGGCCATAAACAGTGCAAATAGCACTCGTGTCTGTTCCCAGCAAGTAGAGTGCATTGGACTGAAGAGAAGCTCCTGTTTTACTTAGTTTCCAATACTGAGTTGAACTAGATATGCCCCGTTTGTGTAGGAAGCACAGTTCTCTTGTTCTGAGCTAGCTCACTGTACTGGCCCTATAGGAAACACAGTAGAGTGCAAGAGTGCCTGTTTCTCAAAAGCAGAGTGTTTTTCTTGTAAGGCCGACTGGGGTTCAATACAACTTCCTAAACGGAGTTGATTCACATTGAGTTTCAAGTTCTAGCATTAAGTGTTAATTCAGGGTAAGAACACCACTATTGTGCTATTCTGGCCATAAACAGTGCAAATAGCACTCGTGTCTGTTCCCAGCAAGTAGAGTGCATTGGACTGAAGAGAAGCTCCTGTTTTACTTAGTTTCCAATACTGAGTTGAACTAGATATGCCCCGTTTGTGTAGGAAGCACAGTTCTCTTGTTCTGAGCTAGCTCACTGTACAGGCCCTATAGGAAACACAGTAGAGTGCAAGAGTGCCTGTTTCTCAAAAGCAGAGTGTTTTTCTTGTAAGGCCGACTGGGGTTCAATACAACTTCCTAAACAGAGTTGATTCACATTGAGTTTCAAGTTCTAGCATTAAGTGTTAATTCAGGGTAAGAACACCACTATTGTGCTATTCTGGCCATAAACAGTGCAAATAGCACTCGCGTCTGTTCCCAGCAAATACAGTGTATTGGACTGAAGAGAAGCTCCTGTTTTACTTAGTTTCCAATACTGAGTTGAACTAGATATGCCCCGTTTGTGTAGGAAGCACAGTTCTCTTGTTCTGAGCTAGCTCACTGTACTGGCCCTATAGGAAACACAGTAGAGTGCAAGAGTGCCTGTTTCTCAAAAGCAGAGTGTTTTTCTTGTAAGGCCGACTGGGGTTCAATACAACTTCCTAAACGGAGTTGATTCACATTCAGTTTCAAGTTCTAGCATTAAGTGTTAATTCAGGGTAAGAACACCACTATTGTGCTATTCTGGCCATAAACAGTGCAAATAGCACTCGCGTCTGTTCCCAGCAAATACAGTGTATTGGACTGAAGTGAAGCTCCTGTTTTACTTCGTTTCCAATACTGAGTTGAACTAGATATGCCCCGTTTGTGTAGGAAGCACAGTTCTCTTGTTCTGAGCTAGCTCACTGTACTGGCCCTATAGGAAACACAGTAGAGTGCAAGAGTGCCTGTTTCTCAAAAGCAGAGTGTTTTTCTTGTAAGGCCGACTGGGGTTCAATACAACTTCCTAAAGGTAGTTGATTCACATTCAGTTTCAAGTTCTAGCATTAAGTGTTAATTCAGGGTAAGAACACCACTATTGTGCTATTCTGGCCATAAACAGTGCAAATAGCACTCGCGTCTGTTCCCAGCAAATACAGTGTATTGGACTGAAGAGAAGCTCCTGTTTTACTTAGTTTCCAATACTGAGTTGAACTAGATATGCCCCGTTTGTGTAGGAAGCACAGTTCTCTTGTTCTGAGCTAGCTCACTGTACTGGCCCTATAGGAAACACAGTAGAGTGCAAGAGTGCCTGTTTCTCAAAAGCAGAGTTATTTTTCTTGTAAGGCCAACTGGGGTTCAATACAACTTCCTAAACGGAGTTGATTCACATTCAGTTTCAAGTTCTAGCATTAAGTGTTAATTCAGGGTAAGAACACCACTATTGTGCTATTCTGGCCATAAACAGTGCAAATAGCACTCGCGTCTGTTCCCAGCAAATACAGTGTATTGGACTGAAGTGAAGCTCCTGTTTTACTTCGTTTCCAATACTGAGTTGAACTAGATATGCCCCGTTTGTGTAGGAAGCACAGTTCTCTTGTTCTGAGCTAGCTCACTGTACTGGCCCTATAGGAAACACAGTAGAGTGCAAGAGTGCCTGTTTCTCAAAAGCAGAGTGTTTTTCTTGTAAGGCCGACTGGGGTTCAATACAACTTCCTAAAGGTAGTTGATTCACATTCAGTTTCAAGTTCTAGCATTAAGTGTTAATTCAGGGTAAGAACACCACTATTGTGCTATTCTGGCCATAAACAGTGCAAATAGCACTCGCGTCTGTTCCCAGCAAATACAGTGTATTGGACTGAAGAGAAGCTCCTGTTTTACTTAGTTTCCAATACTGAGTTGAACTAGATATGCCCCGTTTGTGTAGGAAGCACAGTTCTCTTGTTCTGAGCTAGCTCACTGTACTGGCCCTATAGGAAACACAGTAGAGTGCAAGAGTGCCTGTTTCTCAAAAGCAGAGTTATTTTTCTTGTAAGGCCAACTGGGGTTCAATACAACTTCCTAAACGGAGTTGATTCACATTCAGTTTCAAGTTCTAGCATTAAGTGTTAATTCAGGGTAAGAACACCACTATTGTGCTATTCTGGCCATAAACAGTGCAAATAGCACTCGCGTCTGTTCCCAGCAAATACAGTGTATTGGACTGAAGAGAAGCTCCTGTTTTACTTAGTTTCCAATACTGAGTTGAACTAGATATGCCCCGTTTGTGTAGGAAGCACAATTCTCTTGTTCTGAGCTATCTCACTGTACTGGCCCTATAGGAAACACAGTAGAGTGCAAGAGTGCCTGTTTCTCAAAAGCAGAGTGTTTTTCTTGTAAGGCCGACTGGGGTTCAATACAACTTTCTAAACGGAGTTGATTCACATTGAGTTTCAAGTTCTAGCATTAAGTGTTAATTCAGGGTAAGAACACCACTATTGTGCTATTCTGGCCATAAACAGTGCAAATAGCACTCGCGTCTGTTCCCAGCAAATACAGTGTATTGGACTGAAGAGAAGCTCCTGTTTTACTTAGTTTCCAATACTGAGTTGAACTAGATATGCACCGTTTGTGTAGGAAGCACAGTTCTCTTGTTCTGAGCTAGCTCACTGTACTGGCCCTATAGGAAACACAGTAGAGTGCAAGAGTGCCTGTTTCTCAAAAGCAGAGTTATTTTTCTTGTAAGGCCAACTGGGGTTCAATACAACTTCCTAAACGGAGTTGATTCACATTCAGTTTCAAGTTCTAGCATTAAGTGTTAATTCAGGGTAAGAACACCACTATTGTGCTATTCTGGCCATAAACAGTGCAAATAGCACTCGCGTCTGTTCCCAGCAAATACAGTGTATTGGACTGAAGAGAAGCTCCTGTTTTACTTAGTTTCCAATACTGAGTTGAACTAGATATGCCCCGTTTGTGTAGGAAGCACAGTTCTCTTGTTCTGAGCTAGCTCACTGTACTGGCCCTATAGGAAACACAGTAGAGTGCAAGAGTGCCTGTTTCTCAAAAGCAGAGTGTTTTTCTTGTAAGGCCGACTGGGGTTCAATACAACTTTCTAAACGGAGTTGATTCACATTGAGTTTCAAGTTCTAGCATTAAGTGTTAATTCAGGGTAAGAACACCACTATTGTGCTATTCTGGCCATAAACAGTGCAAATAGCACTCGCGTCTGTTCCCAGCAAATACAGTGTATTGGACTGAAGAGAAGCTCCTGTTTTACTTAGTTTCCAATACTGAGTTGAACTAGATATGCACCGTTTGTGTAGGAAGCACAGTTCTCTTGTTCTGAGCTAGCTCACTGTACTGGCCCTATAGGAAACACAGTAGAGTGCAAGAGTGCCTGTTTCTCAAAAGCAGAGTGTTTTTCTTGTAAGGCCGACTGGGGTTCAATACAACTTCCTAAACGGAGTTGATTCACATTCAGTTTCAAGTTCTAGCATTAAGTGTTAATTCAGGGTAAGAACACAACTATTGTGCTATTCTGGCCATAAACAGTGCAAATAGCACTCGTGTCTGTTCCCAGCAAGTAGAGTGCATTGGACTGAAGAGAAGCTCCTGTTTTACTTAGTTTCCAATACTGAGTTGAACTAGATATGCCCCGTTTGTGTAGGAAGCACAGTTCTCTTGTTCTGAGCTAGCTCACTGTACAGGCCCTATAGGAAACACAGTAGAGTGCAAGAGTGCCTGTTTCTCAAAAGCAGAGTGTTTTTCTTGTAAGGCCGACTGGGGTTCAATACAACTTCCTAAACGGAGTTGATTCACATTGAGTTTCAAGTTCTAGCATTAAGTGTTAATTCAGGGTAAGAACACCACTATTGTGCTATTCTGGACATAAACAGTGCAAATAGCACTCGCGTCTGTTCCCAGCAAATACAGTGTATTGGACTGAAGAGAAGCTCCTGTTTTACTTAGTTTCCAATACTGAGTTGAACTAGATATGCCCCGTTTGTGTAGGAAGCACAGTTCTCTTGTTCTGAGCTAGCTCACTGTACTGGCCCTATAGGAAACACAGTAGAGTGCAAGAGTGCCTGTTTCTCAAAAGCAGAGTGTTTTTCTTGTAAGGCCGACTGGGGTTCAATACAACTTCCTAAACGGAGTTGATTCACATTCAGTTTCAAGTTCTAGCATTAAGTGTTAATTCAGGGTAAGAACACCACTATTGTGCTATTCTGGCCATAAACAGTGCAAATAGCACTCGCGTCTGTTCCCAGCAAATACAGTGTATTGGACTGAAGTGAAGCTCCTGTTTTACTTCGTTTCCAATACTGAGTTGAACTAGATATGCCCCGTTTGTGTAGGAAGCACAGTTCTCTTGTTCTGAGCTAGCTCACTGTACTGGCCCTATAGGAAACACAGTAGAGTGCAAGAGTGCCTGTTTCTCAAAAGCAGAGTGTTTTTCTTGTAAGGCCGACTGTTTTTTTGAGTGCAACAATGCCCGATTCTCAATAGCAGAGTGTTTTTCTTGCATGGCACACTAGGGTTCAATTAAACTTCCTAAACGGAGTTGAATCACGTTCAGTTTCAAGTTCTAGCAGCAAGGGTTCATTGAGGCTAAGAACAGCACTCTTGTGCTATTCTGGCCATACACAGTGCAACCAGCATTCGAGTCTTTTCCCAGCAAGTACAGTGTATTGGACTGAAGAGAAGCTCCTGTTTTACTTAGTTTCCAATACTGAGTTGAACTATATATTCCCAGTTTGTGTAGGAAGCACAGTTCCCTTGTTATGAGCTAGCTCACTGTACTGGACCTATAGGAAACACAGTAGAGTGCAAGAGTGCCTGTTTCTCAAAAGCAGAGTGTTTTTCTTGTAAGGCCGACTGGGGTTCAATACAACTTCCTAAACGGAGTTGATTCACATTCAGTTTCAAGTTCTAGCATTAAGTGTTAATTCAGGGTAAGAACACCACTATTGTGCTATTCTGGCCATAAACAGTGCAAATAGCAATCGCGTCTGTTCCCAGCAAATACAGTGTATTGGACTGAAGTGAAGCTCCTGTTTTACTTCGTTTCCAATACTGAGTTGAACTAGATATGCCCCGTTTGTGTAGGAAGCACAGTTCTCTTGTTCTGAGCTAGCTCACTGTACTGGCCCTATAGGAAACACAGTAGAGTGCAAGAGTGCCTGTTTCTCAAAAGCAGAGTGTTTTTCTTGTAAGGCCGACTGGGGTTCAATACAACTTCCTAAAGGTAGTTGATTCACATTCAGTTTCAAGTTCTAGCATTAAGTGTTAATTCAGGGTAAGAACACCACTATTGTGCTATTCTGGCCATAAACAGTGCAAATAGCACTCGCGTCTGTTCCCAGCAAATACAGTGTATTGGACTGAAGAGAAGCTCCTGTTTTACTTAGTTTCCAATACTGAGTTGAACTAGATATGCCCCGTTTGTGTAGGAAGCACAGTTCTCTTGTTCTGAGCTAGCTCACTGTACTGGCCCTATAGGAAACACAGTAGAGTGCAAGAGTGCCTGTTTCTCAAAAGCAGAGTTATTTTTCTTGTAAGGCCAACTGGGGTTCAATACAACTTCCTAAACGGAGTTGATTCACATTCAGTTTCAAGTTCTAGCATTAAGTGTTAATTCAGGGTAAGAACACCACTATTGTGCTATTCTGGCCATAAACAGTGCAAATAGCACTCGCGTCTGTTCCCAGCAAATACAGTGTATTGGACTGAAGAGAAGCTCCTGTTTTACTTAGTTTCCAATACTGAGTTGAACTAGATATGCCCCGTTTGTGTAGGAAGCACAATTCTCTTGTTCTGAGCTATCTCACTGTACTGGCCCTATAGGAAACACAGTAGAGTGCAAGAGTGCCTGTTTCTCAAAAGCAGAGTGTTTTTCTTGTAAGGCCGACTGGGGTTCAATACAACTTTCTAAACGGAGTTGATTCACATTGAGTTTCAAGTTCTAGCATTAAGTGTTAATTCAGGGTAAGAACACCACTATTGTGCTATTCTGGCCATAAACAGTGCAAATAGCACTCGCGTCTGTTCCCAGCAAATACAGTGTATTGGACTGAAGAGAAGCTCCTGTTTTACTTAGTTTCCAATACTGAGTTGAACTAGATATGCACCGTTTGTGTAGGAAGCACAGTTCTCTTGTTCTGAGCTAGCTCACTGTACTGGCCCTATAGGAAACACAGTAGAGTGCAAGAGTGCCTGTTTCTCAAAAGCAGAGTTATTTTTCTTGTAAGGCCAACTGGGGTTCAATACAACTTCCTAAACGGAGTTGATTCACATTCAGTTTCAAGTTCTAGCATTAAGTGTTAATTCAGGGTAAGAACACCACTATTGTGCTATTCTGGCCATAAACAGTGCAAATAGCACTCGCGTCTGTTCCCAGCAAATACAGTGTATTGGACTGAAGAGAAGCTCCTGTTTTACTTAGTTTCCAATACTGAGTTGAACTAGATATGCCCCGTTTGTGTAGGAAGCACAATTCTCTTGTTCTGAGCTATCTCACTGTACTGGCCCTATAGGAAACACAGTAGAGTGCAAGAGTGCCTGTTTCTCAAAAGCAGAGTGTTTTTCTTGTAATGCCGACTGGGGTTCAATACAACTTTCTAAACGGAGTTGATTCACATTGAGTTTCAAGTTCTAGCATTAAGTGTTAATTCAGGGTAAGAACACCACTATTGTGCTATTCTGGCCATAAACAGTGCAAATAGCACTCGCGTCTGTTCCCAGCAAATACAGTGTATTGGACTGAAGAGAAGCTCCTGTTTTACTTAGTTTCCAATACTGAGTTGAACTAGATATGCACCGTTTGTGTAGGAAGCACAGTTCTCTTGTTCTGAGCTAGCTCACTGTAGTGGCCCTATAGGAAACACAGTAGAGTGCAAGAGTGCCTGTTTCTCAAAAGCAGAGTGTTTTTCTTGTAAGGCCGACTGGGGTTCAATACAACTTCCTAAACGGAGTTGATTCACATTGAGTTTCAAGTTCTAGCATTAAGTGTTAATTCAGGGAAAGAACACCACTATTGTGCTATTCTGGCCATAAACAGTGCAATAGCACTCGCGTCTGTTCCGAGCAAATACAGTGTATTGGACTGAAGAGAGGCTCCTGTTTTACTTAGTTTCCAATACTGAGTTGAACTAGATATGCCCCGTTTGTGTAGGATGCACAGTTCTCTTGTTCTGAGCTAGCTCACTGTACTGGCTCTATAGGAAACACAGTAGAGTGCAAGAGTGCCTGTTTCTCAAAAGCAGAGTGTTTTTCTTGAAAGGCCGACTGGGGTTCAATACAACTTCCTAAACGGAGTTGATTCACATTGAGTTTCAAGTTCTAGCATTAAGTGTTAATTCAGGGTAAGAACACCACTATTGTGCTATTCTGGCCCTAAACAGTGCAAATAGCACTCACGTCTGTTCCCAGCAAATACAGTGTATTGGACTGAAGAGAAGCTCCTGTTTTACTTAGTTTCCAATACTGAGTTGAACTAGATATGCCCCGTTTGTGTAGGAAGCACAGTTCTCTTGTTCTGAGCTAGCTCACTGTACTGGCCCTATAGGAAACACAGTAGAGTGCAAGAGTGCCTGTTTCTCAAAAGCAGAGTGTTTTTCTTGTAAGGCCGACTGGGGTTCAATACAACTTCCTTAACGGAGTTGATTCACATTCAGTTTCAAGTTCTAGCATTAAGTGTTAATTCAGGGTAAGAACAGCACTATTGTGCTATTCTGGCCATAAACAGTGCAAATTAGCACTCGCGTCTGTTCCCAGCAAATACAGTGTATTGGACTGAAGAGAGGCTCCTGTTTTACTTACTTTCCAATACTGAGTTGAACTAGATATGCCCCGTTTGTGTAGGAAGCACAGTTCTCTTGTTCTGAGCTAGCTCACTGTACTGGCCCTATAGGAAACACAGTAGAGTGCAAGAGTGCCTGTTTCTCAAAAGCAGAGTGTTTTTCTTGTAAGGCCGACTGGGGTTCAATACAACTTCCTAAACGGAGTTGATTCACATTGAGTTTCAAGTTCTAGCATTAAGTGTTAATTCAGGGAAAGAACACCACTATTGTGCTATTCTGGCCATAAACAGTGCAATAGCACTCGCGTCTGTTCCGAGCAAATAGAGTGTATTGGACTGAAGAGAGGCTCCTGTTTTACTTAGTTTCCAATACTGAGTTAAACTAGATATGCCCCGTTTGTGTAGGAAGCCTAGTTCTCTTGTTCTGAGCTAGCTCACTGCACTGGCCCTATAGGAAACACAGTAGAGTGCAAGAGTGCCTGTTTCTCAAAAGCAGAGTGTTTTTCTTGTAAGGCCGACTGTTTTTTTGAGTGCAACAATGCCCGTTTCTCAATAGCAAAGTGTTTTTCTTGCATGGCACACTAGGGTTCAATTAAACTTCCTAAACGGAGTTGAATCACGTTCAGTTTCAAGTTCTAGCAGCAAGGGTTCATTGAGGCTAAGAACAGCACTCTTGTGCTATTCTGGCCATACACAGTGCAACCAGCATTCGAGTCTCTTCCCAGCAAGTACAGTGTATTGGACTGAAGAGAAGCTCCTGTTTTACTTAGTTTCCAATACTGAGTTGAACTATATATTCCCAGTTTGTGTAGGAAGCACAGTTCTCTTGTTCTGAGCTATCTCACTCTACTGGCCCTATAGGAAACACAGTAGAGTGCAAGAGTGCCTGTTTCTCAAAAGCAGAGTGTTTTTCTTGTAAGGCCGACTGGGGTTCAATACAACTTCCTAAACGGAGTTGATTCACATTGAGTTTCAAGTTCTAGCATTAAGTGTTAATTCAGGGAAAGAACACCACTATTGTGCTATTCTGGCCATAAACAGTGCAAATAGCACTCGCGTCTGTTCCCAGCAAATACAGTGTATTGGACTGAAGAGAAGTTCCTGGTTTACTTAGTTTCCAATACTGAGTTGAACTAGATATGCCCCGTTTGTGTAGGAAGCACAGTTCCCTTGTTATGAGCTAGCTCACTGTACTGGCCCTATAGGAAACACAGTAGAGTGCAAGAGTGCCTGTTTCTCAAAAGCAGAGTGTTTTTCTTGTAAGGCCGACTGGGGTTCAATACAACTTCCTAAACGGAGTTGATTCACATTCAGTTTCAAGTTCTAGCATTAAGTGTTAATTCAGGGTAAGAACACCACTATTGTGCTATTCTGGCCATAAACAGTGCAAATAACACTCGCGTCTGTTCCCAGCAAATACAGTGTATTGGACTGAAGAGAAGTTCCTGTTTTACTTAGTTTCCAATACTGAGTTGAACTAGATATGCCCCGTTTGTGTAGGAAGCACAATTCTCTTGTTCTGAGCTATCTCACTGTACTGGCCCTATAGGAAACACAGTAGAGTGCAAGAGTGCCTGTTTCTCAAAAGCAGAGTGTTTTTCTTGTAAGGCCGACTGGGGTTCAATACAACTTCCTAAACGGAGTTGATTCACATTCAGTTTCAAGTTCTAGCATTAAGTGTTAATTCAGGGTAAGAACAGCACTATTGTGCTATTCTGGCCATAAACAGTGCAAATTAGCACTCGCGTCTGTTCCCAGCAAATACAGTGTACTGGACTGAAGAGAGGCTCCTGTTTTACTTACTTTCCAATACTGAGTTGAACTAGATATGCCCCGTTTGTGTAGGAAGCACAGTTCTCTTGTTCTGAGCTAGCTCACTGTACTGGCCCTATAGGAAACACAGTAGAGTGCAAGAGTGCCTGTTTCTCAAAAGCAGAGTGTTTTTCTTGTAAGGCCGACTGGGGTTCAATACAACTTCCTAAACGGAGTTGATTCACATTGAGTTTCAAGTTCTAGCATTAAGTGTTAATTCAGGGAAAGAACACCACTATTGTGCTATTCTGGCCATAAACAGTGCAATAGCACTCGCGTCTGTTCCGAGCAAATAGAGTGTATTGGACTGAAGAGAGGCTCCTGTTTTACTTAGTTTCCAATACTGAGTTGAACTAGATATTCCCCGTTTGTGTAGGAAGCACAGTTCTCTTGTTCTGAGCTAGCTCACTGCACTGGCCCTATAGGAAACACAGTAGAGTGCAAGAGTGCCTGTTTCTCAAAAGCAGAGTGTTTTTCTTGTAAGGCCGACTGTTTTTTTGAGTGCAACAATGCCCGTTTCTCAATAGCAAAGTGTTTTTCTTGCATGGCACACTAGGGTTCAATTAAACTTCCTAAACGGAGTTGAATCACGTTCAGTTTCAAGTTCTAGCAGCAAGGGTTCATTGAGGCTAAGAACAGCACTCTTGTGCTATTCTGGCCATACACAGTGCAACCAGCATTCGAGTCTCTTCCCAGCAAGTACAGTGTATTGGACTGAAGAGAAGCTCCTGTTTTACTTAGTTTCCAATACTGAGTTGAACTATATATTCCCAGTTTGTGTAGGAAGCACAGTTCTCTTGTTCTGAGCTATCTCACTCTACTGGCCCTATAGGAAACACAGTAGAGTGCAAGAGTGCCTGTTTCTCAAAAGCAGAGTGTTTTTCTTGTAAGGCCGACTGGGGTTCAATACAACTTCCTAAACGGAGTTGATTCACATTCAGTTTCAAGTTCTAGCATTAAGTGTTAATTCAGGGAAAGAACACCACTATTGTGCTATTCTGGCCATAAACAGTGCAAATAGCACTCGCGTCTGTTCCCAGCAAATACAGTGTATTGGACTGAAGAGAAGTTCCTGGTTTACTTAGTTTCCAATACTGAGTTGAACTAGATATGCCCCGTTTGTGTAGGAAGCACAGTTCCCTTGTTATGAGCTAGCTCACTGTACTGGCCCTATAGGAAACACAGTAGAGTGCAAGAGTGCCTGTTTCTCAAAAGCAGAGTGTTTTTCTTGTAAGGCCGACTGGGGTTCAATACAACTTCCTAAACGGAGTTGATTCACATTCAGTTTCAAGTTCTAGCATTAAGTGTTAATTCAGGGTAAGAACACCACTATTGTGCTATTCTGGCCATAAACAGTGCAAATAACACTCGCGTCTGTTCCCAGCAAATACAGTGTATTGGACTGAAGAGAAGTTCCTGTTTTACTTAGTTTCCAATACTGAGTTGAACTAGATATGCCCCGTTTGTGTAGGAAGCACAATTCTCTTGTTCTGAGCTATCTCACTGTACTGGCCCTATAGGAAACACAGTAGAGTGCAAGAGTGCCTGTTTCTCAAAAGCAGAGTGTTTTTCTTGTAAGGCCGACTGGGGTTCAATACAACTTCCTAAACGGAGTTGATTCACATTCAGTTTCAAGTTCTAGCATTAAGTGTTAATTCAGGGTAAGAACAGCACTATTGTGCTATTCTGGCCATAAACAGTGCAAATTAGCACTCGCGTCTGTTCCCAGCAAATACAGTGTACTGGACTGAAGAGAGGCTCCTGTTTTACTTACTTTCCAATACTGAGTTGAACTAGATATGCCCCGTTTGTGTAGGAAGCACAGTTCTCTTGTTCTGAGCTAGCTCACTGTACTGGCCCTATAGGAAACACAGTAGAGTGCAAGAGTGCCTGTTTCTCAAAAGCAGAGTGTTTTTCTTGTAAGGCCGACTGGGGTTCAATACAACTTCCTAAACGGAGTTGATTCACATTGAGTTTCAAGTTCTAGCATTAAGTGTTAATTCAGGGAAAGAACACCACTATTGTGCTATTCTGGCCATAAACAGTGCAATAGCACTCGCGTCTGTTCCGAGCAAATAGAGTGTATTGGACTGAAGAGAGGCTCCTGTTTTACTTAGTTTCCAATACTGAGTTGAACTAGATATTCCCCGTTTGTGTAGGAAGCACAGTTCTCTTGTTCTGAGCTAGCTCACTGCACTGGCCCTATAGGAAACACAGTAGAGTGCAAGAGTGCCTGTTTCTCAAAAGCAGAGTGTTTTTCTTGTAAGGCCGACTGTTTTTTTGAGTGCAACAATGCCCGTTTCTCAATAGCAAAGTGTTTTTCTTGCATGGCACACTAGGGTTCAATTAAACTTCCTAAACGGAGTTGAATCACGTTCAGTTTCAAGTTCTAGCAGCAAGGGTTCATTGAGGCTAAGAACAGCACTCTTGTGCTATTCTGGCCATACACAGTGCAACCAGCATTCGAGTCTCTTCCCAGCAAGTACAGTGTATTGGACTGAAGAGAAGCTCCTGTTTTACTTAGTTTCCAATACTGAGTTGAACTATATATTCCCAGTTTGTGTAGGAAGCACAGTTCTCTTGTTCTGAGCTTTCTCACTCTACTGGCCCTATAGGAAACACAGTAGAGTGCAAGAGTGCCTGTTTCTCAAAAGCAGAGTGTTTTTCTTGTAAGGCCGACTGGGGTTCAATACAACTTCCTAAACGGAGTTGATTCACATTGAGTTTCAAGTTCTAGCATTAAGTGTTAATTCAGGGAAAGAACACCACTATTGTGCTATTCTGGCCATAAACAGTGCAAATAGCACTCGCGTCTGTTCCCAGCAAATACAGTGTATTGGACTGAAGAGAAGTTCCTGGTTTACTTAGTTTCCAATACTGAGTTGAACTATATATGCCCCGTTTGTGTAGGAAGCACAGTTCCCTTGTTATGAGCTAGCTCACTGTACTGGCCCTATAGGAAACACAGTAGAGTGCAAGAGTGCCTGTTTCTCAAAAGCAGAGTGTTTTTCTTGTAAGGCCGACTGGGGTTCAATACAACTTCCTAAACGGAGTTGATTCACATTGAGTTTCAAGTTCTAGCATTAAGTGTTAATTCAGGGTAAGAACACCACTATTGTGCTATTCTGGACATAAACAGTGCAAATAGCACTCGCGTCTGTTCCCAGCAAATACAGTGTATTGGACTGAAGAGAAGCTCCTGTTTTACTTAGTTTCCAATACTGAGTTGAACTAGATATGCCCCGTTTGTGTAGGAAGCACAGTTCTCTTGTTCTGAGCTAGCTCACTGTACTGGCCCTATAGGAAACACAGTAGAGTGCAAGAGTGCCTGTTTCTCAAAAGCAGAGTGTTTTTCTTGTAAGGCCGACTGGGGTTCAATACAACTTCCTAAACGGAGTTGATTCACATTGAGTTTCAAGTTCTAGCATTAAGTGTTAATTCAGGGTAAGAACACCACTATTGTGCTATTCTGGCCATAAACAGTGCAAATAGCACTCGCGTCTGTTCCCAGCAAATACAGTGTATTGGACTGAAGAGAAGCTCCTGTTTTACTTAGTTTCCAATACTGAGTTGAACTAGATATGCCCCGTTTGTGTAGGAAGCACAGTTCTCTTGTTCTGAGCTAGCTCACTGTACTGGCCCTTTAGGAAACACAGTAGAGTGCAAGAGTGCCTGTTTCTCAAAAGCAGAGTGTTTTTCTTGTAAGGCCGACTGGGGTTCAATACAACTTCCTAAACGGAGTTGATTCACATTCAGTTTCAAGTTCTAGCATTAAGTGTTAATTCAGGGTAAGAACACCACTATTGTGCTATTCTGGCCATAAACAGTGCAAATAGCACTCGCGTCTGTTCGCAGCAAATACAGTGTATTGGACTGAAGAGAAGTTCCTGTTTTACTTAGTTTCCAATACTGAGTTGAACTGGATATGCCCCTTTTGTGTAGGAAGCACAGTTCTCTTGTTCTGAGCTCGCTCACTGTACGTGCCCTATAGGAAACACAGTAGAGTGCAAGAGTGCCTGTTTCTCAAAAGCAGAGTGTTTTTCTTGTAAGGCCGACTGGAGTTCAATACAACTTCCTAAAAGGAGTTGATTCACATTCAGTTTCAAGTTCTAGCATTAAGTGTTAATTCAGGGTAAGAACACAACTATTGTGCTATTCTGGCCATAAACAGTGCAAATTAGCACTCGCGTCTGTTCCCAGCAAATACAGTGTATTGGACTGAAGAGAAGCTCCTGTTTTACTTAGTTTCCAATACTGAGTTGAACTAGATATGCCCCGTTTGTGTAGGAAGCACAGTTCTCTTGTTCTGAGCTAGCTCACTGTACTGGCCCTATAGGAAACACAGTAGAGTGCAAGAGTGCCTGTTTCTCAAAAGCAGAGTGTTTTTCTTGTAAGGCCGACTGGGGTTCAATACAACTTCCTAAACGGAGTTGATTCACATTGAGTTTCAAGTTCTAGCATTAAGTGTTAATTCAGGGTAAGAACACCACTATTGTGCTATTCTGGCCATAAACAGTGCAAATTAGCACTCGCGTCTGTTCCCAGCAAATACAGTGAATTGGACTGAAGAGAAGCTCCTGTTTTACGTAGTTTCCAATACTGAGTTGAACTAGATATGCCCCGTTTGTGTAGGAAGCACAGTTCTCTTGTTCTGAGCTAGCTCAGTGTACTGGCCCTATAGGAAACACAGTAGAGTGCAAGAGTGCCTGTTTCTCAAAAGCAGAGTGTTTTTCTTGTAAGGCCGACTGGGGTTCAATACAACTTCCTAAACGGAGTTGATTCACATTCAGTTTCAAGTTCTAGCATTAAGTGTTAATTCAGGGTAAGAACACCACTATTGTGCTATTCTGGCCATAAACAGTGCAAATAGCACTCGCGTCTGTTCCAAGCAAATACAGTGTATTGGACTGAAGAGAAGCTCCTGTTTTACTTAGTTTCCAATACTGAGTTGAACTAGATATGCCCCGTTTGTGTAGGAAGCACAGTTCTCTTGTTCTGAGCTAGCTCACTGTACTGGCCCTATAGGAAACACAGTAGAGTGCAAGAGTGCCTGTTTCTCAAAAGCAGAGTGTTTTTCTTGTAAGGCCGACTGGGGTTCAATACAACTTCCTAAACGGAGTTGATTCACATTCAGTTTCAAGTTCTAGCATTAAGTGTTAATTCAGGGTAAGAACACAACTTTTGTGCTATTCTGGCCATAAACAGTGCAAATAGCACTCGCGTCTGTTCCCAGCAAATACAGTGTATTGGACTGAAGAGAAGCTCCTGTTTTACTTAGTTTCCAATACTGAGTTGAACTAGATATGCCCCGTTTTTGTAAGAAGCACAGTTCTCTTGTTCTGAGCTATATCACTGTACTGGTCCTATAGGAAACACAGTAGAGTGCAAGAGTGCCTGTTTCTCAAAAGCAGAGTGTTTTTCTTGTAAGGCCGACTGGGGTTCAATACAACTTCCTAAACGGAGTTGATTCACATTGAGTTTCAAGTTCTAGCATTAAGTGTTAATTCAGGGTAAGAACACCACTATTGTGCTATTCCGGCCATAAACAGTTCAAATAGCACTCGCGTCTGTTCCCTGCAAATACAGTGTATTGGACTCAATAGAAGCTCCTGTTTTACTTAGTTTCCAATACTGAGTTGAACTAGATATGCCCCGTTTGTGTAGGAAGCACAGTTCTCTTGTTCTGAGCTAGCTCACTGTACCTGCCCTATAGGAAACACAGTAGAGTGCAAGAGTGCCTGTTTCTCAAAAGCAGAGTGTTTTTCTTGTAAGGCCGACTGGGGTTCAATACAACTTCCTAAACGGAGTTGATTCACATTCAGTTTCAAGTTCTAGCATTAAGTGTTAATTCAGGGTAAGAACACCACTATTGTGCTATTCTGGCCATAAACAGTGCAAATAGCACTCGCGTCTGTTCCCAGCAAATACAGTGTATTGGACTGAAGAGAAGCTCCTGTTTTACTTAGTTTCCAATACTGAGTTGAACTAGATATGCCCCGTTTGTGTAGGAAGCACAGTTCTCTTGTTCTGAGCTAGCTCACTGTACCTGCCCTATAGGAAACACAGTAGAGTGCAAGAGTGCCTGTTTCTCAAAAGCAGAGTGTTTTTCTTGTAAGGCCGACTGGGGTACAATACAACTTCCTAAACGGAGTTGATTCACATTCAGTTTCAAGTTCTAGCATTAAGTGTTAATTCAGGGTAAGAACACCACTATTGTGCTATTCTGGCCATAAACAGTGCAAATAGCACTCGCGTCTGTTTCCAGCAAATACAGTGTATTGGACTGAAGAGAAGCTCCTGTTTTACTTAGTTTCCAATACTGAGTTGAACTAGATATGCCCCGTTTGTGTAGGAAGCACAGTTCTCTTGTTCTGAGCTAGCTCACGGTACTGGCCCTATAGGAAACACAGTAGAGTGCAAGAGTGCCTGTTTCTCAAAAGCAGAGTGTTTTTCTTGTAAGGCCGACTGGGGTTCAATACAACTTCCTAAACGGAGTTGATTCACATTCAGTTTCAAGTTCTAGCATTAAGTGTTAATTCAGGGTAAGAACACCACTATTGTGCTATTCTGGCCATAAACAGTGCAAATAGCACTCGCGTCTGTTCCCAGCAAATACAGTGTATTGGACTGAAGAGAAGCTCCTGTTTTACTTAGTTTCCAATACTGAGTTGAACTAGATATGCCCCGTTTGTGTAGGAAGCACAGTTCTCTTGTTCTGAGCTATCTCACTGTACTGGCCCTATAGGAAACACAGTAGAGTGCAAGAGTGCCTGTTTCTCAAAAGCAGAGTGTTTTTCTTGTAAGGCCGACTGGGGTTCAATACAACTTCCTAAACGGAGTTGATTCACATTCAGTTTCAAGTTCTAGCATTAAGTGTTAATTCAGGGTAAGATCACCACTATTGTGCTATTCTGGCCATAAACAGTGCAAATAGCACTCGCGTCTGTTCCCAGCAAATACAGTGTATTGGACTGAAGAGAAGCTCCTGTTTTACTTAGTTTCCAATACTGAGTTGAACTAGATATGCCCCGTTTGTGTATGAAGCACAGTTCTCTTGTTCTGAGCTAGCTCACTGTACTGGCCCTATAGGAAACACAGTAGAGTGCAAGAGTGCCTGTTTCTCAAAAGCAGAGTGTTTTTCTTGTAAGGTCAACTGGGGTTCAATACAACTTCCTAAACGGAGTTGATTCACATTCAGTTTCAAGTTCTAGCATTAAGTGTTAATTCAGGGTAAGAACACCACTATTGTGCTATTCTGGCCATAAACAGTGCAAATAGCACTCGCGTCTGTTCCCAGCAAATACAGTGTATTGGACGGAAGAGAAGCTCCTGTTTTACTTAGTTTCCAATACTGAGTTGAACGAGATATGCACCGTTTGTGTAGGAAGCACAGTTCTCTTGTTCTGAGCTAGCTCACTGTACTGGCCCTATAGGAAACACAGTAGAGTGCAAGAGTGCCTGTTTCTCAAAAGCAGATTGTTTTTCTTGTAAGGCCGACTGGGGTTCAATACAACTTCCTAAACGGAGTTGATTCACATTGAGTTTCAAGTTCTAGCATTAAGTGTTAATTCATGGTAAGAACAGCACTATTGTGCTATTCTGGCCATAAACAATGCAAATTAGCACTCGCGTCTGTTCCCAGCAAATACAGTGTATTGGACTGAAGAGAAGCTCCTGTTTTAATTACTTTCCAATACTGAGTTGAACTAGATATGCCCCGTTTGTGTAGGAAGCACAGTTCTCTTGTTCTGAGCTAGCTCACTGTACTGGCCCTATAGGAAACACAGTAGAGTGCAAGAGTGCCTGTTTCTCAAAAGCAGAGTGTTTTTCTTGTAAGGCCGACTGGGGTTCAATACAACTTCCTAAACGGAGTTGATTCACATTGAGTTTCAAGTTCTAGCATTAAGTGTTAATTCAGGGAAAGAACACCACTATTGTGCTATTCTGGCCATAAACAGTGCAATAGCACTCGCGTCTGTTCCGAGCAAATACAGTGTATTGGACTGAAGAGAGGCTCCTGTTTTACTTAGTTTCCAATACTGAGTTGAACTAGATATGCCCCGTTTGTGTAGGAAGCACAGTTCTCTTGTTCTGAGCTAGCTCACTGTACTGGCCCTATAGGAAACACAGTAGAGTGCAAGAGTGCCTGTTTCTCAAAAGCAGAGTGTTTTTCTTGTAAGGCCGACTGTTTTTTTGAGTGCAACAATGCCCGTTTCTCAATAGCAGAGTGTTTTTCTTGCATGGCACACTAGGGTTCAATTAAACTTCCTAAACGGAGTTGAATCACGTTCAGTTTCAAGTTCTAGCAGCAAGGGTTCATTGAGGCTAAGAACAGCACTCTTGTGCTATTCTGGCCATACACAGTGCAACCAGCATTCGAGTCTTTTCCCAGCAAGTACAGTGTATTGGACTGAAGAGAAGCTCCTGTTTTACTTAGTTTCCAATACTGAGTTGAACTATATATTCCCAGTTTGTGTAGGAAGCACAGTTCTCTTGTTCTGAGCTATCTCAATGTACTGGCCCTATAGGAAACACAGTAGAGTGCAAGAGTGCCTGTTTCTCAAAAGCAGAGTGTTTTTCTTGTAAGGCCGACTGGGGTTCAATACAACTTCCTAAACGGAGTTGATTCACATTGAGTTTCAAGTTCTAGCATTAAGTGTTAATTCAGGGAAAGAACACCACTATTGTGCTATTCTGGCCATAAACAGTGCAAATAGCACTCGCGTCTGTTCCCAGCAAATACAGTGTATTGGACTGAAGAGAAGTTCCTGTTTTACTTAGTTTCCAATACTGAGTTGAACTAGATATGCCCCGTTTGTGTAGGAAGCACAGTTCCCTTGTTATGAGCTAGCTCACTGTACTGGCCCTATAGGAAACACAGTAGAGTGCAAGAGTGCCTGTTTCTCAAAAGCAGAGTGTTTTTCTTGTAAGGCCGACTGGGGTTCAATACAACTTCCTAAACGGAGTTGATTCACATTGAGTTTCAAGTTCTAGCATTAAGTGTTAATTCAGGGTAAGGCCACCACTATTGTGCTATTCTGGCCATAAACAGTGCAAATAGCACTCGCGTCTGTTCCCAGCAAATACAGTGTATTGGACTGAAGAGAAGCTCCTGTTTTACTTAGTTTCCAATACTGAGTTGAACTAGATATGCCCCGTTTGTGTAGGAAGCACAGTTCTCTTGTTCTGAGCTAGCTCACTGTACTGGCCCTATAGGAAACACAGTAGAGTGCAAGAGTGCCTGTTTCTCAAAAGCAGAGTGTTTTTCTTGTAAGGCCGACTGGGGTTCAATACAACTTCCTAAACGGAGTTGATTCACATTGAGTTTCAAGTTCTAGCATTAAGTGTTAATTCAGGGTAAGAACACCACTATTGTGCTATTCTGGCCATAAACAGTGCAAATAGCACTCGTGTCTGTTCCCAGCAAGTAGAGTGCATTGGACTGAAGAGAAGCTCCTGTTTTACTTAGTTTCCAATACTGAGTTGAACTAGATATGCCCCGTTTGTGTAGGAAGCACAGTTCTCTTGTTCTGAGCTAGCTCACTGTACAGGCCCTAGAGGAAACACAGTAGAGTGCAAGAGTGCCTGTTTCTCAAAAGCAGAGTGTTTTTCTTGTAAGGCCGACTGGGGTTCAATACAACTTCCTAAACGGAGTTGATTCACATTCAGTTTCAAGTTCTAGCATTAAGTGTTAATTCAGGGTAAGAACACCACTATTGTGCTATTCTGGCCATAAACAGTGCAAATAGCACTCGCGTCTGTTCCCAGCAAATACAGTGTATTGGACTGAAGAGAAGCTCCTGTTTTACTTAGTTTCCAATACTGAGTTGAAATAGATATGCCCCGTTTGTGTAGGAAGCACAGTTCTCTTGATCTGAGCTAGCTCACTGTACTGGCCCTATAGGAAACACAGTAGAGTGCAAGAGTGCCTGTTTCTCAAAAGCAGAGTGTTTTTCTTGTAAGGCCGACTGGGGTTCAATACAACTTCCTAAACGGAGTTGATTCACATTCAGTTTCAAGTTCTAGCATTAAGTGTTAATTCAGGGTAAGAACAGCACTATTGTGCTATTCTGGCCATAAACAATGCAAATTAGCACTCGCGTCTGTTCCCAGCAAATACAGTGTATTGGACTGAAGAGAAGCTCCTGTTTTAATTACTTTCCAATACTGAGTTGAACTAGATATGCCCCGTTTGTGTAGGAAGCACAGTTCTCTTGTTCTGAGCTAGCTCACTGTACTGGCCCTATAGGAAACACAGTAGAGTGCAAGAGTGCCTGTTTCTCAAAAGCAGAGTGTTTTTCTTGTAAGGCCGACTGGGGTTCAATACAACTTCCTAAACGGAGTTGATTCACATTGAGTTTCAAGTTCTAGCATTAAGTGTTAATTCAGGGAAAGAACACCACTATTGTGCTATTCTGGCCATAAACAGTGCAATAGCACTCGCGTCTGTTCTGAGCAAATACAGTGTATTGGACTGAAGAGAGGCTCCTGTTTTACTTAGTTTCCAATACTGAGTTGAACTAGATATGCCCCGTTTGTGTAGGAAGCACAGTTCTCTTGTTCTGAGCTAGCTCACTGTACTGGCCCTATAGGAAACACAGTAGAGTGCAAGAGTGCCTGTTTCTCAAAAGCAGAGTGTTTTTCTTGTAAGGCCGACTGTTTTTTTGAGTGCAACAATGCCCGTTTCTCAATAGCAGAGTGTTTTTCTTGCATGGCACACTAGGGTTCAATTAAACTTCCTAAACGGAGTTGAATCACGTTCAGTTTCAAGTTCTAGCAGCAAGGGTTCATTGAGGCTAAGAACAGCACTCTTGTGCTATTCTGGCCATACACAGTGCAACCAGCATTCGAGTCTTTTCCCAGCAAGTACAGTGTATTGGACTGAAGAAAAGCTCCTGTTTTACTTAGTTTCCAATACTGAGTTGAACTATATATTCCCAGTTTGTGTAGGAAGCACAGTTCTCTTGTTCTGAGCTATCTCAATGTACTGGCCCTATAGGAAACACAGTAGAGTGCAAGAGTGCCTGTTTCTCAAAAGCAGAGTGTTTTTCTTGTAAGGCCGACTGGGGTTCAATACAACTTCCTAAACGGAGTTGATTCACATTCAGTTTCAAGTTCTAGCATTAAGTGTTAATTCAGGGTAAGAACACCACTATTGTGCTATTCTGGCCATAAACAGTGCAAATAGCACTCGCGTCTGTTCCCAGCAAATACAGTGTATTGGACTGAAGAGAAGCTCCTGTTTTACTTAGTTTCCAATACTGAGTTGAAATAGATATGCCCCGTTTGTGTAGGAAGCACAGTTCTCTTGATCTGAGCTAGCTCACTGTACTGGCCCTATAGGAAACACAGTAGAGTGCAAGAGTGCCTGTTTCTCAAAAGCAGAGTGTTTTTCTTGTAAGGCCGACTGGGGTTCAATACAACTTCCTAAACGGAGTTGATTCACATTCAGTTTCAAGTTCTAGCATTAAGTGTTAATTCAGGGTAAGAACAGCACTATTGTGCTATTCTGGCCATAAACAATGCAAATTAGCACTCGCGTCTGTTCCCAGCAAATACAGTGTATTGGACTGAAGAGAAGCTCCTGTTTTAATTACTTTCCAATACTGAGTTGAACTAGATATGCCCCGTTTGTGTAGGAAGCACAGTTCTCTTGTTCTGAGCTAGCTCACTGTACTGGCCCTATAGGAAACACAGTAGAGTGCAAGAGTGCCTGTTTCTCAAAAGCAGAGTGTTTTTCTTGTAAGGCCGACTGGGGTTCAATACAACTTCCTAAACGGAGTTGATTCACATTGAGTTTCAAGTTCTAGCATTAAGTGTTAATTCAGGGAAAGAACACCACTATTGTGCTATTCTGGCCATAAACAGTGCAATAGCACTCGCGTCTGTTCTGAGCAAATACAGTGTATTGGACTGAAGAGAGGCTCCTGTTTTACTTAGTTTCCAATACTGAGTTGAACTAGATATGCCCCGTTTGTGTAGGAAGCACAGTTCTCTTGTTCTGAGCTAGCTCACTGTACTGGCCCTATAGGAAACACAGTAGAGTGCAAGAGTGCCTGTTTCTCAAAAGCAGAGTGTTTTTCTTGTAAGGCCGACTGTTTTTTTGAGTGCAACAATGCCCGTTTCTCAATAGCAGAGTGTTTTTCTTGCATGGCACACTAGGGTTCAATTAAACTTCCTAAACGGAGTTGAATCACGTTCAGTTTCAAGTTCTAGCAGCAAGGGTTCATTGAGGCTAAGAACAGCACTCTTGTGCTATTCTGGCCATACACAGTGCAACCAGCATTCGAGTCTTTTCCCAGCAAGTACAGTGTATTGGACTGAAGAAAAGCTCCTGTTTTACTTAGTTTCCAATACTGAGTTGAACTATATATTCCCAGTTTGTGTAGGAAGCACAGTTCTCTTGTTCTGAGCTATCTCAATGTACTGGCCCTATAGGAAACACAGTAGAGTGCAAGAGTGCCTGTTTCTCAAAAGCAGAGTGTTTTTCTTGTAAGGCCGACTGGGGTTCAATACAACTTCCTAAACGGAGTTGATTCACATTCAGTTTCAAGTTCTAGCATTAAGTGTTAATTCAGGGTAAGAACACCACTATTGTGCTATTCTGGCCATAAACAGTGCAAATAGCACTCGCGTCTGTTCCCAGCAAATACAGTGTATTGGACTGAAGAGAAGCTCCTGTTTTACTTAGTTTCCAATACTGAGTTGAACTAGATATGCCCCGTTTGTGTAGGAAGCACAGTTCTCTTGTTCTGAGCTAGCTCACTGTACCTGCCCTATAGGAAACACAGTAGAGTGCAAGAGTGCCTGTTTCTCAAAAGCAGAGTGTTTTTCTTGTAAGGCCGACTGGGGTTCAATACAACTTCCTAAACGGAGTTGATTCACATTGAGTTTCAAGTTCTAGCATTAAGTGTTAATTCAGGGTAAGGCCACCACTATTGTGCTATTCTGGCCATAAACAGTGCAAATAGCACTCGCGTCTGTTCCCAGCAAATACAGTGTATTGGACTGAAGAGAAGCTCCTGTTTTACTTAGTTTCCAATACTGAGTTGAACTAGATATGCCCCGTTTGTGTAGGAAGCACAGTTCTCTTGTTCTGAGCTAGCTCACTGTACTGGCCCTATAGGAAACACAGTAGAGTGCAAGAGTGCCTGTTTCTCAAAAGCAGAGTGTTTTTCTTGTAAGGCCGACTGGGGTTCAATACAACTTCCTAAACGGAGTTGATTCACATTGAGTTTCAAGTTCTAGCATTAAGTGTTAATTCAGGGTAAGAACACCACTATTGTGCTATTCTGGCCATAAACAGTGCAAATAGCACTCGTGTCTGTTCCCAGCAAGTAGAGTGCATTGGACTGAAGAGAAGCTCCTGTTTTACTTAGTTTCCAATACTGAGTTGAACTAGATATGCCCCGTTTGTGTAGGAAGCACAGTTCTCTTGTTCTGAGCTAGCTCACTGTACAGGCCCTAGAGGAAACACAGTAGAGTGCAAGAGTGCCTGTTTCTCAAAAGCAGAGTGTTTTTCTTGTAAGGCCGACTGGGGTTCAATACAACTTCCTAAACGGAGTTGATTCACATTGAGTTTCAAGTTCTAGCATTAAGTGTTAATTCAGGGTAAGAACACCACTATTGTGCTATTCTGGCCATAAACAGTGCAAATAGCACTCGCGTCTGTTCCCAGCAAATACAGTGTATTGGACTGAAGAGAAGCTCCTGTTTTACTTAGTTTCCAATACTGAGTTGAAATAGATATGCCCCGTTTGTGTAGGAAGCACAGTTCTCTTGTTCTGAGCTAGCTCACTGTACTGGCCCTATAGGAAACACAGTAGAGTGCAAGAGTGCCTGTTTCTCAAAAGCAGAGTGTTTTTCTTGTAAGGCCGACTGGGGTTCAATACAACTTCCTAAACGGAGTTGATTCACATTCAGTTTCAAGTTCTAGCATTAAGTGTTAATTCAGGGTAAGAACACCACTATTGTGCTATTCTGGCCATAAACAGTGCAAATAGCACTCGCGTCTGTTCCCAGCAAATACAGTGTATTGGACTGAAGTGAAGCTCCTGTTTTACTTAGTTTCCAATACTGAGTTGAACTAGATATGCCCCGTTTGTGTAGGAAGCACAGTTCTCTTGTTCTGAGCTCGCTCACTGTACTGGCCCTATAGGAAACACAGTAGAGTACAAGAGTGCCTGTTTCTCAAAAGCAGAGTGTTTTTCTTGTAAGGCCGACTGGGGTTCAATACAACTTCCTAAACGGAGTTGATTCACATTCAGTTTCAAGTTCTAGCATTAAGTGTTAATTCAGGGTAAGAACACCACTATTGTGCTATTCTGGCCATAAACAGTGCAAATAGCACTCGTGTCTGTTCCCAGCAAATACAGTGTATTGGACTGAAGAGAAGCTCCTGTTTTACTTAGTTTCCAATACTGAGTTGAACTAGATATGCCCCGTTTGTGTAGGAAGCACAGTTCTCTTGTTCTGAGCTAGCTCACTGTACTGGCCCTACAGGAAACACAGTAGAGTGCAAGAGTGCCTGTTTCTCAAAAGCAGAGTGTTTTTCTTGTAAGGCCGACTGGGGTTCAATACAACTTCCTAAACGGAGTTGATTCACATTGAGTTTCAAGTTCTAGCATTAAGTGTTAATTCAGGGTAAGAACACCACTATTGTGCTATTCTGGCCATAAACAGTGCAAATAGCACTCGCGTCTGTTCCCAGCAAATACAGTGTATTGGACTGAAGAGAATCTCCTGTTTTACTTAGTTTCCAATACTGAGTTGAACTAGATATGCCCCGTTTGTGTAGGAAGCACAGTTCTCTTGTTCTGAGCTATCTCACTGTACTGGCCCTATAGGAAACAAGTAGAGTGCAAGAGTGCCTGTTTCTCAAAAGCAGAGTGTTTTTCTTGTAAGGCCGACTGGGGTACAATACAACTTCCTAAACGGAGTTGATTCACATTCAGTTTCAAGTTCTAGCATTAAGTGTTAATTCAGGGTAAGAACACCACTATTGTGCTATTCTGGCCATAAACAGTGCAAATTAGCACTCGCGTCTGTTCCCAGCAAATACAGTGTATTTGACTGAAGAGAAGCTCCTGTTTTACTTAGTTTCCAATACTGAGTTGAACTAGATATGCCCCGTTTGTGTAGGAAGCACAGTTCTCTTGTTCTGAGCTAGCTCACTGTACTGGCCCTATAGGAAACACAGTAGAGTGCAAGAGTGCCTGTTTCTCAAAAGCAGAGTGTTTTTCTTGTAAGGCCGACTGGGGTTCAATACAACTTCCTAAACGGAGTTGATTCACATTCAGTTTCAAGTTCTAGGATTAAGTGTTAATTCAGGGTAAGAACACCACTATTGTGCTATTCTGGCCATAAACAGTGCAAATTAGCACTCGCGTCTGTTCCCAGCAAATACAGTGTATTGGACTGAAGAGAAGCTCCTGTTTTACTTAGTTTCCAATACTGAGTTGAACTAGATATGCCCCGTTTGTGTAGGAAGCACAGTTCTCTTGTTCTGAGCTCTCTCACTGTACTGGCCCTATAGGAAACACAGTAGAGTGCAAGAGTGCCTGTTTCTCAAAAGCAGAGTGTTTTTCTTGTTAGGCCGACTGGGGTTCAATACAACTTCCTAAACGGAGTTGATTCACATTGAGTTTCAAGTTCTAGCATTAAGTGTTAATTCAGGGTAAGAACACCACTATTGTGCTATTCTGGCCATAAACAGTGCAAATAGCACTCGTGTCTGTTCCCAGCAAGTACAGTGCATTGGACTGAAGAGAAGCTCCTGTTTTACTTAGTTTCCAATACTGTGTTGAACTAGATATGCCCCGTTTGTGTAGGAAGCACAGTTCTCTTGTTCTGAGCTAGCTCACTCTACAGGCCCTATAGGAAAGACAGTAGAGTGCAAGAGTGCCTGTTTCTCAAAAGCAGAGTGTTTTTCTTGTAAGGCCGACTGGGGTTCAATACAACTTCCTAAACGGAGTTGATTCACATTCAGTTTCAAGTTCTAGCATTAAGTGTTAATTCAGGGTAAGAACACAACTATTGTTCTATTCTGGCCATAAACAGTGCAAATAGCACTCGCGTCTGTTCCCAGCAAATACAGTGTATTGGACTGAAGAAAAGCTCCTGTTTTACTTAGTTTCCAATACTGAGTTGAACTAGATATGCCCCGTTTGTGTAGGAAGCACAGTTCTCTTGTTCTGAGCTAGCTCACTGTACTGGCCCTATAGGAAACACAGTAGAGTGCAAGAGTGCCTGTTTCTCAAAAGCAGAGTGTTTTTCTTGTAAGGCCGACTGGGGTTCAATACAACTTTCTAAACGGAGTTGATTCACATTGAGTTTCAAGTTCTAGCATTAAGTGTTAATTCAGGGTAAGAACACCACTATTGTGCTATTCTGGCCATAAACAGTGCAAATAGCACTCGCGTCTGTTCCCAGCAAATACAGTGTATTGGACTGAAGAGAAGCTCCTGTTTTACTTAGTTTCCAATACTGAGTTGAACTAGATATGCCCCGTTTGTGTAGGAAGCACAGTTCTCTTGTTCTGAGCTAGCTCACTGTACTGGCCCTATAGGAAACACAGTAGAGTGCAAGAGTGCCTGTTTCTCAAAAGCAGAGTGTTTTTCTTGTAAGGCCGACTGGGGTTCAATACAACTTCCTAAACGGAGTTGATTCACATTCAGTTTCAAGTTCTAGCATTAAGTGTTAATTCAGGGTAAGAACACCACTATTGTGCTATTCTGGCCATAAACAGTGCAAATTAGCACCCGCGTCTGTTCCCAGCAAATACAGTGTATTGGACTGAAGAGAAGCTCCTGTTTTACTTAGTTTCCAATACTGAGTTGAACTAGATATGCCCCGTTTGAGTAGGAAGCACAGTTCTCTTGTTCTGAGCTAGCTCACTGTACTGGCCCTATAGGAAACACAGTAGAGTGCAAGAGTGCCTGTTTCTTAAAAGCAGAGTGTTTTTCTTGTAAGGCCGACTGGGGTTCAATACAACTTCCTAAACGGAGTTGATTCACATTCAGTTTCAAGTTCTAGCATTAAGTGTTAATTCAGGGTAAGAACACCACTATTGTGCTATTCTGGCCATAAACAGTGCAAATAGCACTCGTGTCTGTTCCTAGCAAGTAGAGTGCATTGGACTGAAGAGAAGCTCCTGTTTTACTTAGTTTCCAATACTGAGTTGAACTAGATATGCCCCGTTTGTGTAGGAAGCACAGTTCTCTTGTTCTGAGCTAGCTCACTGTACTGGCCCTATAGGAAACACAGTAGAGTGCAAGTGTGCCTGTTTCTCAAAAGCAGAGTGTTTTTCTTGTAAGGCCGACTGAGGTTCAATACAACTTCCTAAACGGAGTTGATTCACATTCAGTTTCAAGTTCTAGCATTAAGTGTTAATTCAGGGTAAGAACACCACTATTGTGCTATTCTGGCCATAAACAGTGCAAATAGCACTCGCGTCTGTTCCCAGCAAATACAGTGTATTGGACTGAAGAGAAGCTCCTGTTTTACTTAGTTTCCAATACTGAGTTGAACTAGATATGCCCCGTTTGTGTAGGAAGCACAGTTCTCTTGTTCTGAGCTAGCTCACTGTACTGGCCCTATAGGAAACACAGTAGAGTGCAAGAGTGCCTGTTTCTCAAAAGCAGAGTGTTTTTCTTGTAATGCCGACTGGGGTTCAATACAACTTCCTAAACGGAGTTGATTCACATTCAGTTTCAAGTTCTAGCATTAAGTGTTAATTCAGGGTAAGAACACAACTATTGTGCTATTCTGGCCATAAACAGTGCAAATAGCACTCGCGTCTGTTCCCAGCAAATACAGTGTATTGGACTGAAGTGAAGCTCCTGTTTTACTTAGTTTCCAATACTGAGTTGAACTAGATATGCCCCGTTTGTGTAGGAAGCACAGTTCTCTTGTTCTGAGCTCGCTCACTGTACTGGCCCTATAGGAAACACAGTAGAGTACAAGAGTGCCTGTTTCTCAAAAGCAGAGTGTTTTTCTTGTAAGGCCGACTGGAGTTCAATACAACTTCCTAAACGGAGTTGATTCACATTCAGTTTCAAGTTCTAGCATTAAGTGTTAATTCAGGGTAAGAACACCACTATTGTGCTATTCTGGCCATAAACAGTGCAAATAGCACTCGCGTCTGTTCCCAGCAAATACAGTGTATTGGACTGAAGTGAAGCTCCTGTTTTACTTAGTTTCCAATACTGAGTTGAACTAGATATGCCCCGTTTGTGTAGGAAGCACAGTTCTCTTGTTCTGAGCTCGCTCACTGTACTGGCCCTATAGGAAACACAGTAGAGTACAAGAGTGCCTGTTTCTCAAAAGCAGAGTGTTTTTCTTGTAAGGCCGACTGGGGTTCAATACAACTTCCTAAACGGAGTTGATTCACATTCAGTTTCAAGTTCTAGCATTAAGTGTTAATTCAGGGTAAGAACACCACTATTGTGCTATTCTGGCCATAAACAGTGCAAATAGCACTCGTGTCTGTTCCCAGCAAATACAGTGTATTGGACTGAAGAGAAGCTCCTGTTTTACTTAGTTTCCAATACTGAGTTGAACTAGATATGCCCCGTTTGTGTAGGAAGCACAGTTCTCTTGTTCTGAGCTAGCTCACTGTACAGGCCCTACAGGAAACACAGTAGAGTGCAAGAGTGCCTGTTTCTCAAAAGCAGAGTGTTTTTCTTGTAAGGCCGACTGGGGTTCAATACAACTTCCTAAACGGAGTTGATTCACATTGAGTTTCAAGTTCTAGCATTAAGTGTTAATTCAGGGTAAGAACACCACTATTGTGCTATTCTGGCCATAAACAGTGCAAATAGCACTCGCGTCTGTTCCCAGCAAATACAGTGTATTGGACTGAAGAGAATCTCCTGTTTTACTTAGTTTCCAATACTGAGTTGAACTAGATATGCCCCGTTTGTGTAGGAAGCACAGTTCTCTTGTTCTGAGCTTGCTCACTGTACTGGCCCTATAGGAAACACAGTAGAGTGCAAGAGTGCCTGTTTCTCAAAAGCAGAGTGTTTTTCTTGTAAGGCCGACTGGGATTCAATACAACTTCCTAAACGGAGTTGATTCACATTCAGTTTCAAGTTCTAGGATTAAGTGTTAATTCAGGGTAAGAACACCACTATTGTGCTATTCTGGCCATAAACAGTGCAAATTAGCACTCGCGTCTGTTCCCAGCAAATACAGTGTATTGGACTGAAGAGAAGCTCCTGTTTTACTTAGTTTCCAATACTGAGTTGAACTAGATATGCCCCGTTTGTGTAGGAAGCACAGTTCTCTTGTTCTGAGCTCGCTCACTGTACTGGCCCTATAGGAAACACAGTAGAGTGCAAGAGTGCCTGTTTCTCAAAAGCAGAGTGTTTTTCTTGTTAGGCCGACTGGGGTTCAATACAACTTCCTAAACGGAGTTGATTCACATTGAGTTTCAAGTTCTAGCATTAAGTGTTAATTCAGGGTAAGAACACCACTATTGTGCTATTCTGGCCATAAACAGTGCAAATAGCACTCGTGTCTGTTCCCAGCAAGTACAGTGTATTGGACTGAAGAGAAGCTCCTGTTTTACTTAGTTTCCAATACTGTGTTGAACTAGATATGCCCCGTTTGTGTAGGAAGCACAGTTCTCTTGTTCTGAGCTAGCTCACTCTACAGGCCCTATAGGAAAGACAGTAGAGTGCAAGAGTGCCTGTTTCTCAAAAGCAGAGTGTTTTTCTTGTAAGGCCGACTGGGGTTCAATACAACTTCCTAAACGGAGTTGATTCACATTCAGTTTCAAGTTCTAGCATTAAGTGTTAATTCAGGGTAAGAACACAACTATTGTTCTATTCTGGCCATAAACAGTGCAAATAGCACTCGCGTCTGTTCCCAGCAAATACAGTGTATTGGACTGAAGAAAAGCTCCTGTTTCACTTAGTTTCCAATACTGAGTTGAACTAGATATGCCCCGTTTGTGTAGGAAGCACAGTTCTCTTGTTCTGAGCTAGCTCACTGTACTGGCCCTATAGGAAACACAGTAGAGTGCAAGAGTGCCTGTTTCTCAAAAGCAGAGTGTTTTTCTTGTAAGGCCGACTGGGGTTCAATACAACTTTCTAAACGGAGTTGATTCACATTGACTTTCAAGTTCTAGCATTAAGTGTTAATTCAGGGTAAGAACACCACTATTGTGCTATTCTGGCCATAAACAGTGGAAATAGCACTCGCGTCTGTTCCCAGCAAATACAGTGTATTGGACTGAAGAGAAGCTCCTGTTTTACTTAGTTTCCAATACTGAGTTGAACTAGATATGCCCCGTTTGTGTAGGAAGCACAGTTCTCTTGTTCTGAGCTAGCTCACTGTACTGGCCCTATAGGAAACACAGTAGAGTGCAAGAGTGCCTGTTTCTCAAAAGCAGAGTGTTTTTCTTGTAAGGCCGACTGGGGTTCAATACAACTTCCTAAACGGAGTTGATTCACATTCAGTTTCAAGTTCTAGCATTAAGTGTTAATTCAGGGTAAGAACACCACTATTGTGCTATTCTGGCCATAAACAGTGCAAATAGCACTCGTGTCTGTTCCTAGCAAGTAGAGTGCATTGGACTGAAGAATAGCTCCTGTTTTACTTAGTTTCCAATACTGAGTTGAACTAGATATGCCCCGTTTGTGTAGGAAGCACAGTTCTCTTGTTCTGAGCTAGCTCACTGTACTGGCCCTATAGGAAACACAGTAGAGTGCAAGAGTGCCTGTTTCCTAAAAGCAGAGTGTTTTTCTTGTAAGGCCGACTGGGGTTCAATACAACTTCCTAAACGGAGTTGATTCACATTCACTTTCAAGTTCTAGCATTAAGTGTTAATTCAGGGTAAGAACACCACTATTGTGCTATTCTGGCCATAAACAGTGCAAACAGCACTCGCGTCTGTTCCCAGCAAATACAGTGTATTGGACTGAAGAGAAGCTCCTGTTTTACTTAGTTTCCAATACTGAGTTGAACTAGATATGCCCCGTTTGTGTAGGAAGCACAGTTCTCTTGTTCTGAGCTAGCTCACTGTACTGGCCCTATAGGAAACACAGTAGAGTGCAAGAGTGCCTGTTTCTCAAAAGCAGAGTGTTTTTCTTGTAAGGCCGACTGGGGTTCAATACAACTTCCTAAACGGAGTTGATTCACATTCAGTTTCAAGTTCTAGCATTAAGTGTTAATTCAGGGTAAGAACACAACTATTGTGCTATTCTGGCCATAAACAGTGCAAATAGCACTCGCGTCTGTTCCCAGCAAATACAGTGTATTGGACTGAAGTGAAGCTCCTGTTTTACTTAGTTTCCAATACTGAGTTGAACTAGATATGCCCCGTTTGTGTAGGAAGCACAGTTCTCTTGTTCTGAGCTCGCTCACTGTACTGGCCCTATAGGAAACACAGTAGAGTACAAGAGTGCCTGTTTCTCAAAAGCAGAGTGTTTTTCTTGTAAGGCCGACTGGAATTCAATACAAATTCCTAAACGGAGTTGATTCACATTCAGTTTCAAGTTCTAGCATTAAGTGTTAATTCAGGGTAAGAACACCACTATTGTGCTATTCTGGCCATAAACAGTACAAATAGCACTCGCGTCTGTTCCCAGCAAATACAGTGTATTGGACTGAAGAGAAGCTCCTGTTTTACTTAGTTTCCAATACTGAGTTGAACTAGATATGCCCCGTTTGTGTAGGAAGCACAGTTCTCTTGTTCTGAGCTCGCTCACTGTACTGGCCCTGTAGGAAACACAGTAGAGTGCAAGAGTGCCTGTTCTTCAAAAGCAGAGTGTTTTTCTTGTAAGGCCGACAGGGGTACAATACAACTTCCTAAACGGAGTTGATTCACATTGAGTTTCAAGTTCTAGCATTAAGTGTTAATTCAGGGTAAGAACACCACTATTGTGCTATTCTGGCCATAAAGAGTGCAAATTAGCACTCGCGTCTGTTCCCAGCAAATACAGTGTATTGGACTGAAGAGAAGCTCCTGTTTTACTTAGTTTCCAATACTGAGTTGAACTAGATATGCCCCGTTTGTGTAGGAAGCACAGTTCTCTTGTTCTGAGCTAGCTCACTGTACTGGCCCTATAGGAAACACAGTAGAGTGCAAGAGTGCCTGTTTCTCAAAAGCAGAGTGTTTTTCTTGTAAGGCCGACTGGGGTTCAATACAACTTTCTAAACGGAGTTGATTCACATTGAGTTTCAAGTTCTAGCATTAAGTGTTAATTCAGGGTAAGAACACCACTATTGTGCTATTCTGGCCATAAACAGTGCAAATAGCACTCGCGTCTGTTCCCAGCAAATACAGTGTATTGGACTGAAGAGAGGCTCCTGTTTTACTTAGTTTCCAATACTGAGTTGAACTAGATATGCCCCGTTTGTGTAGGAAGCACAGTTCTCTTGTTCTGAGCTAGCTCACTGTACTGGCCCTATAGGAAACACAGTAGAGTGCAAGAGTGCCTGTTTCTCAAAAGCAGAGTGTTTTTCTTGTAAGGCCGACAGTTTTTTTAGTGCAAGAATGCCCGTTTCTCAAAAGCAGAGTGTTTTTCTTGCATGGCACACTAGGTTTCAATTAAACTTCCTAAACGGAGGTGAATCACGTTTAGTTTCAAGTTCTAGCAGCAAGGGTTCATTGAGGCTAAGAACAGCACTCTTGTGCTATTCTGGCCATACACAGTGCAACCAGCATTCGAGTCTTTTCCCAAGAAGTACAGTGTATTGGACTGAAGAGAAGCTCCTGTTTTACTTAGTTTCCAATACTGAGTTGAACTAGATATGCCCCGTTTGTGTAGGAAGCACAGTCTCTTGTTCTGAGCTAGCTCACTGTAATGGCCCTATAGGAAACACAGTAGAGTGCAAGAGTGCCTGTTTCTCAAAAGCAGAGTGTTTTTCTTGTAAGGCCGACTGGGGTTCAATACAACTTCCTAAACGGAGTTGATTCACATTCAGTTTCAAGTTCTAGCATTAAGTGTTAATTCAGGTTAAGAACACCACTATTGTGCTATTCTGGCCATAAACAGTGCAAATAGCACTCGCGTCTGTTCCCAGCAAATACAGTGTATTGGACTGAAGAGAAGCTCCTGTTTTACTTAGTTTCCAACACTGAGTTGAACTAGATATGCCCCGTTTGTGTAGGAAGCACAGTTCTCTTGTTCTGAGCTAGCTCACTGTACTGGCCCTATAGGAAACACAGTAGAGTGCAAGAGTGCCTGTTTCTCAAAAGCAGAGTGTTTTTCTTGTAAGGCCGACTGGGGTTCAATACAACTTCCTAAACGGAGTTGATTCACATTCAGTTTCAAGTTCTAGCATTAAGTGTTAATTCAGGGTAAGAACACCACTATTGTGCTATTCTGGCCATAAACAGTGCAAATTAGCACTCGCGTCTGTTCCCAGCAAATACAGTGTATTGGACTGAAGAGAAGCTCCTGTTTTACTTAGTTTCCAATACTGAGTTGAACTAGATATGCCCCGTTTGAGTAGGAAGCACAGTTCTCTTGTTCTGAGCTAGCTCACTGTACTGGCCCTATAGGAAACACAGTAGAGTGCAAGAGTGCCTGTTTCTTAAAAGCAGAGTGTTTTTCTTGTAAGGCCGACTGGGGTTCAATACAACTTCCTAAACGGAGTTGATTCACATTCAGTTTCAAGTTCTAGCATTAAGTGTTAATTCAGGGTAAGAACACCACTATTGTGCTATTCTGGCCATAAACAGTGCAAATAGCACTCGCGTCTGTTCCCAGCAAATACAGTGTATTGGACTGAAGAGAAGCTCCTGTTTTACTTAGTTTCCAATACTGAGTTGAACTAGATATGCCCCGTTTGTGTAGGAAGCACAGTTCTCTTGTTCTGAGCTAGCTCACTGTACTGGCCCTATAGGAAACACAGTAGAGTGCAAGAGTGCCTGTTTCTCAAAAGCAGAGTGTTTTTCTTGTAATGCCGACTGGGGTTCAATACAACTTCCTAAACGGAGTTGATTCACATTGAGTTTCAAGTTCTAGCATTAAGTGTTAATTCAGGGTAAGAACACAACTATTGTGCTATTCTGGCCATAAACAGTGCAAATAGCACTCGCGTCTGTTCCCAGCAAATACAGTGTATTGGACTGAAGTGAAGCTCCTGTTTTACTTAGTTTCCAATACTGAGTTGAACTAGATATGCCCCGTTTGTGTAGGAAGCACAGTTCTCTTGTTCTGAGCTCGCTCACTGTACTGGCCCTATAGGAAACACAGTAGAGTACAAGAGTGCCTGTTTCTCAAAAGCAGAGTGTTTTTCTTGTAAGGCCGACTGGAGTTCAATACAACTTCCTAAACGGAGTTGATTCACATTCAGTTTCAAGTTCTAGCATTAAGTGTTAATTCAGGGTAAGAACACCACTATTGTGCTATTCTGGCCATAAACAGTGCAAATAGCACTCGCGTCTGTTCCCAGCAAATACAGTGTATTGGACTGAAGTGAAGCTCCTGTTTTACTTAGTTTCCAATACTGAGTTGAACTAGATATGCCCCGTTTGTGTAGGAAGCACAGTTCTCTTGTTCTGAGCTCGCTCACTGTACTGGCCCTATAGGAAACACAGTAGAGTACAAGAGTGCCTGTTTCTCAAAAGCAGAGTGTTTTTCTTGTAAGGCCGACTGGGGTTCAATACAACTTCCTAAACGGAGTTGATTCACATTCAGTTTCAAGTTCTAGCATTAAGTGTTAATTCAGGGTAAGAACACCACTATTGTGCTATTCTGGCCATAAACAGTGCAAATAGCACTCGTGTCTGTTCCCAGCAAATACAGTGTATTGGACTGAAGAGAAGCTCCTGTTTTACTTAGTTTCCAATACTGAGTTGAACTAGATATGCCCCGTTTGTGTAGGAAGCACAGTTCTCTTGTTCTTAGCTAGCTCACTGTACTGGCCTTACAGGAAACACAGTAGAGTGCAAGAGTGCCTGTTTCTCAAAAGCAGAGTGTTTTTCTTGTAAGGCCGACTGGGGTTCAATACAACTTCCTAAACGGAGTTGATTCACATTGAGTTTCAAGTTCTAGCATTAAGTGTTAATTCAGGGTAAGAACACCACTATTGTGCTATTCTGGCCATAAACAGTGCAAATAGCACTCGCGTCTGTTCCCAGCAAATACAGTGTATTGGACTGAAGAGAATCTCCTGTTTTACTTAGTTTCCAATACTGAGTTGAACTAGATATGCCCCGTTTGTGTAGGAAGCACAGTTCTCTTGTTCTGAGCTTGCTCACTGTACTGGCCCTATAGGAAACACAGTAGAGTGCAAGAGTGCCTGTTTCTCAAAAGCAGAGTGTTTTTCTTGTAAGGCCGACTGGGGTTCAATACAACTTCCTAAACGGAGTTGATTCACATTCAGTTTCAAGTTCTAGGATTAAGTGTTAATTCAGGGTAAGAACACCACTATTGTGCTATTCTGGCCATAAACAGTGCAAATTAGCACTCGCGTCTGTTCCCAGCAAATACAGTGTATTGGACTGAAGAGAAGCTCCTGTTTTACTTAGTTTCCAATACTGAGTTGAACTAGATATGCCCCGTTTGTGTAGGAAGCACAGTTCTCTTGTTCTGAGCTCGCTCACTGTACTGGCCCTATAGGAAACACAGTAGAGTGCAAGAGTGCCTGTTTCTCAAAAGCAGAGTGTTTTTCTTGTTAGGCCGACTGGGGTTCAATACAACTTCCTAAACGGAGTTGATTCACATTGAGTTTCAAGTTCTAGCATTAAGTGTTAATTCAGGGTAAGAACACCACTATTGTGCTATTCTGGCCATAAACAGTGCAAATAGCACTCGTGTCTGTTCCCAGCAAGTACAGTGCATTGGACTGAAGAGAAGCTCCTGTTTTACTTAGTTTCCAATACTGTGTTGAACTAGATATGCCCCGTTTGTGTAGGAAGCACAGTTCTCTTGTTCTGAGCTAGCTCACTCTACAGGCCCTATAGGAAAGACAGTAGAGTGCAAGAGTGCCTGTTTCTCAAAAGCAGAGTGTTTTCTTGTAATGCCGACTGGGGTTCAATACAACTTCCTAAACGGAGTTGATTCACATTCAGTTTCAAGTTCTAGCATTAAGTGTTAATTCAGGGTAAGAACACAACTATTGTTCTATTCTGGCCATAAACAGTGCAAATAGCACTCGCGTCTGTTCCCAGCAAATACAGTGTATTGGACTGAAGAAAAGCTCCTGTTTTACTTAGTTTCCAATACTGAGTTGAACTAGATATGCCCCGTTTGTGTAGGAAGCACAGTTCTCTTGTTCTGAGCTAGCTCACTGTACTGGCCCTATAGGAAACACAGTAGAGTGCAAGAGTGCCTGTTTCTCAAAAGCAGAGTGTTTTTCTTGTAAGGCCGACTGGGGTTCAATACAACTTTCTAAACGGAGTTGATTCACATTGACTTTCAAGTTCTAGCATTAAGTGTTAATTCAGGGTAAGAACACCACTATTGTGCTATTCTGGCCATAAACAGTGCAAATAGCACTCGCGTCTGTTCCCAGCAAATACAGTGTATTGGACTGAAGAGAAGCTCCTGTTTTACTTAGTTTCCAATACTGAGTTGAACTAGATATGCCCCGTTTGTGTAGGAAGCACAGTTCTCTTGTTCTGAGCTAGCTCACTGTACTGGCCCTATAGGAAACACAGTAGAGTGCAAGAGTGCCTGTTTCTCAAAAGCAGAGTGTTTTTCTTGTAAGGCCGACTGGGGTTCAATACAACTTCCTAAACGGAGTTGATTCACATTCAGTTTCAAGTTCTAGCATTAAGTGTTAATTCAGGGTAAGAACACCACTATTGTGCTATTCTGGCCATAAACAGTGCAAATTAGCACTCGCGTCTGTTCCCAGCAAATACAGTGTATTGGACTGAAGAGAAGCTCCTGTTTTACTTAGTTTCCAATACTGAGTTGAACTAGATATGCCCCGTTTGAGTAGGAAGCACAGTTCTCTTGTTCTGAGCTAGCTCACTGTACTGGCCCTATAGGAAACACAGTAGAGTGCAAGAGTGCCTGTTTCTTAAAAGCAGAGTGTTTTTCTTGTAAGGCCGACTGGGGTTCAATACAACTTCCTAAACGGAGTTGATTCACATTCAGTTTCAAGTTCTAGCATTAAGTGTTAATTCAGGGTAAGAACACCACTATTGTGCTATTCTGGCCATAAACAGTGCAAATAGCACTCGTGTCTGTTCCTAGCAAGTAGAGTGCATTGGACTGAAGAGAAGCTCCTGTTTTACTTAGTTTCCAATACTGAGTTGAACTAGATATGCCCCGTTTGTGTAGGAAGCACAGTTCTCTTGTTCTGAGCTAGCTCACTGTACTGGCCCTATAGGAAACACAGTAGAGTGCAAGAGTGCCTGTTTCTCAAAAGCAGAGTGTTTTTCTTGTAAGGCCGACTGGGGTTCAATACAACTTCCTAAACGGAGTTGATTCACATTCACTTTCAAGTTCTAGCATTAAGTGTTAATTCAGGGTAAGAACACCACTATTGTGCTATTCTGGCCATAAACAGTGCAAATAGCACTCGCGTCTGTTCCCAGCAAATACAGTGTATTGGACTGAAGAGAAGCTCCTGTTTTACTTAGTTTCCAATACTGAGTTGAACTAGATATGCCCCGTTTGTGTAGGAAGCACAGTTCTCTTGTTCTGAGCTAGCTCACTGTACTGGCCCTATAGGAAACACAGTAGAGTGCAAGAGTGCCTGTTTCTCAAAAGCAGAGTGTTTTTCTTGTAAGGCCGACTGGGGTTCAATACAACTTCCTAAACGGAGTTGATTCACATTCAGTTTCAAGTTCTAGCATTAAGTGTTAATTCAGGGTAAGAACACAACTATTGTGCTATTCTGGCCATAAACAGTGCAAATAGCACTCGCGTCTGTTCCCAGCAAATACAGTGTATTGGACTGAAGAGAAGCTCCTGTTTTACTTAGTTTCCAATACTGAGTTGAACTAGATATGCCCCGTTTGTGTAGGAAGCACAGTTCTCTTGTTCTGAGCTCGCTCACTGTACTGGCCCTGTAGGAAACACAGTAGAGTGCAAGAGTGCCTGTTCTTCAAAAGCAGAGTGTTTTTCTTGTAAGGCCGACAGGGGTACAATACAACTTCCTAAACGGAGTTGATTCACATTGAGTTTCAAGTTCTAGCATTAAGTGTTAATTCAGGGTAAGAACACCACTATTGTGCTATTCTGGCCATAAAGAGTGCAAATTAGCACTCGCGTCTGTTCCCAGCAAATACAGTGTATTGGACTGAAGAGAAGCTCCTGTTTTACTTAGTTTCCAATACTGAGTTGAACTAGATATGCCCCGTTTGTGTAGGAAGCACAGTTCTCTTGTTCTGAGCTAGCTCACTGTACTGGCCCTATAGGAAACACAGTAGAGTGCAAGAGTGCCTGTTTCTCAAAAGCAGAGTGTTTTTCTTGTAAGGCCGACTGGGGTTCAATACAACTTTCTAAACGGAGTTGATTCACATTGAGTTTCAAGTTCTAGCATTAAGTGTTAATTCAGGGTAAGAACACCACTATTGTGCTATTCTGGCCATAAACAGTGCAAATAGCACTCGCGTCTGTTCCCAGCAAATACAGTGTATTGGACTGAAGAGAGGCTCCTGTTTTACTTAGTTTCCAATACTGAGTTGAACTAGATATGCCCCGTTTGTGTAGGAAGCACAGTTCTCTTGTTCTGAGCTAGCTCACTGTACTGGCCCTATAGGAAACACAGTAGAGTGCAAGAGTGCCTGTTTCTCAAAAGCAGAGTGTTTTTCTTGTAAGGCCGACAGTTTTTTTAGTGCAAGAATGCCCGTTTCTCAAAAGCAGAGTGTTTTTCTTGCATGGCACACTAGGTTTCAATTAAACTTCCTAAACGGAGGTGAATCACGTTTAGTTTCAAGTTCTAGCAGCAAGGGTTCATTGAGGCTAAGAACAGCACTCTTGTGCTATTCTGGCCATACACAGTGCAACCAGCATTCGAGTCTTTTCCCAAGAAGTACAGTGTATTGGACTGAAGAGAAGCTCCTGTTTTACTTAGTTTCCAATACTGAGTTGAACTAGATATGCCCCGTTTGTGTAGGAAGCACAGTTCTCTTGTTCTGAGCTAGCTCACTGTACTGGCCCTATAGGAAACACAGTAGAGTGCAAGAGTGCCTGTTTCTCAAAAGCAGAGTGTTTTTCTTGTAAGGCCGACTGGGGTTCAATACAACTTCCTAAACGGAGTTGATTCACATTCACTTTCAAGTTCTAGCATTAAGTGTTAATTCAGGGTAAGAACACCACTATTGTGCTATTCTGGCCATAAACAGTGCAAATAGCACTCGCGTCTGTTCCCAGCAAATACAGTGTATTGGACTGAAGAGAAGCTCCTGTTTTACTTAGTTTCCAATACTGAGTTGAACTAGATATGCCCCGTTTGTGTAGGAAGCACAGTTCTCTTGTTCTGAGCTAGCTCACTGTACTGGCCCTATAGGAAACACAGTAGAGTGCAAGAGTGCCTGTTTCTCAAAAGCAGAGTGTTTTTCTTGTAAGGCCGACTGGGGTTCAATACAACTTCCTAAACGGAGTTGATTCACATTCAGTTTCAAGTTCTAGCATTAAGTGTTAATTCAGGGTAAGAACACAACTATTGTGCTATTCTGGCCATAAACAGTGCAAATAGCACTCGCGTCTGTTCCCAGCAAATACAGTGTATTGGACTGAAGTGAAGCTCCTGTTTTACTTAGTTTCCAATACTGAGTTGAACTAGATATGCCCCGTTTGTGTAGGAAGCACAGTTCTCTTGTTCTGAGCTCGCTCACTGTACTGGCCCTATAGGAAACACAGTAGAGTACAAGAGTGCCTGTTTCTCAAAAGCAGAGTGTTTTTCTTGTAAGGCCGACTGGAGTTCAATACAACTTCCTAAACGGAGTTGATTCACATTCAGTTTCAAGTTCTAGCATTAAGTGTTAATTCAGGGTAAGAACACCACTATTGTGCTATTCTGGCCATAAACAGTACAAAAAGCACTCGAGTCTGTTCCCAGCAAATACAGTGTATTGGACTGAAGAGAAGCTCCTGTTTTACTTAGTTTCCAATACTGAGTTGAACTAGATATGCCCCGTTTGTGTAGGAAGCACAGTTCTCTTGTTCTGAGCTCGCTCACTGTACTGGCCCTGTAGGAAACACAGTAGAGTGCAAGAGTGCCTGTTCTTCAAAAGCAGAGTGTTTTTCTTGTAAGGCCGACAGGGGTACAATACAACTTCCTAAACGGAGTTGATTCACATTGAGTTTCAAGTTCTAGCATTAAGTGTTAATTCAGGGTAAGAACACCACTATTGTGCTATTCTGGCCATAAAGAGTGCAAATTAGCACTCGCGTCTGTTCCCAGCAAATACAGTGTATTGGACTGAAGAGAAGCTCCTGTTTTACTTAGTTTCCAATACTGAGTTGAACTAGATATGCCCCGTTTGTGTAGGAAGCACAGTTCTCTTGTTCTGAGCTAGCTCACTGTACTGGCCCTATAGGAAACACAGTAGAGTGCAAGAGTGCCTGTTTCTCAAAAGCAGAGTGTTTTTCTTGTAAGGCCGACTGGGGTTCAATACAACTTTCTAAACGGAGTTGATTCACATTGAGTTTCAAGTTCTAGCATTAAGTGTTAATTCAGGGTAAGAACACCACTATTGTGCTATTCTGGCCATAAACAGTGCAAATAGCACTCGCGTCTGTTCCCAGCAAATACAGTGTATTGGACTGAAGAGAGGCTCCTGTTTTACTTAGTTTCCAATACTGAGTTGAACTAGATATGCCCCGTTTGTGTAGGAAGCACAGTTCTCTTGTTCTGAGCTAGCTCACTGTACTGGCCCTATAGGAAACACAGTAGAGTGCAAGAGTGCCTGTTTCTCAAAAGCAGAGTGTTTTTCTTGTAAGGCCGACAGTTTTTTTAGTGCAAGAATGCCCGTTTCTCAAAAGCAGAGTGTTTTTCTTGCATGGCACACTAGGTTTCAATTAAACTTCCTAAACGGAGGTGAATCACGTTTAGTTTCAAGTTCTAGCAGCAAGGGTTCATTGAGGCTAAGAACAGCACTCTTGTGCTATTCTGGCCATACACAGTGCAACCAGCATTCGAGTCTTTTCCCAAGAAGTACAGTGTATTGGACTGAAGAGAAGCTCCTGTTTTACTTAGTTTCCAATACTGAGTTGAACTAGATATGCCCCGTTTGTGTAGGAAACACAGTCTCTTGTTCTGAGCTAGCTCACTGTAATGGCCCTATAGGAAACACAGTAGAGTGCAAGAGTGCCTGTTTCTCAAAAGCAGAGTGTTTTTCTTGTAAGGCCGACTGGGGTTCAATACAACTTCCTAAACGGAGTTGATTCACATTCAGTTTCAAGTTCTAGCATTAAGTGTTAATTCAGGTTAAGAACACCACTATTGTGCTATTCTGGCCATAAACAGTGCAAATAGCACTCGCGTCTGTTCCCAGCAAATACAGTGTATTGGACTGAAGAGAAGCTCCTGTTTTACTTAGTTTCCAACACTGAGTTGAACTAGATATGCCCCGTTTGTGTAGGAAGCACAGTTCTCTTGTTCTGAGCTAGCTCACTGTACTGGCCCTATAGGAAACACAGTAGAGTGCAAGAGTGCCTGTTTCTCAAAAGCAGAGTGTTTTTCTTGTAAGGCCGACTGGGGTTCAATACAACTTCCTAAACGGAGTTGATTCTCATTGAGTTTCAAGTTCTAGCATTAAGTGTTAATTCAGGGTAAGAACACCACTATTGTGCTCTTCTGGCCATAAACAGTGCAAATAGCACTCGCGTCTGTTCCCAGCAAATACAGTGTATTGGACTGAAGAGAAGCTCCTGTTTTACTTAGTTTCCTATACTGAGTTGAACTAGATATGCCCCGTTTGTGTAGGAAGCACAGTTCTCTTGTTCTGAGCTAGCTCACTGTACTGGCCCTATAGGAAACACAGTAGAGTGCAAGAGTGCCTGTTTCTCAAAAGCAGAGTGTTTTTCTTGTAAGGCCGACTGGGGTTCAATACAACTTCCTAAACGGAGTTGATTCACATTGAGTTTCAAGTTCTAGCATTAAGTGTTAATTCAGGGTAAGATCACCACTATTGTGCTATTCTGGCCATAAACAGTGCAAATTAGCACTCGCGTCTGATCCCAGCAAATACAGTGTATTGGACTGAAGAGAAGCTCCTGTTTTACTTAGTTTCCAATACTGAGTTGAACTAGATATGCCCCGTTTGTGTAGGAAGCACAGTTCTCTTGTTCTGAGCTAGCTCACTGTACTGGCCCTATAGGAAACACAGTAGAGTGCAAGAGTGCCTGTTTCTCAAAAGCAGAGTGTTTTTCTTGTAAGGCCGACTGGGGTTCAATACAACTTCCTAAACGGAGTTGATTCACATTGAGTTTCAAGTTCTAGCATTAAGTATTAATTCAGGGTAAGAACACCACTATTGTGCTATTCTGGCCATAAACAGTGCAAATAGCACTCGCGTCTGTTCCCAGCAAATACAGTGTATTGGACTGAAGTGAAGCTCCTGTTTTACTTAGTTTCCAATACTGAGTTGAACTAGATATGCCCCGTTTGTGTAGGAAGCACAGTTCTCTTGTTCTGAGCTAGCTCACTGTACTGGCCCTATAGGAAACACAGTAGAGTGCAAGAGTGCCTGTTTCTCAAAAGCAGAGTGTTTTTCTTGTAAGGCCGACTGGGGTTCAATACAACTTCCTAAACGGAGTTGATTCACATTCAGTTTCAAGTTCTAGCATTAAGTGTTAATTCAGGGTAAGAACACCACTATTGTGCTATTCTGGCCATAAACAGTGCAAATAGCACTCGCGTCTGTTCCCAGCAAATACAGTGTATTGGACTGAAGTGAAGCTCCTGTTTTACTTAGTTTCCAATACTGAGTTGAACTAGATATGCCCCGTTTGTGTAGGAAGCACAGTTCTCTTGTTCTGAGCTCGCTCACTGTACTGGCCCTATAGGAAACACAGTAGAGTACAAGAGTGCCTGTTTCTCAAAAGCAGAGTGTTTTTCTTGTAAGGCCGACTGGAGTTCAATACAACTTCCTAAACGGAGTTGATTCACATTCAGTTTCAGGTTCTAGCATTAAGTGTTAATTCAGGGTAAGAACACCACTATTGTGCTATTCTGGCCATAAACAGTGCAAATAGCACTCGTGTCTGTTCCCAGCAAATACAGTGTATTGGACTGAAGAGAAGCTCCTGTTTTACTTAGTTTCCAATACTGAGTTGAACTAGATATGCCCCGTTTGTGTAGGAAGCACAGTTCTCTTGTTCTGAGCTAGCTCACTGTACTGGCCCTACAGGAAACACAGTAGAGTGCAAGAGTGCCTGTTTCTCAAAAGCAGAGTGTTTTTCTTGTAAGGCCGACAGTTTTTTTAGTGCAAGAATGCCCGTTTCTCAAAAGCAGAGTGTTTTTCTTGCATGGCACACTAGGTTTCAATTAAACTTCCTAAACGGAGGTGAATCACGTTTAGTTTCAAGTTCTAGCAGCAAGGGTTCATTGAGGCTAAGAACAGCACTCTTGTGCTATTCTGGCCATACACAGTGCAACCAGCATTCCAGTCTTTTCCCAAGAAGTACAGTGTATTGGACTGAAGAGAAGCTCCTGTTTTACTTAGTTTCCAATACTGAGTTGAACTAGATATGCCCCGTTTGTGTAGGAAACACAGTCTCTTGTTCTGAGCTAGCTCACTGTAATGGCCCTATAGGAAACACAGTAGAGTGCAAGAGTGCCTGTTTCTCAAAAGCAGAGTGTTTTTCTTGTAAGGCCGACTGGGGTTCAATACAACTTCCTAAACGGAGTTGATACACATTCAGTTTCAAGTTCTAGCATTAAGTGTTAATTCAGGTTAAGAACACCACTATTGTGCTATTCTGGCCATAAACAGTGCAAATAGCACTCGCGTCTGTTCCCAGCAAATACAGTGTATTGGACTGAAGAGAAGCTCCTGTTTTACTTAGTTTCCAACACTGAGTTGAACTAGATATGCCCCGTTTGTGTAGGAAGCACAGTTCTCTTGTTCTGAGCTAGCTCACTGTACTGGCCCTATAGGAAACACAGTAGAGTGCAAGAGTGCCTGTTTCTCAAAAGCAGAGTGTTTTTCTTGTAAGGCCGACTGGGGTTCAATACAACTTCCTAAACGGAGTTGATTCTCATTGAGTTTCAAGTTCTAGCATTAAGTGTTAATTCAGGGTAAGATCACCACTATTGTGCTATTCTGGCCATAAACAGTGCAAATTAGCACTCGCGTCTGATCCCAGCAAATACAGTGTATTGGACTGAAGAGAAGCTCCTGTTTTACTTAGTTTCCAATACTGAGTTGAACTAGATATGCCCCGTTTGTGTAGGAAGCACAGTTCTCTTGTTCTGAGCTAGCTCACTGTACTGGCCCTATAGGAAACACAGTAGAGTGCAAGAGTGCCTGTTTCTCAAAAGCAGAGTGTTTTTCTTGTAAGGCCGACTGGGGTTCAATACAACTTCCTAAACGGAGTTGATTCACATTGAGTTTCAAGTTCTAGCATTAAGTATTAATTCAGGGTAAGAACACCACTATTGTGCTATTCTGGCCATAAACAGTGCAAATAGCACTCGCGTCTGTTCCCAGCAAATACAGTGTATTGGACTGAAGTGAAGCTCCTGTTTTACTTAGTTTCCAATACTGAGTTGAACTAGATATGCCCCGTTTGTGTAGGAAGCACAGTTCTCTTGTTCTGAGCTAGCTCACTGTACTGGCCCTATAGGAAACACAGTAGAGTGCAAGAGTGCCTGTTTCTCAAAAGCAGAGTGTTTTTCTTGTAAGGCCGACTGGGGTTCAATACAACTTCCTAAACGGAGTTGATTCACATTCAGTTTCAAGTTCTAGCATTAAGTGTTAATTCAGGGTAAGAACACCACTATTGTGCTATTCTGGCCATAAACAGTGCAAATAGCACTCGCGTCTGTTCCCAGCAAATACAGTGTATTGGACTGAAGTGAAGCTCCTGTTTTACTTAGTTTCCAATACTGAGTTGAACTAGATATGCCCCGTTTGTGTAGGAAGCACAGTTCTCTTGTTCTGAGCTCGCTCACTGTACTGGCCCTATAGGAAACACAGTAGAGTACAAGAGTGCCTGTTTCTCAAAAGCAGAGTGTTTTTCTTGTAAGGCCGACTGGAGTTCAATACAACTTCCTAAACGGAGTTGATTCACATTCAGTTTCAAGTTCTAGCATTAAGTGTTAATTCAGGGTAAGAACACCACTATTGTGCTATTCTGGCCATAAACAGTGCAAATAGCACTCGTGTCTGTTCCCAGCAAATACAGTGTATTGGACTGAAGAGAAGCTCCTGTTTTACTTAGTTTCCAATACTGAGTTGAACTAGATATGCCCCGTTTGTGTAGGAAGCACAGTTCTCTTGTTCTGAGCTAGCTCACTGTACTGGCCCTACAGGAAACACAGTAGAGTGCAAGAGTGCCTGTTTCTCAAAAGCAGAGTGTTTTTCTTGTAAGGCCGACTGGGGTTCAATACAACTTCCTAAATGGAGTTGATTCACATTGAGTTTCAAGTTCTAGCATTAAGTGTTAATTCAGGGTAAGAACACCACTATTGTGCTATTCTGGCCATAAACAGTACAAATAGCACTCGCGTCTGTTCCCAGCAAATACAGTGTATTGGACTGAAGAGAAGCTCCTGTTTTACTTAGTTTCCAATACTGAGTTGAACTAGATATGCCCCGTTTGTGTAGGAAGCACAGTTCTCTTGTTCTGAGCTAGCTCACTGTACTGGCCCTGTAGGAAACACAGTAGAGTGCAAGAGTGCCTGTTCTTCAAAAGCAGAGTGTTTTTCTTGTAAGGCCGACTGGGGTACAATACAACTTCCTAAACGGAGTTGATTCACATTGAGTTTCAAGTTCTAGCATTAAGTGTTAATTCAGCGTAAGAACACCACTATTGTGCTATTCTGGCCATAAACAGTGCAAATTAGCACTCGCGTCTGTTCCCAGCAAATACAGTGTATTGGACTGAAGAGAAGCTCCTGTTTTACTTAGTTTCCAATACTGAGTTGAACTAGATATGCCCCGTTTGTGTAGGAAGCACAGTTCTCTTGTTCTGAGCTCGCTCACTGTACTGGCCCTATAGGAAACACAGTAGAGTGCAAGAGTGCCTGTTTCTCAAAAGCAGAGTGTTTTTCTTGTAAGGCCGACTGGGGTTCAATACAACTTCCTAAACGGAGTTGATTCACATTCAGTTTCAAGTTCTAGCATTAAGTGTTAATTCAGGGTAAGAACACCACTATTGTGCTATTCTGGCCATAAACAGTGCAAATAGCACTCGTGTCTGTTCCCAGCAAGTACAGTGCATTGGACTGAAGAGAAGCTCCTGTTTTACTTAGTTTCCAATACTGAGTTGAACTAGATATGCCCCGTTTGTGTAGGAAGCACAGTTCTCTTGTTCTGAGCTAGCTCACTGTACTGGCCCTATAGGAAACACAGTAGAGTGCAAGAGTGCCTGTTTCTCAAAAGCAGAGTGTTTTTCTTGTAAGGCCGACTGGGGTTCAATACCACTTCCTAAACGGAGTTGATTCACATTCAGTTTCAAGTTCTAGCATTAAGTGTTAATTCAGGGTAGGAACACCACTATTGTTCTATTCTGGCCATAAACAATGCAAATAGCACTCGCGTCTGTTCCCAGCAAATACAGTGTATTGGACTGAAGAAAAGCTCCTGTTTTACTTAGTTTCCAATACTGAGTTGAACTAGATATGCCCCGTTTGTGTAGGAAGCACAGTTCTCTTGTTCTGAGCTAGCTCACTGTACTGGCCCTATAGGAAACACAGTAGAGTGCAAGAGTGCCTGTTTCTCAAAAGCAGAGTGTTTTTCTTGTAAGGCCGACTGGGGTTCAATACAACTTTCTAAACGGAGTTGATTCACATTGAGTTTCAAGTTCTAGCATTAAGTGTTAATTCAGGGTAAGAACACCACTATTGTGCTATTCTGGCCATAAACAGTGCAAAAAGCACTCGCGTCTTTTCCCAGCAAATACAGTGTATTGGACTGAAGAGAAGCTCCTGTTTTACTTAGTTTCCAATACTGAGTTGAACTAGATATGCCCCGTTTGTGTAGGAAGCACAGTTCTCTTGTTCTGAGCTAGCTCACTGTACTGGCCCTATAGGAAACACAGTAGAGTGCAAGAGTGCCTGTTTCTCAAAAGCAGAGTGTTTTTCTTGTAAGGCCGACTGGGGTTCAATACAACTTCCTAAACGGAGTTGATTCACATTCAGTTTCAAGTTCTAGCATTAAGTGTTAATTCAGGGTAAGAACACCACTATTGTGCTATTCTGGCCATAAACAGTGCAAATAGCACTCGCGTCTGTTCCCAGCAAATACAGTGTATTGGACTGAAGAGAAGCTCCTGTTTTACTTAGTTTCCAATACTGAGTTGAACTAGATATGCCCCGTTTGTGTAGGAAGCACAGTTCTCTTGTTCTGAGCTAGCTCACTGTACTGGCCCTATAGGAAACACAGTAGAGTGCAAGAGTGCCTGTTTCTCAAAAGCAGAGTGTTTTTCTTGTAAGGCCGACTGGGGTTCAATACAACTTCCTAAACGGAGTTGATTCACATTGAGTTTCAAGTTCTAGCACTAAGTGTTAATTCAGGGTAAGAACACCACTATTGTGCTATTCTGGCCATAAACAGTGCAATAGCACTCGCGTCTGTTCCCAGCAAATACAGTGTATTGGACTGAAGAGAGGCTCCTGTTTTACTTAGTTTCCAATACTGAGTTGAACTAGATATGCCCCGTTTGTGTAGGAAGCACAGTTCTCTTGTTCTGAGCTAGCTCACTGTACTGGCCCTATAGGAAACACAGTAGAGTGCAAGAGTGCCTGTTTCTCAAAAGCAGAGTGTTTTTCTTGTAAGGCCGACTGTTTTTTTAGTGCAAGAATGCCTGTTTCTCAAAAGCAGAGTGTTTTTCTTGCATGGCACACTAGGGTTCAATTAAACTTCCTAAACGGAGGTGAATCACGTTTAGTTTCAAGTTCTAGCAGCAAGGGTTCATTGAGGCTAAGAACAGCACTCTTGTGCTATTCTGGCCATACACAGTGCAACCAGCATTCGAGTCTTTTCCCAAGAAGTACAGTGTATTGGACTGAAGAGAAGCTCCTGTTTTACTTAGTTTCCAATACTGAGTTGAACTAGATATGCCCCGTTTGTGTAGGAAGCACAGTTCTCTTGTTCTGAGCTCGCTCACTGTACTGGCCCTATAGGAAACACAGTAGAGTACAAGAGTGCCTGTTTCTCAAAAGCAGAGTGTTTTTCTTGTAAGGCCGACTGGGGTTCAATACAACTTCCTAAACGGAGTTGATTCACATTCAGTTTCAATTTCTAGCATTAAGTGTTAATTCAGGGTAAGAACACCACTATTGTGCAATTCTGGCCATAAACAGTGCAAATGGCACTCGTGTCTGTTCCCAGCAAATACAGTGTATTGGACTGAAGAGAAGCTCCTGTTTTACTTAGTTTCCAATACTGAGTTGAACTAGATATGCCCCGTTTGTGTAGGAAGCACAGTTCTCTTGTTCTGAGCTAGCTCACTGTACTGGCCCTACAGGAAACACAGTAGAGTGCAAGAGTGCCTGTTTCTCAAAAGCAGAGTGTTTTTCTTGTAAGGCCGAATGGGGTTCAATACAACTTCCTAAACGGAGTTGATTCACATTGAGTTTCAAGTTCTAGCATTAAGTGTTAATTCAGGGTAAGAACACCACTATTGTGCTATTCTGGCCATAAACAGTGCAAATAGCACTCGCGTCTGTTCCCAGCAAATACAGTGTATTGGACTGAAGAGAAGCTCCTGTTTTACTTAGTTTCCAATACTGAGTTGAACTAGATATGCCCCGTTTGTGTAGGAAGCACAGTTCTCTTGTTCTGAGCTAGCTCACTGTACTGGCCCTGTAGGAAACACAGTAGAGTGCAAGAGTGCCTGTTTCTCAAAAGCAGAGTGTTTTTCTTGTAAGGCCGACTGGGGTACAATACAACTTCCTAAACGGAGTTGATTCACATTGAGTTTCAAGTTCTAGCATTAAGTGTTAATTCAGGGTAAGAACACCACTATTGTGCTATTCTGGCCATAAACAGTGCAAATTAGCACTCGCGTCTGTTCCCAGCAAATACAGTGTATTGGACTGAAGAGAAGCTCCTGTTTTACTTAGTTTCCAATACTGAGTTGAACTAGATATGCCCCGTTTGTGTAGGAAGCACAGTTCTCTTGTTCTGAGCTCGCTCACTGTACTGGCCCTATAGGAAACACAGTAGAGTGCAAGAGTGCCTGTTTCTCAAAAGCAGAGTGTTTTTCTTGTAAGGCCGACTGGGGTTCAATACAACTTCCTAAACGGAGTTGATTCACATTGAGTTTCAAGTTGTAGCATTAAGTGTTAATTCAGGGTAAGAACACCACTATTGTGCTATTCTGGCCATAAACAGTGCATATAGCACTCGTGTCTGTTCCCAGCAAGTACAGTGCATTGGACTGAAGAGAAGCTCCTGTTTTACTTAGTTTCCAATACTCTGTTGAACTAGATATGCCCCGTTTGTGTAGGAAGCACAGTTCTCTTGTTCTGAGCTAGCTCACTGTACTGGCCCTATAGGAAACACAGTAGAGTGCAAGAGTGCCTGTTTCTCAAAAGCAGAGTGTTTTTCTTGTAAGGCCGACTGGGGTTCAATACAACTTCCTAAACGGAGTTGATTCACATTCAGTTTCAAGTTCTAGCATTAAGTGTTAATTCAGGGTAAGAACACCACTATTGTGCTATTCTGGCCATAAACAGTGCAAATAGCACTCGCGTCTGTTCCCAGCAAATACAGTGTATTGGACTGAAGAGAAGCTCCTGTTTTACTTAGTTTCCAATACTGAGTTGAACTAGATATGCCCCGTTTGTGTAGGAAGCACAGTTCTCTTGTTCTGAGCTAGCTCACTGTACTGGCCCTATAGGAAACACAGTAGAGTGCAAGAGTGCCTGTTTCTCAAAAGCAGAGTGTTTTTCTTGTAAGGCCGACTGGGGTTCAATACAACTTCCTAAACGGAGTTGATTCACATTCAGTTTCAAGTTCTAGCATTAAGTGTTAATTCAGGGTAAGAACACCACTATTGTGCTATTCTGGCCATAAACAGTGCAAATTAGCACTCGCGTCTGTTCCCAGCAAATACAGTGTATTGGACTGAAGAGAAGCTCCTGTTTTACTTAGTTTCCAATACTGAGTTGAACTAGATATGCCCCGTTTGTGTAGGAAGCACAGTTCTCTTGTTCTGAGCTAGCTCACTGTACTGGCCCTATAGGAAACACAGTAGAGTGCAAGAGTGCCTGTTTCTCAAAAGCAGAGTGTTTTTCTTGTAAGGCCGACTGGGGTTCAATACAACTTCCTAAACGGAGTTGATTCACATTGAGTTTCAAGTTCTAGCACTAAGTGTTAATTCAGGGTAAGAACACCACTATTGTGCTATTCTGGCCATAAACAGTGCAATAGCACTCGCGTCTGATCCCAGCAAATACAGTGTATTGGACTGAAGAGAGGCTCCTGTTTTACTTAGTTTCCAATACTGAGTTGAACTAGATATGCCCCGTTTGTGTAGGAAGCACAGTTCTCTTGTTCTGAGCTAGCTCACTGTACTGGCCCTATAGGAAACACAGTAGAGTGCAAGAGTGCCTGTTTCTCAAAAGCAGAGTGTTTTTCTTGTAAGGCCGACTGTTTTTTTAGTGCAAGAATGCCCGTTTCTCAAAAGCAGAGTGTTTTTCTTGCATGGCACACTAGTGTTCAATTAAACTTCCTAAACGGAGGTGAATCACTTTTAGTTTCAAGTTCTAGCAGCAAGGGTTCATTGAGGCTAAGAACAGCACTCTTGTGCTATTCTGGCCATACACAGTGCAACCAGCATTCGAGTCTTTTCCCAAGAAGTACAGTGTATTGGACTGAAGAGAAGCTCCTGTTTTACTTAGTTTCCAATACTGAGTTGAACTAGATATGCAACGTTTGTGTAGGAAACACAGTCTCTTGTTCTGAGCTAGCTCACTGTAATGGCCCTATAGGAAACACAGTAGAGTGCAAGAGTGCCTGTTTCTCAAAAGCAGAGTGTTTTTCTTGTAAGGCCGACTGGGGTTCAATACAACTTCCTAAACGGAGTTGATTCACATTCAGTTTCAAGTTCTAGCATTAAGTGTTAATTCAGGTTAAGAACACCACTATTGTGCTATTCTGGCCATAAACAGTGCAAATAGCACTCGCGTCTGTTCCCAGCAAATACAGTGTATTGGACTGAAGAGAAGCTCCTGTTTTACTTAGTTTCCAATACTGAGTTGAACTAGATATGCCCCGTTTGTGTAGGAAGCACAGTTCTCTTGTTCTGAGCTAGCTCACTGTACTGGCCCTATAGGAAACACAGTAGAGTGCAAGAGTGCCTGTTTCTCAAAAGCAGAGTGTTTTTCTTGTAAGGCCGACTGGGGTTCAATACAACTTCCTAAACGGAGTTGATTCTCATTGAGTTTCAAGTTCTAGCATTAAGTGTTAATTCAGGGTAAGAACACCACTATTGTGCTCTTCTGGCCATAAACAGTGCAAATAGCACTCGCGTCTGTTCCCAGCAAATACAGTGTATTGGACTGAAGAGAAGCTCCTGTTTTACTTAGTTTCCTATACTGAGTTGAACTAGATATGCCCCGTTTGTGTAGGAAGCACAGTTCTCTTGTTCTGAGCTAGCTCACTGTACTGGCCCTATAGGAAACACAGTAGAGTGCAAGAGTGCCTGTTTCTCAAAAGCAGAGTGTTTTTCTTGTAAGGCCGACTGGGGTTCAATACAACTTCCTAAACGGAGTTGATTCACATTGAGTTTCAAGTTCTAGCATTAAGTGTTAATTCAGGGTAAGATCACCACTATTGTGCTATTCTGGCCATAAACAGTGCAAATTAGCACTCGCGTCTGATCCCAGCAAATACAGTGTATTGGACTGAAGAGAAGCTCCTGTTTTACTTAGTTTCCAATACTGAGTTGAACTAGATATGCCCCGTTTGTGTAGGAAGCACAGTTCTCTTGTTCTGAGCTAGCTCACTGTACTGGCCCTATAGGAAACACAGTAGAGTGCAAGAGTGCCTGTTTCTCAAAAGCAGAGTGTTTTTCTTGTAAGGCCGACTGGGGTTCAATACAACTTCCTAAACGGAGTTGATTCACATTGAGTTTCAAGTTCTAGCATTAAGTGTTAATTCAGGGTAAGAACACCACTATTGTGCTATTCTGGCCATAAACACTGCAAATAGCACTCGTGTCTGTTCCCAGCAAGTACAGTGCATTGGACTGAAGAGAAGCTCCTGTTTTACTTAGTTTCCAATACTGTGTTGAACTAGATATGCCCCGTTTGTGTAGGAAGCACAGTTCTCTTGTTCTGAGCTAGCTCACTGTACAGGCCCTATAGGAAACACAGTAGAGTGCAACAGTGCCTGTTTCTCAAAAGCAGAGTGTTTTTCTTGTAAGGCCGACTGGGGTTCAATACAACTTCCTAAACGGAGTTGATTCACATTCAGTTTCAAGTTCTAGCATTAAGTGTTAATTCAGGGTAAGAACACCACTATTGTTCTATTCTGGCCATAAACAGTGCAAATAGCACTCGCGTCTGTTCCCAGCAAATACAGTGTATTGGACTGAAGAAAAGCTCCTGTTTTACTTAGTTTCCAATACTGAGTTGAACTAGATATGCCCCGTTTGTGTAGGAAGCACAGTTCTCTTGTTCTGAGCTAGCTCACTGTACTGGCCCTATAGGAAACACAGTAGAGTGCAAGAGTGCCTGTTTCTCAAAAGCAGAGTGTTTTTCTTGTAAGGCCGACTGGGGTTCAATACAACTTTCTAAACGGAGTTGATTCACATTCAGTTTCAAGTTCTAGCATTAAGTGTTAATTCAGGGTAAGAACACCACTATTGTGCTATTCTGGCCATAAACAGTGCAAATAGCACTCGCGTCTGTTCCCAGCAAATACAGTGTATTGGACTGAAGAGAAGCTCCTGTTTTACTTAGTTTCCAATACTGAGTTGAACTAGATATGCCCCGTTTGTGAAGGAAGCACAGTTCTCTTGTTCTGAGCTAGCTCACTGTACTGGCCCTATAGGAAACACAGTAGAGTGCAAGAGTGCCTGTTTCTCAAAAGCAGAGTGTTTTTCTTGTAAGGCCGACTGGGGTTCAATACAACTTCCTAAACGGAGTTGATTCACATTCAGTTTCAAGTTCTAGCATTAAGTGTTAATTCAGGGTAAGAACACCACTATTGTGCTATTCTGGCCATAAACAGTGCAAATTAGCACTCGCGTCTGTTCCCAGCAAATACAGTGTATTGGACTGAAGAGAAGCTCCTGTTTTACTTAGTTTCCAATACTGAGTTGAACTAGATATACCCCGTTTGTGTAGGAAGCATAGTTCTCTTGTTCTGAGCTAGCTCACTGTACTGGCCCTATAGGAAACACAGTAGAGTGCAAGAGTGCCTGTTTCTCAAAAGCAGAGTGTTTTTCTTGTAAGGCCGACTGGGGTTCAATACAACTTCCTAAACGGAGTTGATTCACATTGAGTTTCAAGTTCTAGCATTAAGTGTTAATTCAGGGTAAGAACACCACTATTGTGCTATTCTGGCCATAAACAGTGCAATAGCACTCGCGTCTGTTCCCAGCAAATACAGTGTATTGGACTGAAGAGAGGCTCCTGTTTTACTTAGTTTCCAATACTGAGTTGAACTAGATATGCCCCGTTTCTGTAGGAAGCACAGTTCTCTTGTTCTGAGCTAGCTCACTGTACTGGCCCTATAGGAAACACAGTAGAGTGCAAGAGTGCCTGTTTCTCAAAAGCAGAGTGTTTTTCTTGTAAGGCCGACTGTTTTTTTAGTGCAAGAATGCCCGTTTCTCAAAAGCAGAGTGTTTTTCTTGCATGGCACACTAGGGTTCAATTAAACTTCCTAAACGGAGTTGAATCACGTTCAGTTTCAAGTTCTAGCAGCAAGGGTTCATTGAGGCTAAGAACAGCACTCTTGTGCTATTCTGGCCATACACAGTGCAACCAGCATTCGAGTCTTTTCCCAGCAAGTACAGTGTATTGGACTGAAGAGAAGCTCCTGTTTTACTTAGTTTCCAATACTGAGTTGAACTATGTATTCCCAGTTTGTGTAGGAAGCACAGTTCTCTTGTTCTGAGCTATCTCACTGTACTGGCCCTATAGGAAACACAGTAGAGTGCAAGAGTGCCTGTTTCTCAAAAGCAGAGTGTTTTTCTTGTAAGGCCGACTGGGGTTCAATACAACTTCCTAAACGGAGTTGATTCACATTGAGTTTCAAGTTCTAGCATTAAGTGTTAATTCAGGGAAAGAACACCACTATTGTGCTATTCTGGCCATAAACAGTGCAAATAGCACTCGCGTCTGTTCCCAGCAAATACAGTGTATTGGACTGAAGAGAAGTTCCTGTTTTACTTAGTTTCCAATACTGAGTTGAACTAGATATGCCCCGTTTGTGTAGGAAGCACAGTTCCCTTGTTATGAGGTAGCTCATTGTACTGGCCCTATAGGAAACACAGTAGAGTGCAAGAGTGCCTGTTTCTCAAAAGCAGAGTGTTTTTCTTGTAAGGCCGACTGGGGTTCAATACAACTTCCTAAACGGAGTTGATTCACATTGAGATTCAAGTTCTAGCATTAAGTGTTAATTCAGGGTAAGAACACCACTATTGTGCTATTCTGGCCATAAACAGTGCAAATAGCACTCGTGTCTGTTCCCAGCAAATACAGTGTATTGGACTGAAGAGAAGCTCCTGTTTTACTTAGTTTCCAATACTGAGTTGAACTAGATATGCCCCGTTTGTGTAGGAAGCACAGTTCTCTTGTTCTGAGCTAGCTCACTGTACTGGCCCTATAGGAAACACAGTAGAGTGCAAGAGTGCCTGTTTCTCAAAAGCAGAGTGTTTTTCTTGTAAGGCCGACTGGGGTTCAATACAACTTCCTAAACGGAGTTGATTCACATTGAGTTTCAAGTTCTAGCATTAAGTGTTAATTCAGGGTAAGAACACCACTATTGTGCTATTCTGGCCATAAACAGTACAAATAGCACTCGTGTCTGTTCCTAGCAAGTAGAGTGCATTGGACTGAAGAGAAGCTCCTGTTTTACTTAGTTTCCAATACTGAGTTGAACTAGATATGCCCCGTTTGTGTAGGAAGCACAGTTCTCTTGTTCTGAGCTAGCTCACTGTACTGGCCCTATAGGAAACACAGTAGAGTGCAAGAGTGCCTGTTTCTCAAAAGCAGAGTGTTTTTCTTGTAAGGCCGATTGGGGTTCAATACAACTTCCTAAACGGAGTTGATTCACATTGAGTTTCAAGTTCTAGCATTAAGTGTTAATTCAGGGTAAGAACACCACTATTGTGCTATTCTGGCCATAAACAGTGCAAATAGCACTCGCGTCTGTTCCCAGCAAATACAGTGTATTGGACTGAATAGAGGCTCCTGTTTTACTTAGTTTCCAATACTGAGTTGAACTAGATATGCCCCGTTTGTGTAGGAAGCACAGTTCTCTTGTTCTGAGCTCGCTCACTGTACTGGCCCTATAGGAAACACAGTAGAGTACAAGAGTGCCTGTTTCTCAAAAGCAGAGTGTTTTTCTTGTAAGGCCGACTGGGGTTCAATACAACTTCCTAAACGGAGTTGATTCACATTCAGTTTCAAGTTCTAGCATTAAGTGTTAATTCAGGGTAAGAACACCACTATTGTGCTATTCTGGCCATAAACAGTGCAAATAGCACTCGTGTCTGTTCCCAGCAAATACAGTGTATTGGACTGAAGAGAAGCTCCTGTTTTACTTAGTTTCCAATACTGAGTTGAACTAGATATGCCCCGCTTGTGTAGGAAGCACAGTTCTCTTGTTCTGAGCTAGCTCACTGTACTGGCCCTACAGGAAACACAGTAGAGTGCAAGAGTGCCTGTTTCTCAAAAGCAGAGTGTTTTTCTTGTAAGGCCGACTGGGGTTCAATACAACTTCCTAAACGGAGTTGATTCACATTGAGTTTCAAGTTCTAGCATTAAGTGTTAATTCAGGGTAAGAACACCACTATTGTGCTATTCTGGCCATAAACAGTGCAAATAGCACTCGCGTCTGTTCCCAGCAAATACAGTGTATTGGACTGAAGAGAAGCTCCTGTTTTACTTAGTTTCCAATACTGAGTTGAACTAGATATGCCCCGTTTGTGTAGGAAGCACAGTTCTCTTGTTCTGAGCTAGCTCACTGTACTGGCCCTGTAGGAAACACAGTAGAGTGCAAGAGTGCCTGTTTCTCAAAAGCAGAGTGTTTTTCTTGTAAGGCCGACTGGGGTACAATACAACTTCCTAAACGGAGTTGATTCACATTGAGTTTCAAGTTCTAGCATTAAGTGTTAATTCAGGGTAAGAACACCACTATTGTGCTATTCTGGCCATAAACAGTGCAAATTAGCACTCGCGTCTGTTCCCAGCAAATACAGTGTATTGGACTGAAGAGAAGCTCCTGTTTTACTTAGTTTCCAATACTGAGTTGAACTAGATATGCCCCGTTTGTGTAGGAAGCACAGTTCTCTTGTTCTGAGCTCGCTCACTGTACTGGCCCTATAGGAAACACAGTAGAGTGCAAGAGTGCCTGTTTCTCAAAAGCAGAGTGTTTTTCTTGTAAGGCCGACTGTTTTTTTAGTGCAAGAATGCCCGTTTCTCAAAAGCAGAGTGTTTTTCTTGCATGGCACACTAGGGTTCAATTAAACTTCCTAAACGGAGGTGAATCACGTTTAGTTTCAAGTTCTAGCAGCAAGGGTTCATTGAGGCTAAGAACAGCACTCTTGTGCTATTCTGGCCATACACAGTGCAACCAGCATTCGAGTCTTTTCCCAAGAAGTACAGTGTATTGGACTGAAGAGAAGCTCCTGTTTTACTTAGTTTCCAATACTGAGTTGAACTGGATATGCCCCTTTTGTGTAGGAAGCACAGTTCTCTTGTTCTGAGCTCGCTCACTGTACTGGCCCTATAGGAAACACAGTAGAGTGCAAGAGTGCCTGTTTCTCAAAAGCAGAGTGTTTTTCTTGTAAGGCCGACTGGGGTTCAATACAACTTCCTAAACGGAGTTGATTCTCATTGAGTTTCAAGTTCTAGCATTAAGTGTTAATTCAGGGTAAGAACACCACTATTGTGCTCTTCTGGCCATAAACAGTGCAAATAGCACTCGCGTCTGTTCCCAGCAAATACAGTGTATTGGACTGAAGAGAAGCTCCTGTTTTACTTAGTTTCCTATACTGAGTTGAACTAGATATGCCCCCTTTGTGTAGGAAGCACAGTTCTCTTGTTCTGAGCTAGCTCACTGTACTGGCCCTATAGGAAACACAGTAGAGTGCAAGAGTGCCTGTTTCTCAAAAGCAGAGTGTTTTTCTTGTAAGGCCGACTGGGGTTCAATACAACTTCCTAAACGGAGTTGATTCACATTCACTTTCAAGTTCTAGCATTAAGTGTTAATTCAGGGTAAGAACACCACTATTGTGCTATTCTGGCCATAAACAGTGCAAATAGCACTCGCGTCTGTTCCCAGCAAATACAGTGTATTGGACTGAAGAGAAGCTCCTGTTTTACTTAGTTTCCAATACTGAGTTGAACTAGATATGCCCCGTTTGTGTAGGAAGCACAGTTCTCTTGTTCTGAGCTAGCTCACTGTACTGGCCCTATAAGAAACACAGTAGAGTACAAGAGTGCCTGTTTCTCAAAAGCAGAGTGTTTTTCTTGTAAGGCCGACTGGGGTTCAATACAACTTCCTAAACGGAGTTGATTCACATTCAGTTTCAAGTTCTAGCATTAAGTGTTAATTCAGGGTAAGAACACCACTATTGTGCTATTCTGGCCATAAACAGTGCAAATAGCACTCGTGTCTGTTCCCAGCAAATACAGTGTATTGGACTGAAGAGAAGCTCCTGTTTTACTTAGTTTCCAATACTGAGTTGAACTAGATATGCCCCGTTTGTGTAGGAAGCACAGTTCTCTTGTTCTGAGCTAGCTCACTGTACTGGCCCTACAGGAAACACAGTAGAGTGCAAGAGTGCCTGTTTCTCAAAAGCAGAGTGTTTTTCTTGTAAGGCCGACTGGGGTTCAATACAACTTCCTAAACGGAGTTGATTCACATTGAGTTTCAAGTTCTAGCATTAAGTGTTAATTCAGGGTAAGAACACCACTATTGTGCTATTCTGGCCATAAACAGTGCAAATAGCACTCGCGTCTGTTCCCAGCAAATACAGTGTATTGGACTGAAGAGAAGCTCCTGTTTTACTTAGTTTCCAATACTGAGTTGAACTAGATATGCCCCGTTTGTGTAGGAAGCACAGTTCTCTTGTTCTGAGCTAGCTCACTGTACTGGCCCTGTAGGAAACACAGTAGAGTGCAAGAGTGCCTGTTTCTCAAAAGCAGAGTGTTTTTCTTGTAAGGCCGACTGGGGTACAATACAACTTCCTAAACGGAGTTGATTCACATTGAGTTTCAAGTTCTAGCATTAAGTGTTAATTCAGGGTAAGAACACCACTATTGTGCTATTCTGGCCATAAACAGTGCAAATTAGCACTCGCGTCTGTTCCCAGCAAATACAGTGTATTGGACTGAAGAGAAGCTCCTGTTTTACTTAGTTTCCAATACTGAGTTGAACTAGATATGCCCCGTTTGTGTAGGAAGCACAGTTCTCTTGTTCTGAGCTCGCTCACTGTACTGGCCCTATAGGAAACACAGTAGAGTGCAAGAGTGCCTGTTTCTCAAAAGCAGAGTGTTTTTCTTGTAAGGCCGACTGGGGTTCAATACAACTTCCTAAACGGAGTTGATTCACATTGAGTTTCAAGTTGTAGCATTAAGTGTTAATTCAGGGTAAGAACACCACTATTGTGCTATTCTGGCCATAAACAGTGCAAATAGCACTCGTGTCTGTTCCCAGCAAGTACAGTGCATTGGACTGAAGAGAAGCTCCTGTTTTACTTAGTTTCCAATACTCTGTTGAACTAGATATGCCCCGTTTGTGTAGGAAGCACAGTTCTCTTGTTCTGAGCTAGCTCACTGTACTGGCCCTATAGGAAACACAGTAGAGTGCAAGAGTGCCTGTTTCTCAAAAGCAGAGTGTTTTTCTTGTAAGGCCGACTGGGGTTCAATACAACTTCCTAAACGGAGTTGATTCACATTGAGTTTCAAGTTCTAGCATTAAGTGTTAATTCAGGGTAAGAACACCACTATTGTGCTATTCTGGCCATAAACAGTGCAAATAGCACTCGCGTCTGTTCCCAGCAAATACAGTGTATTGGACTGAAGAGAAGGTCCTGTTTTACTTAGTTTCCAATACTGAGTTGAACTAGATATGCCCCGTTTGTGTAGGAAGCACAGTTCTCTTGTTCTGAGCTAGCTCACTGTACTGGCCCTATAGGAAACACAGTAGAGTGCAAGAGTGCCTGTTTCTCAAAAGCAGAGTGTTTTTCTTGTAAGGCCGACTGGGGTTCAATACAACTTCCTAAACGGAGTTGATTCACATTCAGTGTCAAGTTCTAGCATTAAGTGTTAATTCAGGGTAAGAACACCACTATTGTGCTATTCTGGCCATAAACAGTGCAAATTAGCACTCGCGTCTGTTCCCAGCAAATACAGTGTATTGGACTGAAGAGAAGCTCCTGTTTTACTTAGTTTCCAATACTGAGTTGAACTAGATATGCCCCGTTTGTGTAGGATGCACAGTTCTCTTGTTCTGAGCTAGCACACTGTACTGGCCCTATAGGAAACACAGTAGAGTGCAAGAGTGCCTGTTTCTCAAAAGCAGAGTGTTTTTCTTGTAAGGCCGACTGGGGTTCAATACAACTTCCTAAACGGAGTTGATTCACATTGAGTTTCAAGTTCTAGCACTAAGTGTTAATTCAGGGTAAGAACACCACTATTGTGCTATTCTGGCCATAAACAGTGCAATAGCACTCGCGACTGATCCCAGCAAATACAGTGTATTGGACTGAAGAGAGGCTCCTGTTTTACTTAGTTTCCAATACTGAGTTGAACTAGATATGCCCCGTTTGTGTAGGAAGCACAGTTCTCTTGTTCTGAGCTAGCTCACTGTACTGGCCCTATAGGAAACACAGTCGAGTGCAAGAGTGCCTGTTTCTCAAAAGCAGAGTGTTTTTCTTGTAAGGCCGACTGTTTTTTTAGTGCAAGAATGCCCGTTTCTCAAAAGCAGAGTGTTTTTCTTGCATGGCACACTAGGGTTCAATTAAACTTCCTAAACGGAGGTGAATCACTTTTAGTTTCAAGTTCTAGCAGCAAGGGTTCATTGAGGCTAAGAACAGCACTCTTGTGCTATTCTGGCCATACACAGTGCAACCAGCATTCGAGTCTTTTCCCAAGAAGTACAGTGTATTGGACTGAAGAGAAGCTCCTGTTTTACTTAGTTTCCAATACTGAGTTGAACTAGATATGCCCCGTTTGTGTAGGAAACACAGTCTCTTGTTCTGAGCTAGCTCACTGTAATGGCCCTATAGGAAACACAGTAGAGTGCAAGAGTGCCTGTTTCTCAAAAGCAGAGTGTTTTTCTTGTAAGGCCGACTGGGGTTCAATACAACTTCCTAAACGGAGTTGATTCACATTCAGTTTCAAGTTCTAGCATTAAGTGTTAATTCAGGGTAAGAACACCACTATTGTGCTATTCTGGCCATAAACAGTGCAAATAGCACTCGCGTCTGTTGCCAGCAAATACAGTGTATTGGACTGAAGAGAAGCTCCTGTTTTACTTAGTTTCCAATACTGAGTTGAACTAGATATGCCCCGTTTGTGTGGGAAGCACAGTTCTCTTGTTCTGAGCTAGCTCACTGTACTGGCCCTATAGGAAACACAGTAGAGTGCAAGAGTGCCTGTTTCTCAAAAGCAGAGTGTTTTTCTTGTAAGGCCGACTGGGGTTCAATACAACTTCCTAAACGGAGTTGATTCACATTCAGTTTCAAGTTGTAGCATTAAGTGTTAATTCAGGGTAAGAACACCACTATTGTGCTATTCTGGCCATAAACAGTGCAAATAGCACTCGTGTCTGTTCCCAGCAAGTACAGTGCATTGGACTGAAGAGAAGCTCCTGTTTTACTTAGTTTCCAATACTCTGTTGAACTAGATATGCCCCGTTTGTGTAGGAAGCACAGTTCTCTTGTTCTGAGCTAGCTCACTGTACTGGCCCTATAGGAAACACAGTAGAGTGCAAGAGTGCCTGTTTCTCAAAAGCAGAGTGTTTTTCTTGTAAGGCCGACTGGGGTTCAATACAACTTCCTAAACGGAGTTGATTCACATTGAGTTTCAAGTTCTAGCATTAAGTGTTAATTCAGGGTAAGAACACCACTATTGTGCTATTCTGGCCATAAACAGTGCAAATAGCACTCGCGTCTGTTCCCAGCAAATACAGTGTATTGGACTGAAGAGAAGCTCCTGTTTTACTTAGTTTCCAATACTGAGTTGAACTAGATATGCCCCGTTTGTGTAGGAAGCACAGTTCTCTTGCTCTGAGCTAGCTCACTGTACTGGCCCTATAGGAAACACAGTAGAGTGCAAGAGTGCCTGTTTCTCAAAAGCAGAGTGTTTTTCTTGTAAGGCCGACTGGGGTTCAATACAACTTCCTAAACGGAGTTGATTCACATTCAGTTTCAAGTTCTAGCATTAAGTGTTAATTCAGGGTAAGAACACCACTATTGTGCTATTCTGGCCATAAACAGTGCAAATTAGCACTCGCGTCTGTTCCCAGCAAATACAGTGTATTGGACTGAAGAGAAGCTCCTGTTTTACTTAGTTTCCAATACTGAGTTGAACTAGATATGCCCCGTTTGTGTAGGAAGCACAGTTCTCTTGTTCTGAGCTAGCTCACTGTACTGGCCCTATAGGAAACACAGTAGAGTGCAAGAGTGCCTGTTTCTCAAAAGCAGAGTGTTTTTCTTGTAAGGCCGACTGGGGTTCAATACAACTTCCTAAACGGAGTTGATTCACATTGAGTTTCAAGTTCTAGCACTAAGTGTTAATTCAGGGTAAGAACACCACTATTGTGCTATTCTGGCCATAAACAGTGCAATAGCACTCGCGACTGATCCCAGCAAATACAGTGTATTGGACTGAAGAGAGGCTCCTGTTTTACTTAGTTTCCAATACTGAGTTGAACTAGATATGCCCCGTTTGTGTAGGAAGCACAGTTCTCTTGTTCTGAGGTAGCTCACTGTACTGGCCCTATAGGAAACACAGTCGAGTGCAAGAGTGCCTGTTTCTCAAAAGCAGAGTGTTTTTCTTGTAAGGCCGACTGGGGTTCAATACAACTTCCTAAACGGAGTTGATTCACATTCAGTTTCAAGTTCTAGCATTAAGTGTTAATTCAGGGTAAGAACACCACTATTGTGCTATTCTGGCCATAAACAGTGCAAATAGCACTCGCGTCTGTTGCCAGCAAATACAGTGTATTGGACTGAAGAGAAGCTCCTGTTTTACTTAGTTTCCAATACTGAGTTGAACTAGATATGCCCCGTTTGTGTAGGAAGCACAGTTCTCTTGTTCTGAGCTAGCTCACTGTACTGGCCCTATAGGAAACACAGTAGAGTGCAAGAGTGCCTGTTTCTCAAAAGCAGAGTGTTTTTCTTGTAAGGCCGACTGGGGTTCAATACAACTTCCTAAACGGAGTTGATTCACATTCAGTTTCAAGTTGTAGCATTAAGTGTTAATTCAGGGTAAGAACACCACTATTGTGCTATTCTGGCCATAAACAGTGCAAATAGCACTCGTGTCTGTTCCCAGCAAGTACAGTGCATTGGACTGAAGAGAAGCTCCTGTTTTACTTAGTTTCCAATACTCTGTTGAACTAGATATGCCCCGTTTGTGTAGGAAGCACAGTTCTCTTGTTCTGAGCTAGCTCACTGTACTGGCCCTATAGGAAACACAGTAGAGTGCAAGAGTGCCTGTTTCTCAAAAGCAGAGTGTTTTTCTTGTAAGGCCGACTGGGGTTCAATACAACTTCCTAAACGGAGTTGATTCACATTGAGTTTCAAGTTCTAGCATTAAGTGTTAATTCAGGGTAAGAACACCACTATTGTGCTATTCTGGCCATAAACAGTGCAAATAGCACTCGCGTCTGTTCCCAGCAAATACAGTGTATTGGACTGAAGAGAAGCTCCTGTTTTACTTAGTTTCCAATACTGAGTTGAACTAGATATGCCCCGTTTGTGTAGGAAGCACAGTTCTCTTGTTCTGAGCTAGCTCACTGTACTGGCCCTATAGGAAACACAGTAGAGTGCAAGAGTGCCTGTTTCTCAAAAGCAGAGTGTTTTTCTTGTAAGGCCGACTGGGGTTCAATACAACTTCCTAAACGGAGTTGATTCACATTCAGTTTCAAGTTCTAGCATTAAGTGTTAATTCAGGGTAAGAACACCACTATTGTGCTATTCTGGCCATAAACAGTGCAAATTAGCACTCGCGTCTGTTCCCAGCAAATACAGTGTATTGGACTGAAGAGAAGCTCCTGTTTTACTTAGTTTCCAATACTGAGTTGAACTAGATATGCCCCGTTTGTGTAGGAAGCACAGTTCTCTTGTTCTGAGCTAGCTCACTGTACTGGCCCTATAGGAAACACAGTAGAGTGCAAGAGTGCCTGTTTCTCAAAAGCAGAGTGTTTTTCTTGTAAGGCCGACTGGGGTTCAATACAACTTCCTAAACGGAGTTGATTCACATTGAGTTTCAAGGTCTAGCACTAAGTGTTAATTCAGGGTAAGAACACCACTATTGTGCTATTCTGGCCATAAACAGTGCAATAGCACTCGCGACTGATCCCAGCAAATACAGTGTATTGGACTGAAGAGAGGCTCCTGTTTTACTTAGTTTCCAATACTGAGTTGAACTAGATATGCCCCGTTTGTGTAGGAAGCACAGTTCTCTTGTTCTGAGGTAGCTCACTGTACTGGCCCTATAGGAAACACAGTCGAGTGCAAGAGTGCCTGTTTCTCAAAAGCAGAGTGTTTTTCTTGTAAGGCCGACTGTTTTTTTAGTGCAAGAATGCCCGTTTCTCAAAAGCAGAGTGTTTTTCTTGCATGGCACACTAGGGTTCAATTAAACTTCCTAAACGGAGGTGAATCACTTTTAGTTTCAAGTTCTAGCAGCAAGGGTTCATTGAGGCTAAGAACAGCACTCTTGTGCTATTCTGGCCATACACAGTGCAACCAGCATTCGAGTCTTTTCCCAAGAAGTACAGTGTATTGGACTGAAGAGAAGCTCCTGTTTTACTTAGTTTCCAATACTGAGTTGAACTAGATATGCCCCGTTTGTGTAGGAAACACAGTCTCTTGTTCTGAGCTAGCTCACTGTAATGGCCCTATAGGAAACACAGTAGAGTGCAAGAGTGCCTGTTTCTCAAAAGCAGAGTGTTTTTCTTGTAAGGCCGACTGGGGTTCAATACAACTTCCTAAACGGAGTTGATTCACATTCAGTTTCAAGTTCTAGCATTAAGTGTTAATTCAGGGTAAGAACACCACTATTGTGCTATTCTGGCCATAAACAGTGCAAATAGCACTCGCGTCTGTTGCCAGCAAATACAGTGTATTGGACTGAAGAGAAGCTCCTGTTTTACTTAGTTTCCAATACTGAGTTGAACTAGATATGCCCCGTTTGTGTAGGAAGCACAGTTCTCTTGTTCTGAGCTAGCTCACTGTACTGGCCCTGTAGGAAACACAGTAGAGTGCAAGAGTGCCTGTTTCTCAAAAGCAGAGTGTTTTTCTTGTAAGGCCGACTGGGGTACAATACAACTTCCTAAACGGAGTTGATTCACATTGAGTTTCAAGTTCTAGCATTAAGTGTTAATTCAGGGTAAGAACACCACTATTGTGCTATTCTGGCCATAAACAGTGCAAATAGCACTCACGTCTGTTCCCAGCAAATACAGTGTATTGGACTGAAGAGAAGCTCCTGTTTTACTTAGTTTCCAATACTGAGTTGAACTAGATATGCCCCGTTTGTGTAGGAAGCACAGTTCTCTTGTTCTGAGCTAGCTCACTGTACTGGCCCTATAGGAAACACAGTAGAGTGCAAGAGTGCCTGTTTCTCAAAAGCAGAGTGTTTTTCTTGTAAGGCCGACTGGGGTTCAATACAACTTCCTAAACGGAGTTGATTCACATTCAGTTTCAAGTTCTAGCATTAAGTGTTAATTCAGGGTAAGAACACCACTATTGTGCTATTCTGGCCATAAACAGTGCAAATTAGCACTCGCGTCTGTTCCCAGCAAATACAGTGTATTGGACTGAAGAGAAGCTCCTGTTTTACTTAGTTTCCAATACTGAGTTGAACTAGATATGCCCCGTTTGTGTAGGAAGCACAGTTCTCTTGTTCTGAGCTAGCTCACTGTACTGGCCCTATAGGAAACACAGTAGAGTGCAAGAGTGCCTGTTTCTCAAAAGCAGAGTGTTTTTCTTGTAAGGCCGACTGGGGTTCAATACAACTTCCTAAACGGAGTTGATTCACATTGAGTTTCAAGTTCTAGCACTAAGTGTTAATTCAGGGTAAGAACACCACTATTGTGCTATTCTGGCCATAAACAGTGCAATAGCACTCGCGACTGATCCCAGCAAATACAGTGTATTGGACTGAAGAGAGGCTCCTGTTTTACTTAGTTTCCAATACTGAGTTGAACTAGATATGCCCCGTTTGTGTAGGAAGCACAGTTCTCTTGTTCTGAGGTAGCTCACTGTACTGGCCCTATAGGAAACACAGTCGAGTGCAAGAGTGCCTGTTTCTCAAAAGCAGAGTGTTTTTCTTGTAAGGCCGACTGTTTTTTTAGTGCAAGAATGCCCGTTTCTCAAAAGCAGAGTGTTTTTCTTGCATGGCACACTAGGGTTCAATTAAACTTCCTAAACGGAGGTGAATCACTTTTAGTTTCAAGTTCTAGCAGCAAGGGTTCATTGAGGCTAAGAACAGCACTCTTGTGCTATTCTGGCCATACACAGTGCAACCAGCATTCGAGTCTTTTCCCAAGAAGTACAGTGTATTGGACTGAAGAGAAGCTCCTGTTTTACTTAGTTTCCAATACTGAGTTGAACTAGATATGCCCCGTTTGTGTAGGAAACACAGTCTCTTGTTCTGAGCTAGCTCACTGTAATGGCCCTATAGGAAACACAGTAGAGTGCAAGAGTGCCTGTTTCTCAAAAGCAGAGTGTTTTTCTTGTAAGGCCGACTGGGGTTCAATACAACTTCCTAAACGGAGTTGATTCACATTCAGTTTCAAGTTCTAGCATTAAGTGTTAATTCAGGGTAAGAACACCACTATTGTGCTATTCTGGCCATAAACAGTGCAAATAGCACTCGCGTCTGTTGCCAGCAAATACAGTGTATTGGACGGAAGAGAAGCTCCTGTTTTACTTAGTTTCCAATACTGAGTTGAACTAGATATGCCCCGTTTGTGTAGGAAGCACAGTTCTCTTGTTCTGAGCTAGCTCACTGTACTGGCCCTGTAGGAAACACAGTAGAGTGCAAGAGTGCCTGTTTCTCAAAAGCAGAGTGTTTTTCTTGTAAGGCCGACTGGGGTACAATACAACTTCCTAAACGGAGTTGATTCACATTGAGTTTCAAGTTCTAGCATTAAGTGTTAATTCAGGGTAAGAACACCACTATTGTGCTATTCTGGCCATAAACAGTGCAAATTAGCACTCGCGTCTGTTCCCAGCAAATACAGTGTATTGGACTGAAGAGAAGCTCCTGTTTTACTTAGTTTCCAATACTGAGTTGAACTAGATATGCCCCGTTTGTGTAGGAAGCACAGTTCTCTTGTTCTGAGCTCGCTCACTGTACTGGCCCTATAGGAAACACAGTAGAGTGCAAGAGTGCCTGTTTCTCAAAAGCAGAGTGTTTTTCTTGTAAGGCCGACTGTTTTTTTAGTGCAAGAATGCCCGTTTCTCAAAAGCAGAGTGTTTTTCTTGCATGGCACACTAGGGTTCAATTAAACTTCCTAAACGGAGGTGAATCACTTTTAGTTTCAAGTTCTAGCAGCAAGGGTTCATTGAGGCTAAGAACAGCACTCTTGTGCTATTCTGGCCATACACAGTGCAACCAGCATTCGAGTCTTTTCCCAAGAAGTACAGTGTATTGGACTGAAGAGAAGCTCCTGTTTTACTTAGTTTCCAATACTGAGTTGAACTAGATATGCCCCGTTTGTGTAGGAAACACAGTCTCTTGTTCTGAGCTAGCTCACTGTAGTGGCCCTATAGGAAACACAGTAGAGTGCAAGAGTGCCTGTTTCTCAAAAGCAGAGTGTTTTTCTTGTAAGGCCGACTGGGGTTCAATACAACTTCCTAAACGGAGTTGATTCACATTCAGTTTCAAGTTCTAGCATTAAGTGTTAATTCAGGTTAAGAACACCACTATTGTGCTATTCTGGCCATAAACAGTGCAAATAGCACTCGCGTCTGTTCCCAGCAAATACAGTGTATTGGACTGAAGAGAAGCTCCTGTTTTACTTAGTTTCCAATACTGAGTTGAACTAGATATGCCCCGTTTGTGTAGGAAGCACAGTTCTCTTGTTCTGAGCTAGCTCACTGTACTGGCCCTATAGGAAACACAGTAGAGTGCAAGAGTGCCTGTTTCTCAAAAGCAGAGTGTTTTTCTTGTAAGGCCGACTGGGGTTCAATACAACTTCCTAAACGGAGTTGATTCTCATTGAGTTTCAAGTTCTAGCATTAAGTGTTAATTCAGGGTAAGAACACCACTATTGTGCTCTTCTGGCCATAAACAGTGCAAATAGCACTCGCGTCTGTTCCCAGCAAATACAGTGTATTGGACTGAAGAGAAGCTCCTGTTTTACTTAGTTTCCTATACTGAGTTGAACTAGATATGCCCCGTTTGTGTAGGAAGCACAGTTCTCTTGTTCTGAGCTAGCTCACTGTACTGGCCCTATAGGAAACACAGTAGAGTGCAAGAGTGCCTGTTTCTCAAAAGCAGAGTGTTTTTCTTGTAAGGCCGACTGGGGTTCAATACAACTTCCTAAACGGAGTTGATTCACATTGAGTTTCAAGTTCTAGCATTAAGTGTTAATTCAGGGTAAAATCACCACTATTGTGCTATTCTGGCCATAAACAGTGCAAATAGCACTCGTGTATGTTCCCAGCAAGTACAGTGCATTGGACTGAAGAGAAGCTCCTGTTTTACTTAGTTTCCAATACTGTGTTGAACTAGATATGCCCCGTTTGTGTAGGAAGCACAGTTCTCTTGTTCTGAGCTAGCTCACTGTACAGGCCCTATAGGAAACACAGTAGAGTGCAAGAGTGCCTGTTTCTCAAAAGCAGAGTGTTTTTCTTGTAAGGCCGACTGGGGTTCAATACAACTTCCTAAACGGAGTTGATTCACATTAAGTTTCAAGTTCTAGCATTAAGTGTTAATTCAGGGTAAGAACACCACTATTGTTCTATTCTGGCCATAAACAGTGCAAATAGCACTCGCGTCTGTTCCCAGCAAATACAGTGTATTGGACTGAAGAAAAGCTCCTGTTTTACTTAGTTTCCAATACTGAGTTGAACTAGATATGCCCCGTTTGTGTAGGAAGCACAGTTCTCTTGTTCTGAGCTAGCTCACTGTACTGGCCCTATAGGAAACACAGTAGAGTGCAAGAGTGCCTGTTTCTCAAAAGCAGAGTGTTTTTCTTGTAAGGCCGACTGGGGTTCAATACAACTTTCTAAACGGAGTTGATTCACATTCAGTTTCAAGTTCTAGCATTAAGTGTTAATTCAGGGTAAGAACACCACTATTGTGCTATTCTGGCCATAAACAGTGCAAATAGCACTCGCGTCTGTTCCCAGGAAATACAGTGTATTGGACTGAAGAGAAGCTCCTGTTTTACTTAGTTTCCAATACTGAGTTGAACTAGATATGCCCCGTTTGTGTAGGAAGCACAGTTCTCTTGTTCTGAGCTAGCTCACTGTACTGGCCCTATAGGAAACACAGTAGAGTGCAAGAGTGCCTGTTTCTCTAAAGCAGAGTGTTTTTCTTGTAAGGCCGACTGGGGTTCAATACAACTTCCTAAACGGAGTTGATTCACATTCAGTTTCAAGTTCTAGCATTAAGTGTTAATTCAGGGTAAGAACACCACTATTGTGCTATTCTGGCCATAAACAGTGCAATAGCACTCGCGTCTGTTCCCAGCAAATACAGTGTATTGGACTGAAGAGAGGCTCCTGTTTTACTTAGTTTCCAAAACTGAGTTGAACTAGATATGCCCCGTTTGTGTAGGAAGCACAGTTCTCTTGTTCTGAGCTAGCTCACTGTACTGGCCCTATAGGAAACACAGTAGAGTGCAAGAGTGCCTGTTTCTCAAAAGCAGAGTGTTTTTCTTGTAAGGCCGACTGTTTTTTTAGTGCAAGAATGCCCGTTTCTCAAAAGCAGAGTGTTTTTCTTGCATGGCAAACTAGGGTTCAATTAAACTTCCTAAACGGAGTTGAATCACGTTCAGTTTCAAGTTCTAGCAGCAAGGGTTCATTGAGGCTAAGAACAGCACTCTTGTGCTATTCTGGCCATACACAGTGCAACCAGCATTCGAGTCTTTTCCCAGCAAGTACAGTGTATTGGACTGAAGAGAAGCTCCTGTTTTACTTAGTTTCCAATACTGAGTTGAACTATGTATTCCCAGTTTGTGTAGGAAGCACAGTTCTCTTGTTCTGAGCTATCTCACTGTACTGGCCCTATAGGAAACACAGTAGAGTGCAAGAGTGCCTGTTTCTCAAAAGCAGAGTGTTTTTCTTGTAAGGCCGACTGGGGTTCAATACAACTTCCTAAACGGAGTTGATTCACATTGAGTTTCAAGTTCTAGCATTAAGTGTTAATTCAGGGAAAGAACACCACTATTGTGCTATTCTGGCCATAAACAGTGCAAATAGCACTCGCGTCTGTTCCCAGCAAATACAGTGTATTGGACTGAAGAGAAGTTCCTGTTTTACTTAGTTTCCAATACTGAGTTGAACTAGATATGCCCCGTTTGTGTAGGAAGCACAGTTCCCTTGTTATGAGCTAGCTCACTGTACTGGCCCTATAGGAAACACAGTAGAGTGCAAGAGTGCCTGTTTCTCAAAAGCAGAGTGTTTTTCTTGTAAGGCCGACTGGGGTTCAATACAACTTCCTAAACGGAGTTGATTCACATTCAGTTTCAAGTTCTAGCATTAAGTGTTAATTCAGGGTAAGAACACCACTATTGTGCTATTCTGGCCATAAACAGTGCAAATAGCACTCGTGTCTGTTCCCAGCAAATACAGTGTATTGGACTGAAGAGAAGCTCCTGTTTTACTTAGTTTCCAATACTGAGTTGAACTAGATATGCCCCGTTTGTGTAGGAAGCACAGTTCTCTTGTTCTGAGCTAGCTCACTGTACTGGCCCTATAGGAAACACAGTAGAGTGCAAGAGTGCCTGTTTCTCAAAAGCAGAGTGTTTTTCTTGTAAGGCCGACTGGGGTTCAATACAACTTCCTAAACGGAGTTGATTCACATTGAGTTTCAAGTTCTAGCATTAAGTGTTAATTCAGGGTAAGAACACCACTATTGTGCTATTCTGGCCATAAACAGTACAAATAGCACTCGTGTCTGTTCCTAGCAAGTAGAGTGCATTGGACTGAAGAGAAGCTCCTGTTTTACTTAGTTTCCAATACTGAGTTGAACTAGATATGCCCCGTTTGTGTAGGAAGCACAGTTCTCTTGTTCTGAGCTAGCTCACTGTACTGGCCCTATAGGAAACACAGTAGAGTGCAAGAGTGCCTGTTTCTCAAAAGCAGAGTGTTTTTCTTGTAAGGCCGATTGGGGTTCAATACAACTTCCTAAACGGAGTTGATTCACATTGAGTTTCAAGTTCTAGCATTAAGTGTTAATTCAGGGTAAGAACACCACTATTGTGCTATTCTGGCCATAAACAGTGCAAATAGCACTCGCGTCTGTTCCCAGCAAATACAGTGTATTGGACTGAAGAGAGGCTCCTGTTTTACTTAGTTTCCAATACTGAGTTGAACTAGATATGCCCCGTTTGTGTAGGAAGCACAGTTCTCTTGTTCTGAGCTCGCTCACTGTACTGGCCCTATAGGAAACACAGTAGAGTACAAGAGTGCCTGTTTCTCAAAAGCAGAGTGTTTTTCTTGTAAGGCCGACTGGGGTTCAATACAACTTCCTAAACGGAGTTGATTCACATTCAGTTTCAAGTTCTAGCATTAAGTGTTAATTCAGGGTAAGAACACCACTATTGTGCTATTCTGGCCATAAACAGTGCAAATAGCACTCGTGTCTGTTCCCAGCAAATACAGTGTATTGGACTGAAGAGAAGCTCCTGTTTTACTTAGTTTCCAATACTGAGTTGAACTAGATATGCCCCGCTTGTGTAGGAAGCACAGTTCTCTTGTTCTGAGCTAGCTCACTGTACTGGCCCTACAGGAAACACAGTAGAGTGCAAGAGTGCCTGTTTCTCAAAAGCAGAGTGTTTTTCTTGTAAGGCCGACTGGGGTTCAATACAACTTCCTAAACGGAGTTGATTCACATTGAGTATCAAGTTCTAGCATTAAGTGTTAATTCAGGGTAAGAACACCACTATTGTGCTATTCTGGCCATAAACAGTGCAAATAGCACTCGCGTCTGTTCCCAGCAAATACAGTGTATTGGACTGAAGAGAAGCTCCTGTTTTACTTAGTTTCCAATACTGAGTTGAACTAGATATGCCCCGTTTGTGTAGGAAGCACAGTTCTCTTGTTCTGAGCTAGCTCACTGTACTGGCCCTGTAGGAAACACAGTAGAGTGCAAGAGTGCCTGTTTCTCAAAAGCAGAGTGTTTTTCTTGTAAGGCCGACTGGGGTACAATACAACTTCCTAAACGGAGTTGATTCACATTGAGTTTCAAGTTCTAGCATTAAGTGTTAATTCAGGGTAAGAACACCACTATTGTGCTATTCTGGCCATAAACAGTGCAAATTAGCACTCGCGTCTGTTCCCAGCAAATACAGTGTATTGGACTGAAGAGAAGCTCCTGTTTTACTTAGTTTCCAATACTGAGTTGAACTAGATATGCCCCGTTTGTGTAGGAAGCACAGTTCTCTTGTTCTGAGCTCGCTCACTGTACTGGCCCTATAGGAAACACAGTAGAGTGCAAGAGTGCCTGTTTCTCAAAAGCAGAGTGTTTTTCTTGTAAGGCCGACTGTTTTTTTAGTGCAAGAATGCCCGTTTCTCAAAAGCAGAGTGTTTTTCTTGCATGGCACACTAGGGTTCAATTAAACTTCCTAAACGGAGGTGAATCACGTTTAGTTTCAAGTTCTAGCAGCAAGGGTTCATTGAGGCTAAGAACAGCACTCTTGTGCTATTCTGGCCATACACAGTGCAACCAGCATTCGAGTCTTTTCCCAAGAAGTACAGTGTATTGGACTGAAGAGAAGCTCCTGTTTTACTTAGTTTCCAATACTGAGTTGAACTAGATATGCCCCGTTTGTGTAGGAAGCACAGTTCTCTTGTTCTGAGCTAGCTCACTGTACTGGCCCCACAGGAAACACAGTAGAGTGCAAGAGTGCCTGTTTCTCAAAAGCAGAGTGTTTTTCTTGTAAGGCCGACTGGGGTTCAATACAACTTCCTAAACGGAGTTGATTCACATTGAGTTTCAAGTTCTAGCATTAAGTGTTAATTCAGGGTAAGAACACCACTATTGTGCTATTCTGGCCATAAACAGTGCAAATAGCACTCGCGTCTGTTCCCAGCAAATACAGTGTATTGGACTGAAGAGAAGCTCCTGTTTTACTTAGTTTCCAATACTGAGTTGAACTAGATATGCCCCGTTTGTGTAGGAAGCACAGTTCTCTTGTTCTGAGCTAGCTCACTGTACTGGCCCTGTAGGAAACACAGTAGAGTGCAAGAGTGCCTGTTTCTCAAAAGCAGAGTGTTTTTCTTGTAAGGCCGACTGGGGTACAATACAACTTCCTAAACGGAGTTGATTCACATTGAGTTTCAAGTTCTAGCATTAAGTGTTAATTCAGGGTAAGAACACCACTATTGTGCTATTCTGGCCATAAACAGTGCAAATAGCACTCGCGTCTGTTCCCAGCAAATACAGTGTATTGGACTGAAGAGAAGCTCCTGTTTTACTTAGTTTCCAATACTGAGTTGAACTAGATATGCCCCGTTTGTGTAGGAAGCACAGTTCTCTTGTTCTGAGCTAGCTCACTGTACTGGCCCTGTAGGAAACACAGTAGAGTGCAAGAGTGCCTGTTTCTCAAAAGCAGAGTGTTTTTCTTGTAAGGCCGACTGGGGTACAATACAACTTCCTAAACGGAGTTGATTCACATTGAGTTTCAAGTTCTAGCATTAAGTGTTAATTCAGGGTAAGAACACCACTATTGTGCTATTCTGGCCATAAACAGTGCAAATTAGCACTCGCGTCTGTTCCCAGCAAATACAGTGTATTGGACTGAAGAGAAGCTCCTGTTTTACTTAGTTTCCAATACTGAGTTGAACTAGATATGCCCCGTTTGTGTAGGAAGCACAGTTCTCTTGTTCTGAGCTCGCTCACTGTACTGGCCCTATAGGAAACACAGTAGAGTGCAAGAGTGCCTGTTTCTCAAAAGCAGAGTGTTTTTCTTGTAAGGCCGACTGTTTTTTTAGTGCAAGAATGCCCGTTTCTCAAAAGCAGAGTGTTTTTCTTGCATGGCACACTAGGGTTCAATTAAACTTCCTAAACGGAGGTGAATCACGTTTAGTTTCAAGTTCTAGCAGCAAGGGTTCATTGAGGCTAAGAACAGCACTCTTGTGCTATTCTGGCCATACACAGTGCAACCAGCATTCGAGTCTTTTCCCAAGAAGTACAGTGTATGGACTGAAGAGAAGCTCCTGTTTTACTTAGTTTCCAATACTGAGTTGAACTAGATATGCCCCGTTTGTGTAGGAAACACAGTCTCTTGTTCTGAGCTAGCTCACTGTAATGGCCCTATAGGAAACACAGTAGAGTGCAAGAGTGCCTGTTTCTCAAAAGCAGAGTGTTTTTCTTGTAAGGCCGACTGGGGTTCAATACAACTTCCTAAACGGAGTTGATTCACATTCAGTTTCAAGTTCTAGCATTAAGTGTTAATTCAGGTTAAGAACACCACTATTGTGCTATTCTGGCCATAAACAGTGCAAATAGCACTCGCGTCTGTTCCCAGCAAATACAGTGTATTGGACTGAAGAGAAGCTCCTGTTTTACTTAGTTTCCAATACTGAGTTGAACTAGATATGCCCCGTTTGTGTAGGAAGCACAGTTCTCTTGTTCTGAGCTAGCTCACTGTACTGGCCCTATAGGAAACACAGTAGAGTGCAAGAGTGCCTGTTTCTCAAAAGCAGAGTGTTTTTCTTGTAAGGCCGACTGGGGTTCAATACAACTTCCTAAACGGAGTTGATTCTCATTGAGTTTCAAGTTCTAGCATTAAGTGTTAATTCAGGGTAAGAACAACACTATTGTGCTCTTCTGGCCATAAACAGTGCAAATAGCACTCGCGTCTGTTCCCAGCAAATACAGTGTATTGGACTGAAGAGAAGCTCCTGTTTTACTTAGTTTCTTATACTGAGTTGAACTAGATATGCCCCGTTTGTGTAGGAAGCACAGTTCTCTTGTTCTGAGCTATCTCACTGTACTGGCCCTATAGGAAACACAGTAGAGTGCAAGAGTGCCTGTTTCTCAAAAGCAGAGTGTTTTTCTTGTAAGGCCGACTGGGGTTCAATACAACTTCCAAAACGGAGTTGATTCACATTCACTTTCAAGTTCTAGCATTAAGTGTTAATTCAGGGTAAGAACACCACTATTGTGCTATTCTGGCCATAAACAGTGCAAATTAGCACTCGCGTCTGTTCCCAGCAAATACAGTGTATTGGACTGAAGAGAAGCTCCTGTTTTACTTAGTTTCCAATACTGAGTTGAACTAGATATGCCCCGTTTGTGTAGGAAGCACAGTTCTCTTGTTCTGAGCTCGCTCACTGTACTGGCCCTATAGGAAACACAGTAGAGTGCAAGAGTGCCTGTTTCTCAAAAGCAGAGTGTTTTTCTTGTAAGGCCGACTGGGGTTCAATACAACTTCCTAAACGGAGTTGATTCACATTGAGTTTCAAGTTCTAGCATTAAGTGTTAATTCAGGGTAAGAACACCACTATTGTGCTATTCTGGCCATAAACAGTACAAATAGCACTCGTGTCTGTTCCCAGCAAGTACAGTGCATTGGACTGAAGAGAAGCTCCTGTTTTACTTAGTTTCCAATACTGTGTTGAACTAGATATGCCCCGTTTGTGTAGGAAGCACAGTTCTCTTGTTCTGAGCTAGCTCACTGTACTGGCCCTATAGGAAACACAGTAGAGTGCCAGAGTGCCTGTTTCTCAAAAGCAGAGTGTTTTTCTTGTAAGGCCGACTGGGGTTCAATACAACTTCCTAAACGGAGTTGATTCACATTCAGTTTCAAGTTCTAGCATTAAGTGTTAATTCAGGGTAAGAACACCACTATTGTGCTATTCTGGCCATAAACAGTGCAAATAGCACTCGCGTCTGTTCCCAGCAAATACAGTGTATTGGACTGAAGAAAAGCTCCTGTTTTACTTAGTTTCCAATACTGAGTTGAACTAGATATGCCCCGTTTGTGTAGGAAGCACAGTTCTCTTGTTCTGAGCTAGCTCACTGTACTGGCCCTATAGGAAACACAGTAGAGTGCAAGAGTGCCTGTTTCTCAAAAGCAGAGTGTTTTTCTTGTAAGGCCGACTGGGGTTCAATACAACTTTCTAAACGGAGTTGATTCACATTGAGTTTCAAGTTCTAGCATTAAGTGTTAATTCAGGGTAAGAACACCACTATTGTGCTATTCTGGCCATAAACAGTGCAAATAGCACTCGCGTCTGTTCCCAGCAAATACAGTGTATTGGACTGAAGAGAAGCTCCTGTTTTACTTAGTTTCCAATACTGAGTTGAACTAGATATGCCCCGTTTGTGTAGGAAGCACAGTTCTCTTGTTCTGAGCTAGCTCACTGTACTGGCCCTATAGGAAACACAGTAGAGTGCAAGAGTGCCTGTTTCTCAAAAGCAGAGTGTTTTTCTTGTAAGGCCGACTGGGGTTCAATACAACTTCCTAAACGGAGTTGATTCACATTCAGTTTCAAGTTCTAGCATTAAGTGTTAATTCAGGGTAAGAACACCACTATTGTGCTATTCTGGCCATAAACAGTGCAAATAGCACTCGTGTCTGTTCCCAGCAAATACAGTGTACTGGACTGAAGAGAAGCTCCTGTTTTACTTAGTTTCCAATACTGAGTTGAACTAGATATGCCCCGTTTGTGTAGGAAGCACAGTTCTCTTGTTCTGAGCTAGCTCACTGTACTGGCCCTACAGGAAACACAGTAGAGTGAAAGAGTGCCTGTTTCTCAAAAGCAGAGTGTTTTTCTTGTAAGGCCGACTGGGGTTCAATACAACTTCCTAAACGGAGTTGATTCACATTGAGTTTCAAGTTCTAGCATTAAGTGTTAATTCAGGGTAAGAACACCACTATTGTGCTATTCTGGCCATAAACAGTGCAAATAGCACTCGCGTCTGTTCCCAGCAAATACAGTGTATTGGACTGAAGAGAAGCTCCTGTTTTACTTAGTTTCCAATACTGAGTTGAACTAGATATGCCCCGTTTGTGTAGGAAGCACAGTTTTCTTGTTCTGAGCTAGCTCACTGTACTGGCCCTGTAGGAAACACAGTAGAGTGCAAGAGTGCCTGTTTCTCAAAAGCAGAGTGTTTTTCTTGTAAGGCCGACTGGGGTACAATACAACTTCCTAAACGGAGTTGATTCACATTGAGTTTCAAGTTCTAGCATTAAGTGTTAATTCAGGGTAAGAACACCACTATTGTGCTATTCTGGCCATAAACAGTGCAAATTAGCACTCGCGTCTGTTCCCAGCAAATACAGTGTATTGGACTGAAGAGAAGCTCCTGTTTTACTTAGTTTCCAATACTGAGTTGAACTAGATATGCCCCGTTTGTGTAGGAAGCACAGTTCTCTTGTTCTGAGCTCGCTCACTGTACTGGCCCTATAGGAAACACAGTAGAGTGCAAGAGTGCCTGTTTCTCAAAAGCAGAGTGTTTTTCTTGTAAGGCCGACTGGGGTTCAATACAACTTCCTAAACGGAGTTGATTCACATTGAGTTTCAAGTTCTAGCATTAAGTGTTAATTCAGGGTAAGAACACCACTATTGTGCTATTCTGGCCATAAACAGTGCAAATAGCACTCGTGTCTGTTCCCAGCAAGTACAGTGCATTGGACTGAAGAGAAGCTCCTGTTTTACTTAGTTTCCAATACTGTGTTGAACTAGATATGCCCCGTTTGTGTAGGAAGCACAGTTCTCTTGTTCTGAGCTAGCTCACTGTACTGGCCCTATAGGAAACACAGTAGAGTGCCAGAGTGCCTGTTTCTCAAAAGCAGAGTGTTTTTCTTGTAAGGCCGACTGGGGTTCAATACAACTTCCTAAACGGAGTTGATTCACATTCAGTTTCAAGTTCTAGCATTAAGTGTTAATTCAGGGTAAGAACACCACTATTGTGCTATTCTGGCCATAAACAGTGCAAATAGCACTCGCGTCTGTTCCCAGCAAATACAGTGTATTGGACTGAAGAAAAGCTCCTGTTTTACTTAGTTTCCAATACTGAGTTGAACTAGATATGCCCCGTTTGTGTAGGAAGCACAGTTCTCTTGTTCTGAGCTAGCTCACTGTACTGGCCCTATAGGAAACACAGTAGAGTGCAAGAGTGCCTGTTTCTCAAAAGCAGAGTGTTTTTCTTGTAAGGCCGACTGGGGTTCAATACAAGTTTCTAAACGGAGTTGATTCACATTGAGTTTCAAGTTCTAGCATTAAGTGTTAATTCAGGGTAAGAACACCACTATTGTGCTATTCTGGCCATAAACAGTGCAAATAGCACTCGCGTCTGTTCCCAGCAAATACAGTGTATTGGACTGAAGAGAAGCTCCTGTTTTACTTAGTTTCCAATACTGAGTTGAACTAGATATGCCCCGTTTGTGTAGGAAGCACAGTTCTCTTGTTCTGAGCTAGCTCACTGTACTGGCCCTATAGGAAACACAGTAGAGTGCAAGAGTGCCTGTTTCTCAAAAGCAGAGTGTTTTTCTTGTAAGGCCGACTGGGGTTCAATACAACTTCCTAAACGGAGTTGATTCACATTCAGTTTCAAGTTCTAGCATTAAGTGTTAATTCAGGGTAAGAACACCACTATTGTGCTATTCTGGCCATAAACAGTGCAAATTAGCACTCGCGTCTGTTCCCAGCAAATACAGTGTATTAGACTGAAGAGAAGCTCCTGTTTTACTTAGTTTCCAATACTGAGTTGAACTAGATATGCCCCGTTTGTGTAGGAAGCACAGTTCTCTTGTTCTGAGCTAGCTCACTGTACTGGCCCTATAGGAAACACAGTAGAGTGCAAGAGTGCCTGTTTCTCAAAAGCAGAGTGTTTTTCTTGTAAGGCCGACTGGGGTACAATACAACTTCCTAAACGGAGTTGATTCACATTGAGTTTCAAGTTCTAGCACTAAGTGTTAATTCAGGGTAAGAACAACACTATTGTGCTATTCTGGCCATAAACAGTGCAATAGCACTCGCGTCTGTTCCCAGCAAATACAGTGTATTGGACTGAAGAGAGGCTCCTGTTTTACTTAGTTTCCAATACTGAGTTGAACTAGATATGCCCCATTTGTGTAGGAAGCACAGTTCTCTTGTTCTGAGCTAGCTCACTGTACTGGCCCTATAGGAAACACAGTAGAGTGCAAGAGTGCCTGTTTCTCAAAAGCAGAGTGTTTTTCTTGTAAGGCCGACTGTTTTTTTGAGTGCAACAATGCCCGTTTCTCAATAGCAGAGTGTTTTTCTTGCATGGCACACTAGGGTTCAATTAAACTTCCTAAACGGAGTTGAATCACGTTCAGTTTCAAGTTCTAGCAGCAAGGGTTCATTGAGGCTAAGAACAGCACTCTTGTGCTATTCTGGCCATAAACAGTGCAACCAGCATTCGAGTCTTTTCCCAGCAAGTACAGTGTATTGGACTGAAGAGAAGCCTCTGTTTTACAAGTTTCCAATACTGAGTTGAACTATATATTCCCAGTTTGTGTAGGAAGCACAGTTCTCTTGTTCTGAGCTATCTCACTGTACTGGCCCTATAGGAAACACAGTAGAGTGCAAGAGTGCCTGTTTCTCAAAAGCGGAGTGTTTTTCTTGTAAGGCCGACTGGGGTTCAATACAACTTCCTAAACGGAGTTGATTCACATTGAGTTTCAAGTTCTAGCATTAAGTGTTAATTCAGGGAAAGAACACCACTATTGTGCTATTCTGGCCATAAGCAGTGCAAATAGCACTCGCGTCTGTTCCCAGCAAATACAGCGTATTGGACTGAAGAGAAGTTCCTGTTTTACTTAGTTTCCAATACTGAGTTGAACTAGATATGCCCCGTTTGTGTAGGAAGCACAGTTCCCTTGTTATGATCTAGCTCACTGTACTGGCCCTATAGGAAACACAGTAGAGTGCAAGAGTGCCTGTTTCTCAAAAGCAGAGTGTTTTTCTTGTAAGGCCGACTGGGGTTCAATACAACTTCCTAAACGGAGTTGATTCACATTGAGTTTCAAGTTCTAGCATTAAGTGTTAATTCAGGGTAAGAACACCACTATTGTGCTATTCTGCCCAAAAACAGTGCAAATAGCACTCGCGTCTGTTCCCAGCAAATACAGTGTATTGGACTGAAGAGAAGCTCCTGTTTTACTTAGTTTCCAATACTGAGTTGAACTAGATATGCCCCGTTTGTGTAGGAAGCACAGTTCTCTTGTTCTGAGCTAGCTCACTGTACTGGCCCTATAGGAAACACAGTAGAGTGCAAGAGTGCCTGTTTCTCAAAAGCAGAGTGTTTTTTTGTAACGCCGACTGGGGTTCAATACAACTTCCTAAACGGAGTTGATTCACATTGAGTTTCAAGTTCTAGCATTAAGTGTTAATTCAGGGTAAGAACACCACTATTGTGCTATTCTGGCCATAAACAGTGCAAATTAGCACTCGTGTCTGTTCCCAGCAAGTAGAGTGCATTGGACTGAAGAGAAGCTCCTGTTTTACTTAGTTTCCAACACTGAGTTGAACTAGATATGCCCCGTTTGTGTAGGAAGCACAGTTCTCTTGTTCTGAGCTAGCTCACTGTACAGGCCCTATAGGAAACACAGTAGAGTGCAAGAGTGCCTGTTTCTCAAAAGCAGAGTGTTTTTCTTGTAAGGCCGACTGGGGTTCAATACAACTTTCTAAACGGAGTTGATTCACATTCAGTTTCAAGTTCTAGCATTAAGTGTTAATTCAGGGTAAGAACACCACTATTGTGCTATTCTGGCCATAAACAGTGCAAATAGCACTCGCGTCTGTTCCCAGCAAATACAGTGTATTGGACTGAAGAGAAGCTCCTGTTTTACTTAGTTTCCAATACTGAGTTGAACTAGATATGCCCCGTTTGTGTAGGAAGCACAGTTCTCTTGTTCTGAGCTAGCTCACTGTACTGGCCCTATAGGAAACACAGTAGAGTGCAAGAGTACCTGTTTCTCAAAAGCAGAGTGTTTTTCTTGTAAGGCCGACTGGGGTTCAATACAACTTCCTAAACGGAGTTGATTCACATTCAGTTTCAAGTTCTAGCATTAAGTGTTAATTCAGGGTAAGAACACCACTATTGTGCTATTCTGGCCATAAACAGTGCAAAGAGCACTCGCGTCTGTTCCCAGCAAATACAGTGTATTGGACTGAAGTGAAGCTCCTGTTTTACTTAGTTTCCAATACTGAGTTGAACTAGATATGCCCCGTTTGTGTAGGAAGCACAGTTCTCTTGTTCTGAGCTCGCTCACTGTACTGGCCCTATAGGAAACACAGTAGAGTACAAGAGTGCCTGTTTCTCAAAAGCAGAGTGTTTTTCTTGTAAGGCTGACTGGGGTTCAATACAACTTCCTAAACGGAGTTGATTCACATTGAGTTTCAAGTTCTAGCATTAAGTGTTAATTCAGGGTAAGAACACCACTATTGTGCTATTCTGGCCATAAACAGTGCAAATAGCACTCGTGTCTGTTCCCAGCAAATACAGTGTATTGGACTGAAGAGAAGCTCCTGTTTTACTTAGTTTCCAATACTGAGTTGAACTAGATATGCCCCGTTTGTTTAGGAAGCACAGTTCTCTTGTTCTGAGCTAGCTCACTGTACTGGCCCTACAGGAAACACAGTAGAGTGCAAGAGTGCCTGTTTCTCAAAAGCAGAGTGTTTTTCTTGTAAGGCCGACTGGGGTTCAATACAACTTCCTAAACGGAGTTGATTCACATTGAGTTTCAAGTTCTAGCATTAAGTGTTAATTCAGGGTAAGAACACCACTATTGTGCTATTCTGGCCATAAACAGTGCAAATAGCACTCGCGTCTGTTCCCAGCAAATACAGTGTATTGGACTGAAGAGAAGCTCCTGTTTTACTTAGTTTCCAATACTGAGTTGAACTAGATATGCCCCGTTTGTGTAGGAAGCACAGTTCTCTTGTTCTGAGCTAGCTCACTGTACTGGCCCTATAGGAAACACAGTAGAGTGCAAGAGTGCCTGTTTCTCAAAAGCAGAGTGTTTTTCTTGTAAGGCCGACTGGGGTACAATACAACTTCCTAAACGGAGTTGATTCACATTGAGTTTCAAGTTCTAGCATTAAGTGTTAATTCAGGGTAAGAACACCACTATTGTGCTATTCTGGCCATAAACAGTGCAAATTAGCACTCGCGTCTGTTCCAAGCAAATACAGTGTATTGGACTGAAGAGAAGCTCCTGTTTTACTTAGTTTCCAATACTGAGTTGAACTAGATATGCCCTGTTTGTGTAGGAAGCACAGTTCTCTTGTTCTGAGCTAGCTCACTGTACTGGCCCTATAGGAAACACAGTAGAGTGCAAGAGTGCCTGTTTCTCAAAAGCAGAGTGTTTTTCTTGTAAGGCCGACTGTTTTTTTAGTGCAAGAATGCCCGTTTCTCAAAAGCAGAGTGTTTTTCTTGCATGGCACACTAGGGTTCAATTAAACTTCCTAAACGGAGGTGAATCGCGTTCAGTTTCAAGTTCTAGCAGCAAGGGCTCATTGAGGCTAAGAACAGCACTCTTGTGCTATTCTGGCCATACACAGTGCAACCAGCATTCGAGTCTTTTCCCAAGAAGTACAGTGTATTGGACTGAAGAGAAGCTCCTGTTTTACTTAGTTTCCAATACTGAGTTGAACTCGATATGCCCCGTTTGTGTAGGAAACACAGTCTCTTGTTCTGAGCTAGCTCACTGTAATGGCCCTATAGGAAACACAGTAGAGTGCAAGAGTGCCTGTTTCTCAAAAGCAGAGTGTTTTTCTTGTAAGGCCGACTGGCGTTCAATACAACTTCCTAAACGGAGTTGATTCACATTGAGTTTCAAGTTCTAGCATTAAGTGTTAATTCAGGGTAAGAACACCACTATTGTGCTATTCTGGCCATAAACAGTGCAAATAGCACTCGCGTCTGTTCCCAGCCAATACAGTGTATTACACTGAAGTGAAGCTCCTGTTTTACTTAGTTTCCAATACTGAGTTGAACTAGATATGCCCCGTTTGTGTAGGAAGCACAGTTCTCTTGTTCTGAGCTCGCTCACTGTACTGGCCCTATAGGAAACACAGTAGAGTACAAGAGTGCCTGTTTCTCAAAAGCAGAGTGTTTTTCTTGTAAGGCAGACTGGGGTTCAATACAACTTCCTAAACGGAGTTGATTCACATTGAGTTTCAAGTTCTAGCATTAAGTGTTAATTCAGGGTAAGAACACCACTATTGTGCTATTCTGGCCATAAACAGTGCAAATAGCACTCGTGTCTGTTCCCAGCAAATACAGTGTATTGGACTGAAGAGAAGCTCCTGTTTTACTTAGTTTCCAATACTGAGTTGAACTAGATATGCCCCGTTTGTGTAGGAAGCACAGTTCTCTTGTTCTGAGCTAGCTCACTGTACTGGACCTACAGGAAACACAGTAGAGTGCAAGAGTGCCTGTTTCTCAAAAGCAGAGTGTTTTTCTTGTAAGGCCGACTGGGGTTCAATACAACTTCCTAAACGGAGTTGATTCACATTCAGTTGCAAGTTCTAGCGTTAAGTGTTAATTCAGGGTAAGAACACCACTATTGTGCTATTCTGGCCATAAACAGTGCAAATAGCACTCGCGTCTGTTCCCAGCAAATACAGTGTATTGGACTGAAGAGAAGCTCCTGTTTTACTTAGTTTCCAATACTGAGTTGAACTAGATATGCCCCGTTTGTGTAGGAAGCACAGTTCTCTTGTTCTGAGCTAGCTCACTGTACTGGCCCTATAGGAAACACAGTAGAGTGCAAGAGTGCCTGTTTCTCAAAAGCAGAGTGTTTTTCTTGTAAGGCCATCTGGGGTTCAATACAACTTCCTAAACGGAGTTGATTCACATTGAGTTTCAAGTTCTAGCATTAAGTGTTAATTCAGGGTAAGAACACCACTATTGTGCTATTCTGGCCATAAACAGTGCAAATTAGCACTCGCGTCTGTTCCCAGCAAATACAGTGTATTGGACTGAAGAGAAGCTCCTGTTTTACTTAGTTTCCAATACTGAGTTGAACTAGATATGCCCCGTTTGTGTAGGAAGCACAGTTCTCTTGTTCTGAGCTAGCTCACTGTACTGGCCCTATAGGAAACACAGTAGAGTGCAAGAGTGCCTGTTTCTCAAAAGCAGAGTGTTTTTCTTGTAAGGCCGACTGGGGTTCAATACAACTTCCTAAACGGAGTTGATTCACATTCAATTTCAAGTTCTAGCATTAAGTGTTAATTCAGGGTAAGAACACCACTATTGTTCTATTCTGGCCATAAACAGTGCAAATAGCACTCGCGTCTGTTCCCAGCAAATACAGTGTATTGGACTGAAGAAAAGCTCCTGTTTTACTTAGTTTCCAATACTGAGTTGAACTAGATATGCCCCGTTTGTGTAGGAAGCACAGTTCTCTTGTTCTGAGCTAGCTCACTGTACTGGCCCTATAGGAAACACAGTAGAGTGCAAGAGTGCCTGTTTCTCAAAAGCAGAGTGTTTTTCTTGTAAGGCCGACTGGGGTTCAATACAATTTCTAAACGGAGTTGATTAACATTCAGTTTCAAGTTCTAGCATTAAGTGTTAATTCAGGGTAAGAACACCACTATTGTGCTATTCTGGCCTTAAACAGTGCAAATAGCACTCGCGTCTGTTCCCAGCAAATACAGTGTATTGGACTGAAGAGAAGCTCCTGTTTTACTTAGTTTCCAATACTGAGTTGAACTAGATATGCCCCGTTTGTGTAGGAAGCACAGTTCTCTTGTTCTGAGCTAGCTCACTGTACTGGCCCTATAGGAAACACAGTAGAGTGCAAGAGTGCCTGTTTCTCAAAAGCAGAGTGTTTTTCTTGTAAGGCCGACTGTTTTTTTAGTGCAAGAATGCCCGTTTCTCAAAAGCAGAGTGTTTTTCTTGCATGGCACACTAGGGTTCAATTAAACTTCCTAAACGGACGTGAATCACGTTCAGTTTCAAGTTCTAGCAGCAAGGGTTCATTGAGGCTAAGAACAGCACTCTTGTGCCATTCTGGCCATACACAGTGCAACCAGCATTCGAGTCTTTTCCCAAGAAGTACAGTGTATTGGACTGAAGAGAAGCTCCTGTTTTACTTAGTTTCCAATACTGAGTTAAACTAGATATGCCCCGTTTGTGTAGGAAACACAGTCTCTTGTTCTGAGCTAGCTCACTGTAATGGCCCTATAGGAAACACAGTAGAGTGCAAGAGTGCCTGTTTCTCAAAAGCAGAGTGTTTTTCTTGTAAGGCCGACTGGGGTTCAATACAACTTCCTAAACGGAGTTGATTCACATTCAGTTTAAAGTTCTAGCATTAAGTGTTAATTCAGGGTAAGAACACCACTATTGTTCTATTCTGGCCATAAACAGTGCAAATAGCACTCGCGTCTGTTCCCAGCAAATACAGTGTATTGGACTGAAGAGAAGCTCCTGTTTTACTTAGTTTCCAATACTGAGTTGAACTAGATATGCCCCGTTTGTGTAGGAAGCACAGTTCTCTTGTTCTGAGCTAGCTCACTGTACTCGCCCTATAGGAAACACAGTAGAGTGCAAGAGTGCCTGTTTCTCAAAAGCAGAGTGTTTTTCTTGTAAGGCCGACTGGGGTTCAATACAACTTCCTAAACGGAGTTGATTCTCATTGAGTTTCAAGTTCTAGCATTAAGTGTTAATTCAGGGTAAAAACACCACTATTGTGCTCTTCTGGCCATAAACAGTGCAAATAGCACTCGCGTCTGTTCCCAGCAAATACAGTGTATTGGACTGAAGAGAAGCTCCTGTTTTACTTAGTTTCCTATACTGAGTTGAACTAGATATGCCCCGTTTGTGTAGGAAGCACAGTTCTCTTGTTCTGAGCTAGCTCACTGTACTGGCCCTATAGGAAACACAGTAGAGTGCAAGAGTGCCTGTTTCTCAAAAGCAGAGTGTTTTTCTTGTAAGGCCGACTGGGGTTCAATACAACTTCCTAAACAGAGTTGATTCACATTGAGTTTCAAGTTCTAGCATTAAGTGTTAATTCAGGGTAAGATCACCACTATTGTGCTATTCTGGCCATAAACAGTGCAAATTAGCACTCGCGTCTGTTCCCAGCAAATACAGTGTATTGGACTGAAGAGAAGCTCCTGTTTTACTTAGTTTCCAATACTGAGTTGAACTAGATATGCCCCGTTTGTTTAGGAAGCACAGTTCTCTTGTTCTGAGCTAGCTCACTGTACTGGCCCTATAGGAAACACAGTAGAGTGCAAGAGTGCCTGTTTCTCAAAAGCAGAGTGTTTTTCTTGTAAGGCCGACTGGGGTTCAATACAACTTCCTAAACGGAGTTGATTCACATTGAGTTTCAAGTTCTAGCATTAAGTGTTAATTCAGGGTAAGAACACCACTATTGTGCTATTCTGCCCAAAAACAGTGCAAATAGCACTCGCGTCTGTTCCCAGCAAATACAGTGTATTGGACTGAAGAGAGGCTCCTGTTTTACTTAGTTTCCAATACTGAGTTGAACTAGATATGCCCCGTTTGTGTAGGAAGCACAGTTCTCTTGTTCTGAGCTAGCTCACTGTACAGGCCCTGTAGGAAACACAGTAGAGTGCAAGAGTGCCTGTTTCTCAAAAGCAGAGTGTTTTTCTTGTAAGGCCGACTGGGGTTCAATACAACTTCCTAAACGGAGTTGATTCACATTCAGTTTCAAGTTCTAGCATTAAGTGTTAATTCAGGGTAAGAACACCACTATTGTGCTATTCTGGCCATAAACAGTGCAAATTAGCACTCGCGTCTGTTCCCAGCAAATACAGTGTATTGGACTGAAGAGAAGCTCCTGTTTTACTTAGTTTCCAATACTGAGTTGAACTAGATATGCCCCGTTTGTGTAGGAAGCACAGTTCTCTTGTTCTGAGCTCGCTCACTGTACTGGCCCTATAGGAAACACAGTAGAGTGCAAGAGTGCCTGTTTCTCAAAAGCAGAGTGTTTTTCTTGTAAGGCCGACTGGGGTTCAATACAACTTCCTAAACGGAGTTGATTCACATTGAGTTTCAAGTTCTAGCATTAAGTGTTAATTCGGGGTAAGAACACCACTATTGTGCTATTCTGGCCATAAACAGTGCAAATAGCACTCGTGTCTGTTTCCAGCAAGTACAGTGCATTGGAATGAAGAGAAGCTCCTGTTTTACTTAGTTTCCAATACTGTGTTGAACTAGATATGCCCCGTTTGTGTAGGAAGCACAGTTCTCTTGTTCTGAGCTAGCTCACTGTACAGGCCCTATAGGAAACACAGTAGAGTGCAAGAGTGCCTGTTTCTCAAAAGCAGAGTGTTTTTCTTGTAAGGCCGACTGGGGTTCAATACAACTTCCTAAACGGAGTTGATTCACATTCAGTTTCAAGTTCTAGCATTAAGTGTTAATTCAGGGTAAGAACACCACTATTGTTCTATTCTGGCCATAAACAGTGCAAATAGCACTCGCGTCTGTTCCCAGCAAATACAGTGTATTGGACTGAAGAAAAGCTCCTGTTTTACTTAGTTTCCAATACTGAGTTGAACTAGATATGCCCCGTTTGTGAAGGAAGCACAGTTCTCTTGTTCTGAGCTCGCTCACTGTACTGGCCCTATAGGAAACACAGTAGAGTGCAAGAGTGCCTGTTTCTCAAAAGCAGAGTGTTTTTCTTGTAAGGCCGACTGGGGTTCAATACAACTTCCTAAAAGGAGTTGATTCACATTGAGTTTCAAGTTCTAGCATTAAGTGTTAATTCGGGGTAAGAACACCACTATTGTGCTATTCTGGCCATAAACAGTGCAAATAGCACTCGTGTCTGTTTCCAGCAAGTACAGTGCATTGGACTGAAGAGAAGCTCCTGTTTTACTTAGTTTCCAATACTGTGTTGAACTAGATATGCCCCGTTTGTGTAGGAAGCACAGTTCTCTTGTTCTGAGCTAGCTCACTGTACAGGCCCTATAGGAAACACAGTAGAGTGCAAGAGTGCCTGTTTCTCAAAAGCAGAGTGTTTTTCTTGTAAGGCCGACTGGGGTTCAATACAACTTCCTAAACGGAGTTGATTCACATTCAGTTTCAAGTTCTAGCATTAAGTGTTAATTCAGGGTAAGAACACCACTATTGTTCTATTCTGGCCATAAACAGTGCAAATAGCACTCGCGTCTGTTCCCAGCAAATACAGTGTATTGGACTGAAGAAAAGCTCCTGTTTTACTTAGTTTCCAATACTGAGTTGAACTAGATATGCCCCGTTTGTGTAGGAAGCACAGTTCTCTTGTTCTGAGCTAGCTCACTGTACTGGCCCTATAGGAAACACAGTAGAGTGCAAGAGTGCCTGTTTCTCAAAAGCAGAGTGTTTTTCTTGTAAGGCCGACTGGGGTTCAATACAACTTTCTAAACGGAGTTGATTCACATTCAGTTTCAAGTTCTAGCATTAAGTGTTAATTCAGGGTAAGAACACCACTATTGTGCTATTCTGGCCATAAACAGTGCAAATAGCACTCGCGTCTGTTCCCAGCAAATACAGTGTATTGGACTGAAGAGAAGCTCCTGTTTTACTTAGTTTCCAATACTGAGTTGAACTAGATATGCCCCGTTTGTGTAGGAAGCACAGTTCTCTTGTTCTGAGCTAGCTCACTGTACTGGCCCTATAGGAAACACAGTAGAGTGCAAGAGTGCCTGTTTCTCAAAAGCAGAGTGTTTTTCTTGTAAGGCCGACTGGGGTTCAATACAACTTCCTAAACGGAGTTGATTCACATTCAGTTTCAAGTTCTAGCATTAAGTGTTAATTCAGGGTAAGAACACCACTATTGTGCTATTCTGGCCATAAACAGTGCAAATTAGCACTCGCGTCTGTTCCCAGCAAATACAGTGTATTGGACTGAAGAGAAGCTCCTGTTTTACTTAGTTTCCAATACTGAGTTGAACTAGATATGCCCCGTTTGTGTAGGAAGCACAGTTCTCTTGTTCTGAGCTAGCTCACTGTACTGGCCCTATAGGAAACACAGTAGAGTGCAAGAGTGCCTGTTTCTCAAAAGCAGAGTGTTTTTCTTGTAAGGCCGACTGTTTTTTTAGTGCAAGAATGCCCGTTTCTCAAAAGCCGAGTGTTTTTCTTGCATGGCACACTAGGGTTCAATTAAACTTCCTAAACGGAGGTGAATCACGTTCAGTTTCAAGTTCTAGCAGCAAGGGTTCATTGAGGCTAAGAACAGCACTCTTGTGCTATTCTGGCCATACACAGTGCAACCAGCATTCGAGTCTTTTCCCAAGAAGTACAGTGTATTGGACTGAAGAGAAGCTCCTGTTTTACTTAGTTTCCAATACTGTGTTGAACTAGATATGCCCCGTTTGTGTAGGAAACACAGTCTCTTGTTCTGAGCTAGCTCACTGTAAAGGCCCTATAGGAAACACAGTAGAGTGCAAGAGTGCCTGTTTCTCAAAAGCAGAGTGTTTTTCTTGTAAGGCCGACTGGGGTTCAATACAACTTCCTAAACGGAGTTTATTCACATTCAGTTTCAAGTTCTAGCATTAAGTGTTAATTCAGGGTAAGAACACCACTATTGTGCTATTCTGGCCATAAACAGTGCAAATAGCACTCGCGTCTGTTCCCAGCAAATACAGTGTATTGGACTGAAGAGAAGCTCCTGTTTTACTTAGTTTCCAATACTGAGTTGAACTAGATATGCCCCGTTTGTGTAGGAAGCACAGTTCTCTTGTTCTGAGCTAGCTCACTGTACTGGCCCTATAGGAAACACAGTAGAGTGCAAGAGTGCCTGTTTCTCAAAAGCAGAGTGTTTTTCTTGTAAGGCCGACTGTTTTTTTAGTGCAAGAATGCCCGTTTCTCAAAAGCCGAGTGTTTTTCTTGCATGGCACACTAGGGTTCAATTAAACTTCCTAAACGGAGGTGAATCACGTTCAGTTTCAAGTTCTAGCAGCAAGGGTTCATTGAGGCTAAGAACAGCACTCTTGTGCTATTCTGGCCATACACAGTGCAACCAGCATTCGAGTCTTTTCCCAAGAAGTACAGTGTATTGGACTGAAGAGAAGCTCCTGTTTTACTTAGTTTCCAATACTGTGTTGAACTAGATATGCCCCGTTTGTGTAGGAAACACAGTCTCTTGTTCTGAGGTAGCTCACTGTAATGGCCCTATAGGAAACACAGTAGAGTGCAAGAGTGCCTGTTTCTCAAAAGCAGAGTGTTTTTCTTGTAAGGCCGACTGGGGTTCAATACAACTTCCTAAACGGAGTTTATTCACATTCAGTTTCAAGTTCTAGCATTAAGTGTTAATTCAGGGTAAGAACACCACTATTGTGCTATTCTGGCCATAAACAGTGCAAATAGCACTCGCGTCTGTTCCCAGCAAATACAGTGTATTGGACTGAAGAGAAGCTCCTGTTTTACTTAGTTTCCAATACTGAGTTGAACTAGATATGCCCCGTTTGTGTAGGAAGCACAGTTCTCTTGTTCTGAGCTAGCTCACTGTACTGGCCCTATAGGAAACACAGTAGAGTGCAAGAGTGCCTGTTTCTCAAAAGCAGAGTGTTTTTCTTGTAAGGCCGACTGGGGTTCAATACAACTTCCTAAACGGAGTTGATTCTCATTGAGTTTCAAGTTCTAGCATTAAGTGTTAATTCAGGGTAAGAACACCACTATTGTGCTCTTCTGGCCATAAACAGTGCAAATAGCACTCGCGTCTGTTCCCAGCAAATACAGTGTATTGGACTGAAGAGAAGCTCCTGTTTTACTTAGTTTCCTATACTGAGTTGAACTAGATATGCCCCGTTTGTGTAGGAAGCACAGTTCTCTTGTTCTGAGCTAGCTCACTGTACTGGCCCTATAGGAAACACAGTAGAGTGCAAGAGTGCCTGTTTCTCAAAAGCAGAGTGTTTTTCTTGTAAGGCCGACTGGGGTTCAATACAACTTCCTAAACGGAGTTGATTCACATTGAGTTTCAAGTTCTAGCATTAAGTGTTAATTCAGGGTAAGAACACCACTATTGTGCTATTCTGGCCATAAACAGTGCAATAGCACTCGCGTCTGTTCCCAGCAAATACAGTGTATTGGACTGAAGAGAGGCTCCTGTTTTACTTAGTTTCCAATACTGAGTTGAACTAGATATGCACCGTTTGTGTAGGAAGCACAGTTCTCTTGTTCTGAGCTAGCTCACTGTACTGGCCCTATAGGAAACACAGTAAGTGCAAGAGTGCCTGTTTCTCAAAAGCAGAGTGTTTTTCTTGTAAGGCCGACTGTTTTTTTAGTGCAAGAATGCCCGTTTCTCAAAAGCAGAGTGTTTTTCTTGTATGGCACACTAGGGTTCAATTAAACTTCCTAAACGGAGGTGAATCACGTTCAGTTTCAAGTTCTAGCAGCAAGGGTTCATTGAGGCTAAGAACAGCACTCTTGTGCTATTCTGGCCATACACAGTGCAACCAGCATTCGAGTCTTTTCCCAAGAAGTACAGTGTATTTGACTGAAGAGAAGCTCCTGTTTTACTTAGTTTCCAATACTGAGTTGAACTAGATATGCCCCGTTTGTGTAGGAAACACAGTCTCTTGTTCTGAGCTAGCTCACTGTACTGGCCCTATAGGAAACACAGTAGAGTGCAAGAGTGCCTGTTTCTCAAAAGCAGAGTGTTTTTCTTGTAAGGCCGACTGGGGTTCAATACAACTTCCTAAACGGAGTTGATTCACATTCAGTTTCAAGTTCTAGCATTAAGTGTTAATTCAGGGTAAGAACACCACTATTGTGCTATTCTGGCCATAAACAGTGCAAATAGCACTCGCGTCTGTTCCCAGCAAATACAGTGTATTGGACTGAAGAGAAGCTCCTGTTTTACTTAGTTTCCAATACTGAGTTGAACTAGATATGCCCCGTTTGTGTAGGAAGCACAGTTCTCTTGTTCTGAGCTAGCTCACTGTACTGGCCCTATAGGAAACACAGTAGAGTGCAAGAGTGCCTGTTTCTCAAAAGCAGAGTGTTTTTCTTGTAAGGCCGACTGGGGTTCAATACAACTTCCTAAACGGAGTTGATTCTCATTGAGTTTCAAGTTCTAGCATTAAGTGTTAATTCAGGGTAAGAACACCACTATTGTGCTCTTCTGGCCATAAACAGTGCAAATAGCACTCGCGTCTGTTCCCAGCAAATACAGTGTATTGGACTGAAGAGAAGCTCCTGTTTTACTTAGTTTCCTATACTGAGTTGAACTAGATATGCCCCGTTTGTGTAGGAAGCACAGTTCTCTTGTTCTGAGCTAGCTCACTGTACTGGCCCTATAGGAAACACAGTAGAGTGCAAGAGTGCCTGTTTCTCAAAAGCAGAGTGTTTTTCTTGTAAGGCCGACTGGGGTTCAATACAACTTCCTAAACGGAGTTGATTCACATTGAGTTTCAAGTTCTAGCATTAAGTGTTAATTCAGGGTAAGATCACCACTATTGTGCTATTCTGGCCATAAACAGTGCAAATTAGCACTCGCGTCTGTTCCCAGCAAATACAGTGTATTGGACTGAAGAGAAGCTCCTGTTTTACTTAGTTTCCAATACTGAGTTGAACTAGATATGCCCCGTTTGTGTAGGAAGCACAGTTCTCTTGTTCTGAGCTCGCTCACTGTACTGGCCCTATAGGAAACACAGTAGAGTGCAAGAGTGCCTGTTTCTCAAAAGCAGAGTGTTTTTCTTGTAAGGCCGACTGGGGTTCAATACAACTTCCTAAACGGAGTTGATTCACATTCAGTTTCAAGTTCTAGCAGTAAGTGTTAATTCAGGGTAAGAACACCACTATTGTGCTATTCTGGCCATAAACAGTGCAAATTAGCACTCGCGTCTGTTCCCAGCAAATACAGTGTATTGGACTGAAGAGAAGCTCCTGTTTTACTTAGTTTCCAATACTGAGTTGAACTAGATATGCCCCGTTTGTGTAGGAAGCACAGTTCTCTTGTTCTGAGCTAGCTCACTGTACTGGCCCTATAGGAAACACAGTAGAGTGCAAGAGCGCCTGTTTCTCAAAAGCAGAGTGTTTTTCTTGTAAGGCCAACTGGGGTTCAATACAACTTCCTAAACGGAGTTGATTCACATTCAGTTTCAAGTTCTAGCATTAAGTGTTAATTCAGGGTAAGAACACCACTATTGTGCTATTCTGGCCAAAAACAGTGCAAATAGCACTCGCGTCTGTTCCCAGCAAATACAGTGTATTGGACTGAAGAGAAGCTCCTGTTTTACTTAGTTTCCAATACTGAGTTGAACTAGATATGCACCGTTTGTGTAGGAAGCACAGTTCTCTTGTTCTGAGCTAGCTCATTGTACTGGCCCTATAGTAAACACAGTAGAGTGCAAGAGTGCCTGTTTCTCAAAAGCAGAGTGTTTTTCTTGTAAGGCCGACTGGGGTTCAATACAACTTCCTAAACGGTGTTGATTCACATTGAGTTTCAAGTTCTAGCATTAAGTGTTAATTCAGGGTAAGAACAGCACTATTGTGCTATTCTGGCCATAAACAGTGCAAATAGAACTCGCGTCTGTTCCCAGCAAATACAGTGTATTGGACTGAAGAGAAGCTCCTGTTTTACTTAGTTTCCAATACTGAGTTGAACTGGATATGCCCCTTTTGTGTAGGAAGCACAGTTCTCTTGTTCTGAGCTCGCTCACTGTACTGGCCCTATAGGAAACACAGTAGAGTGCAAGAGTGCCTGTTTCTCAAAAGCAGAGTGTTTTTCTTGTAAGGCCGACTGGGGTTCAATACAACTTCCTAAACGGAGTTTATTCACATTCAGTTTCAAGTTCTAGCATTAAGTGTTAATTCAGGGTAAGAACACCACTATTGTGCTATTCTGGCCATAAACAGTGCAAATAGCACTCGCGTCTGTTCAAAGCAAATACAGTGTATTGGACTGAAGAGAAGCTCCTGTTTTACTTAGTTTCCAATACTGAGTTGAACTAGATATGCCCCGTTTGTGTAGGAAGCACAGTTCTCTTGTTCTGAGCTAGCTCACTGTACTGGCCCTATAGGAAACACAGTAGAGTGCAAGAGTGCCTGTTTCTCAAAAGCAGAGTGTTTTTCTTGTAAGGCCGACTGGGGTTCAATACAACTTCCTAAACGGAGTTGATTCTCATTGAGTTTCAAGTTCTAGCATTAAGTGTTAATTCAGGGTAAGAACACCACTATTGTGCTCTTCTGGCCATAAACAGTGCAAATAGCACTCGCGTCTGTTCCCAGCAAATACAGTGTATTGGACTGAAGAGAAGCTCCTGTTTTACTTAGTTTCCTATACTGAGTTGAACTAGATATGCCCCGTTTGTGTAGGAAGCACAGTTCTCTTGTTCTGAGCTAGCTCACTGTACTGGCCCTATAGGAAACACAGTAGAGTGCAAGAGTGCCTGTTTCTCAAAAGCAGAGTGTTTTTCTTGTAAGGCCGACTGGGGTTCAATACAACTTCCTAAACGGAGTTGATTCACATTGAGTTTCAAGTTCTAGCATTAAGTGTTAATTCAGGGTAAGATCACCACTATTTTGCTATTCTGGCCATAAACAGTGCAAATTAGCACTCGCGTCTGTTCCCAGCAAATACAGTGTATTGGACTGAAGAGAAGCTCCTGTTTTACTTAGTTTCCAATACTGAGTTGAACTAGATATGCCCCGTTTGTGTAGGAAGCACAGTTCTCTTGTTCTGAGCTAGCTCACTGTACTGGCCCTATAGGAAACACAGTAGAGTGCAAGAGTGCCTGTTTCTCAAAAGCAGAGTGTTTTTCTTGTAAGGCCGACTGGGGTTCAATAAAACTTCCTAAACGGAGTTGATTCACATTGAGTTTCAAGTTCTAGCATTAAGTGTTAATTCAGGGTAAGAACACCACTATTGTGCTATTCTGGCCATAAACAGTGCAATAGCACTCGCGTCTGTTCCCAGCAAATACAGTGTATTGGACTGAAGAGAGGCTCCTGTTTTACTTAGTTTCCAATACTGAGTTGAACTAGATATGCCCCGTTTGTGTAGGAAGCACAGTTCTATTGTTCTGAGCTAGCTCACTGTACTGGCCCTATAGGAAACACAGTAAGTGCAAGAGTGCCTGTTTCTCAAAAGCAGAGTGTTTTTCTTGCATGGCACACTAGGGTTCAATTAAACTTCCTAAACGGAGGTGAATCACGTTCAGTTTCAAGTTCTAGCAGCAAGGGTTCATTGAGGCTAAGAACAGCACTCTTGTGCTATTCTGGCCATACACAGTGCAACCAGCATTCGAGTCTTTTCCCAAGAAGTACAGTGTATTGGACTGAAGAGAAGCTCCTGTTTTACTTAGTTTCCAATACTGTGTTGAACTAGATATGCCCCGTTTGTGTAGGAAACACAGTCTCTTGTTCTGAGCTAGCTCACTGTAATGGCCCTATAGGAAACACAGTAGAGTGCAAGAGTGCCTGTTTCTCAAAAGCAGAGTGTTTTTCTTGTAAGGCCGACTGGGGTTCAATACAACTTCCTAAACGGAGTTTATTCACATTCAGTTTCAAGTTCTAGCATTAAGTGTTAATTCAGGGTAAGAACACCACTATTGTGCTATTCTGGCCATAAACAGTGCAAATAGCACTCGCGTCTGTTCCCAGCAAATACAGTGTATTGGACTGAAGAGAAGCTCCTGTTTTACTTAGTTTCCAATACTGAGTTGAACTAGATATGCCCCGTTTGTGTAGGAAGCACAGTTCTCTTGTTCTGAGCTAGCTCACTGTACTGGCCCTATAGGAAACACAGTAGAGTGCAAGAGTGCCTGTTTCTCAAAAGCAGAGTGTTTTTCTTGTAAGGCCGACTGTTTTTTTAGTGCAAGAATGCCCGTTTCTCAAAAGCCGAGTGTTTTTCTTGCATGGCACACTAGGGTTCAATTAAACTTCCTAAACGGAGGTGAATCACGTTCAGTTTCAAGTTCTAGCAGCAAGGGTTCATTGAGGCTAAGAACAGCACTCTTGTGCTATTCTGGCCATACACAGTGCAACCAGCATTCGAGTCTTTTCCCAAGAAGTACAGTGTATTGGACTGAAGAGAAGCTCCTGTTTTACTTAGTTTCCAATACTGTGTTGAACTAGATATGCCCCGTTTGTGTAGGAAACACAGTCTCTTGTTCTGAGCTAGCTCACTGTAATGGCCCTATAGGAAACACAGTAGAGTGCAAGAGTGCCTGTTTCTCAAAAGCAGAGTGTTTTTCTTGTAAGGCCGACTGGGGTTCAATACAACTTCCTAAACGGAGTTTATTCACATTCAGTTTCAAGTTCTAGCATTAAGTGTTAATTCAGGGTAAGAACACCACTATTGTGCTATTCTGGCCATAAACAGTGCAAATAGCACTCGCGTCTGTTCCCAGCAAATACAGTGTATTGGACTGAAGAGAAGCTCCTGTTTTACTTAGTTTCCAATACTGAGTTGAACTAGATATGCCCCGTTTGTGTAGGAAGCACAGTTCTCTTGTTCTGAGCTAGCTCACTGTACTCGCCCTATAGGAAACACAGTAGAGTGCAAGAGTGCCTGTTTCTCAAAAGCAGAGTGTTTTTCTTGTAAGGCCGACTGTTTTTTTAGTGCAAGAATGCCCGTTTCTCAAAAGCCGAGTGTTTTTCTTGCATGGCACACTAGGGTTCAATTAAACTTCCTAAACGGAGGTGAATCACGTTCAGTTTCAAGTTCTAGCAGCAAGGGTTCATTGAGGCTAAGAACAGCACTCTTGTGCTATTCTGGCCATACACAGTGCAACCAGCATTCGAGTCTTTTCCCAAGAAGTACAGTGTATTGGACTGAAGAGAAGCTCCTGTTTTACTTAGTTTCCAATACTGTGTTGAACTAGATATGCCCCGTTTGTGTAGGAAACACAGTCTCTTGTTCTGAGCTAGCTCACTGTAATGGCCCTATAGGAAACACAGTAGAGTGCAAGAGTGCCTGTTTCTCAAAAGCAGAGTGTTTTTCTTGTAAGGCCGACTGGGGTTCAATACAACTTCCTAAACGGAGTTTATTCACATTCAGTTTCAAGTTCTAGCATTAAGTGTTAATTCAGGGTAAGAACACCACTATTGTGCTATTCTGGCCATAAACAGTGCAAATAGCACTCGCGTCTGTTCCCAGCAAATACAGTGTATTGGACTGAAGAGAAGCTCCTGTTTTACTTAGTTTCCAATACTGAGTTGAACTAGATATGCCCCGTTTGTGTAGGAAGCACAGTTCTCTTGTTCTGAGCTAGCTCACTGTACTCGCCCTATAGGAAACACAGTAGAGTGCAAGAGTGCCTGTTTCTCAAAAGCAGAGTGTTTTTCTTGTAAGGCCGACTGGGGTTCAATACAACTTCCTAAACGGAGTTGATTCTCATTGAGTTTCAAGTTCTAGCATTAAGTGTTAATTCAGGGTAAGAACACCACTATTGTGCTCTTCTGGCCATAAACAGTGCAAATAGCACTCGCGTCTGTTCCCAGCAAATACAGTGTATTGGACTGAAGAGAAGCTCCTGTTTTACTTAGTTTCCTATACTGAGTTGAACTAGATATGCCCCGTTTGTGTAGGAAGCACAGTTCTCTTGTTCTGAGCTAGCTCACTGTACTGGCCCTATAGGAAACACAGTAGAGTGCAAGAGTGCCTGTTTCTCAAAAGCAGAGTGTTTTTCTTGTAAGGCCGACTGGGGTTCAATACAACTTCCTAAACGGAGTTGATTCACATTGAGTTTCAAGTTCTAGCATTAAGTGTTAATTCAGGGTAAGATCACCACTATTTTGCTATTCTGGCCATAAACAGTGCAAATTAGCACTCGCGTCTGTTCCCAGCAAATACAGTGTATTGGACTGAAGAGAAGCTCCTGTTTTACTTAGTTTCCAATACTGAGTTGAACTAGATATGCCTCGTTTGTGTAGGAACCACAGTTCTCTTGTTCTGAGCTAGCTCACTGTACTGGCCCTATAGGAAACACAGTAGAGTGCAAGAGTGCCTGTTTCTCAAAAGCAGAGTGTTTTTCTTGTAAGGCCGACTGGGGTTCAATACAACTTCCTAAACGGAGTTGATTCACATTGAGTTTCAAGTTCTAGCATTAAGTGTTAATTCAGGGTAAGAACACCACTATTGTGCTATTCTGGCCATAAACAGTGCAATAGCACTCGCGTCTGTTCCCAGCAAATACAGTGTATTGGACTGAAGAGAGGCTCCTGTTTTACTTAGTTTCCAATACTGAGTTGAACTAGATATGCCCCGTTTGTGTAGGAAGCACAGTTCTCTTGTTCTGAGCTAGCTCACTGTACTGGCCCTATAGGAAACACAGTAAGTGCAAGAGTGCCTGTTTCTCAAAAGCAGAGTGTTTTTCTTGTAAGGCCGACTGTTTTTTTAGTGCAAGAATGCCCGTTTCTCAAAAGCAGAGTGTTTTTCTTGCATGGCACACTAGGGTTCAATTAAACTTCCTAAACGGAGGTGAATCACGTTCAGTTTCAAGTTCTAGCAGCAAGGGTTCATTGAGGCTAAGAACAGCACTCTTGTGCTATTCTGGCCATACACAGTGCAACCAGCATTCGAGTCTTTTCACAAGAAGTACAGTGTATTGGACTGAAGAGAAGCTCCTGTTTTACTTAGTGTCCAATACTGAGTTGAACTAGATATGCCCCGTTTGTGTAGGAAACACAGTCTCTTGTTCTGAGCTAGCTCACTGTAATGGACCTATAGGAAACACAGTAGAGTGCAAGAGTGCCTGTTTCTCAAAAGCAGAGTGTTTTTCTTGTAAGGCCGACTGGGGTCCAATACAACTTCCTAAACGGAGTTGATTCACATTCAGTTTCAAGTTCTAGCATTAAGTGTTAATTCAGGGTAAGAACACCACTATTGTGCTATTCTGGCCATAAACAGTGCAAATAGCACTCGCGTCTGTTCCCAGCAAATACAGTGTATTGGACTGAAGAGAAGCTCCTGTTTTACTTAGTTTCCAATACTGAGTTGAACTAGATATGCCCCGTTTGTGTAGGAAGCACAGTTCTCTTGTTCTGAGCTAGCTCACTGTACTGGCCCTATAGGAAACACAGTAGATTGCAAGAGTGCCTGTTTCTCAAAAGCAGAGTGTTTTTCTTGTAAGGCCGACTGGGGTTCAATACAACTTCCTAAACGGAGTTGATTCTCATTGAGTTTCAAGTTCTAGCATTAAGTGTTAATTCAGGGTAAGAACACCACTATTGTGCTCTTCTGGCCATAAACAGTGCAAATAGCACTCGCGTCTGTTCCCAGCAAATACAGTGTATTGGACTGAAGAGAAGCTCCTGTTTTACTTAGTTTCCTATACTGAGTTGAACTAGATATGCCTCGTTTGTGTAGGAAGCACAGTTCTCTTGTTCTGAGCTAGCTCACTGTACTGGCCCTATAGGAAACACAGTAGAGTGCAAGAGTGCCTGTTTCTCAAAAGCAGAGTGTTTTTCTTGTAAGGCCGACTGGGGTTCAATACAACTTCCTAAACGGAGTTGATTCACATTGAGTTTCAAGTTCTAGCATTAAGTGTTAATTCAGGGTAAGATCACCACTATTGTGCTATTCTGGCCATAAACAGTGCAAATTAGCACTCGCGTCTGTTCCCAGCAAATACAGTGTATTGGACTGAAGAGAAGCTCCTGTTTTACTTAGTTTCCAATACTGAGTTGAACTAGATATGTCCCGTTTGTGTAGGAAGCACAGTTCTCTTGTTCTGAGCTAGCTCACTGTACTGGCCCTATAGGAAACACAGTAGAGTGCAAGATTGCCTGTTTCTCAAAAGCAGAGTGTTTTTATTTAAGGCCGACTGGGGTTCAATACAACTTCCTAAACGGAGTTGATTCACATTGAGTTTCAAGTTCTAGTATTAAGTGTTAATTCAGGGTAAGAACACCACTATTGTGCTATTCTGGCCATAAACAGTGCAATAGCACTCGCGTCTGTTCCCAGCAAATACAGTGTATTGGACTGAAGAGAGGCTCCTGTTTTACTTAGTTTCCAATACTGAGTTGAACTAGATATGCCCCGTTTGTGTAGGAAGCACAGTTCTCTTGTTCTGAGCTAGCTCACTGTACTGGCCCTATAATAAACACAGTAGAGTGCAAGAGTGCCTGTTTCTCAAAAGCAGAGTGTTTTTCTTGTAAGGCAGACTGTTTTTTTGAGTGCAAGAATGCCCGTTTTTCAAAAGCAGAGTGTTTTTCTTGCATGGCACACCAGGGTTCAATTAAACTTCCTAAACGTAGTTGAATCACGTTCAGTTTCAAGTTCTAGCAGCAAGGGTTCATTGAGGCTAAGAACAGCACTCTTGTGCTATTCTGGCCATACACAGTGCAACCAGCATTCGAGTCTTTTCCCAGCAAGTACAGTGTATTGGACTGAAGAGAAGCTCCTGTTCTACTTAGTTTCCAATACTGAGTAGAACTAGATATGCCCCGTTTGTGTAGGAAGCACAGTTCTCTTGTTCTGAGCTAGCTCACTGTACTGGCCCTATAGGAAACACAGTAGAGTGCAAGAGTGCCTGTTTCTCAAAAGCAGAGTGTTTTTCTTGTAAGGCCGACTGGGGTTCAATACAACTTCCTAAACGGAGTTGATGATTTTCAATGAGTTTCAAGTTCTAGCATTAAGTGTTAATTCAGGGTAAGAACACAACTATTGTGCTATTCTGGCCATAAACAGTGCAAATAGCACTCGCGTCTGTTCCCAGCAAATACAGTGTATTGGACTGAAGAGAAGCTCCTGTTTTACTTAGTTTCCAATACTGAGTTGAACTGGATATGCCCCTTTTGTGTAGGAAGCACAGTTCTCTTGTTCTGAGCTCGCTCACTGTACTGGCCCTATAGGAAACACAGTAGAGTGCAAGAGTGCCTGTTTCTCAAAAGCAGAGTGTTTTTCTTGTAAGGCCGACTGGGGTTCAAAACAACTTCCTAAACGGAGTTGATTCACATTGAGTTTCAAGTTCTAGCATTAAGTGTTAATTCAGGGTAAGAACAGCACTATTGTGCTATTCTGGCCATAAACAGTGCAAATAGCACTCGCGTCTGTTCCCAGCAAATACAGTGTATTGGACTGAAGAGAAGCTCCTGTTTTACTTAGTTTCCAATACTGAGTTGAACTGGATATGCCCCTTTTGTGTAGGAAGCACAGTTCTCTTGTTCTGAGCTCGCTCACTGTACTGGCCCTATAGGAAACACAGTAGAGTGCAAGAGTGCCTGTTTCTCAAAAGCAGAGTGTTTTTCTTGTAAGGCCGACTGGGGTTCAATACAACTTCCTAAACGGAGTTTATTCACATTCAGTTTCAAGTTCTAGCATTAAGTGTTAATTCAGGGTAAGAACACCACTATTGTGCTATTCTGGCCATAAACAGTGCAAATAGCACTCGCGTCTGTTCAAAGCAAATACAGTGTATTGGACTGAAGAGAAGCTCCTGTTTTACTTAGTTTCCAATACTGAGTTGAACTAGATATGCCCCGTTTGTGTAGGAAGCACAGTTCTCTTGTTCTGAGCTAGCTCACTGTACTGGCCCTATAGGAAACACAGTAGAGTGCAAGAGTGCCTGTTTCTCAAAAGCAGAGTGTTTTTCTTGTAAGGCCGACTGGGGTTCAATACAACTTCCTAAACGGAGTTGATTCTCATTGAGTTTCAAGTTCTAGCATTAAGTGTTAATTCAGGGTAAGAACACCACTATTGTGCTCTTCTGGCCATAAACAGTGCAAATAGCACTCGCGTCTGTTCCCAGCAAATACAGTGTATTGGACTGAAGAGAAGCTCCTGTTTTACTTAGTTTCCTATACTGAGTTGAACTAGATATGCCCCGTTTGTGTAGGAAGCACAGTTCTCTTGTTCTGAGCTAGCTCACTGTACTGGCCCTATAGGAAACACAGTAGAGTGCAAGAGTGCCTGTTTCTCAAAAGCAGAGTGTTTTTCTTGTAAGGCCGACTGGGGTTCAATACAACTTCCTAAACGGAGTTGATTCACATTGAGTTTCAAGTTCTAGCATTAAGTGTTAATTCAGGGTAAGATCACCACTATTTTGCTATTCTGGCCATAAACAGTGCAAATTAGCACTCGCGTCTGTTCCCAGCAAATACAGTGTATTGGACTGAAGAGAAGCTCCTGTTTTACTTAGTTTCCAATACTGAGTTGAACTAGATATGCCCCGTTTGTGTAGGAAGCACAGTTCTCTTGTTCTGAGCTAGCTCACTGTACTGGCCCTATAGGAAACACAGTAGAGTGCAAGAGTGCCTGTTTCTCAAAAGCAGAGTGTTTTTCTTGTAAGGCCGACTGGGGTTCAATACAACTTCCTAAACGGAGTTGATTCACATTGAGTTTCAAGTTCTAGCATTAAGTGTTAATTCAGGGTAAGAACACCACTATTGTGCTATTCTGGCCATAAACAGTGCAATAGCACTCGCGTCTGTTCCCAGCAAATACAGTGTATTGGACTGAAGAGAGGCTCCTGTTTTACTTAGTTTCCAATACTGAGTTGAACTAGATATGCCCCGTTTGTGTAGGAAGCACAGTTCTCTTGTTCTGAGCTAGCTCACTATACTGGCCCTATAGGAAACACAGTAAGTGCAAGAGTGCCTGTTTCTCAAAAGCAGAGTGTTTTTCTTGTAAGGCCGACTGTTTTTTTAGTGCAAGAGTGCCCGTTTCTCAAAAGCAGAGTGTTTTTCTTGCATGGCACACTAGGGTTCAATTAAACTTCCTAAACGGAGGTGAATCACGTTCAGTTTCAAGTTCTAGCAGCAAGGGTTCATTGAGGCTAAGAACAGCACTCTTGTGCTATTCTGGCCATACACAGTGCAACCAGCATTCGAGTCTTTTCCCAAGAAGTACAGTGTATTGGACTGAAGAGAAGCTCCTGTTTTACTTAGTTTCCAATACTGAGTTGAACTAGATATGCCCCGTTTGTGTAGGAAACACAGTCTCTTGTTCTGAGCTAGCTCACTGTAATGGCCCTATAGGAAACACAGTAGAGTGCAAGAGTGCCTGTTTCTCAAAAGCAGAGTGTTTTTCTTGTAAACCCGACTGGGGTTCAATACAACTTCCTAAACGGAGTTGATTCACATTCAGTTTCAAGTTCTAGCATTAAGTGTTAATTCAGGGTAAGAACACCACTATTGTGCTATTCTGGCCATAAACAGTGCAAATAGCACTCGCGTCTGTTCCCAGCAAATACAGTGTATTGGACTGAAGAGAAGCTCCTGTTTTACTTAGTTTCCAATACTGAGTTGAACTAGATATGCCCCGTTTGTGTAGGAAGCACAGTTCTCTTGTTCTGAGCTAGCTCACTGTACTGGCCTTATAGGAAACACAGTAGAGTGCAAGAGTGCCTGTTTCTCAAAAGCAGAGTGTTTTTCTTGTAAGGCCGACTGGGGTTCAATACAACTTCCTAAACGGAGTTGATTCACATTGAGTTTCAAGTTCTAGCATTAAGTGTTAATTCAGGGTAAGAACACCACTATTGTGCTATTCTGGCCATAAACAGTGCAATAGCACTCGCGTCTGTTCCCAGCAAATACAGTGTATTGGACTGAAGAGAGGCTCCTGTTTTACTTAGTTTCCAATACTGAGTTGAACTAGATATGCCCCGTTTGTGTAGGAAGCACAGTTCTCTTGTTCTGAGCTAGCTCACTGTACTGGCCCTATAGGAAACACAGTAAGTGCAAGAGTGCCTGTTTCTCAAAAGCAGAGTGTTTTTCTTGTAAGGCCGACTGTTTTTTTAGTGCAAGAATGCCCGTTTCTCAAAAGCAGAGTGTTTTTCTTGCATGGCACACTAGGGTTCAATTAAACTTCCTAAACGGAGGTGAATCACGTTCAGTTTCAAGTTCTAGCAGCAAGGGTTCATTGAGGCTAAGAACAGCACTCTTGTGCTATTCTGGCCATACACAGTGCAACCAGCATTCGAGTCTTTTCCCAAGAAGTACAGTGTATTGGACTGAAGAGAAGCTCCTGTTTTACTTAGTTTCCAATACTGAGTTGAACTAGATATGCCCCGTTTGTGTAGGAAACACAGTCTCTTGTTCTGAGCTAGCTCACTGTAATGGCCCTATAGGAAACACAGTAGAGTGCAAGAGTGCCTGTTTCTCAAAAGCAGAGTGTTTTTCTTGTAAGGCCGACTGGGGTTCAATACAACTTCCTAAACGGAGTTGATTCACATTCAGTTTCAAGTTCTAGCATTAAGTGTTAATTCAGGGTAAGAACACCACTATTGTGCTATTCTGGCCATAAACAGTGCAAATAGCACTCGCGTCTGTTCCCAGCAAATACAGTGTATTGGACTGAAGAGAAGCTCCTGTTTTACTTAGTTTCCAATACTGAGTTGAACTAGATATGCCCCGTTTGTGTAGGAAGCACAGTTCTCTTGTTCTGAGCTAGCTCACTGTACTGGCCCTATAGGAAACACAGTAGAGTGCAAGAGTGCCTGTTTCTCAAAAGCAGAGTGTTTTTCTTGTAAGGCCGACTGGGGTTCAATACAACTTCCTAAACGGAGTTGATTCTCATTGAGTTTCAAGTTCTAGCATTAAGTGTTAATTCAGGGTAAGAACACCACTATTGTGCTCTTCTGGCCATAAACAGTGCAAATAGCACTCGCGTCTGTTCCCAGCAAATACAGTGTATTGGACTGAAGAGAAGCTCCTGTTTTACTTAGTTTCCTATACTGAGTTGAACTAGATATGCCCCGTTTGTGTAGGAAGCACAGTTCTCTTGTTCTGAGCTAGCTCACTGTACTGGCCCTATAGGAAACACAGTAGAGTGCAAGAGTGCCTGTTTCTCAAAAGCAGAGTGTTTTTCTTGTAAGGCCGACTGGGGTTCAATACAACTTCCTAAACGGAGTTGATTCACATTGAGTTTCAAGTTCTAGCATTAAGTGTTAATTCAGGGTAAGAACACCACTATTGTGCTATTCTGGCCATAAACAGTGCAAATTAGCACTCGCGTCTGTTCCCAGCAAATACAGTGTATTGGACTGAAGAGAAGCTCCTGTTTTACTTAGTTTCCAATACTGAGTTGAACTAGATATGCCCCGTTTGTGTAGGAAGCACAGTTCTCTTGTTCTGAGCTAGCTCACTGTACTGGCCCTATAGGAAACACAGTAGAGTGCAAGAGTGCCTGTTTCTCAAAAGCAGAGTGTTTTTATTTACGGCCGACTGGGGTTCAATACAACTTCCTAAACGGAGTTGATTCACATTGAGTTTCAAGTTCTAGCATTAAGTGTTAATTCAGGGTAAGAACACCACTATTGTGCTATTCTGGCCATAAACAGTCAATAGCACTCGCGTCTGTTCCCAGCAAATACAGTGTATTGGACTGAAGAGAGGCTCCTGTTTTACTTAGTTTCCAATACTGAGTTGAACTAGATATGCCCCGTTTGTGTAGGAAGCACAGTTCTCTTGTTCTGAGCTAGCTCACTGTACTGGCCCTATAATAAACACAGTAGAGTGCAAGAGTGCCTGTTTCTCAAAAGCAGAGTGTTTTTCTTGTAAGGCAGACTGTTTTTTTGAGTGCAAGAATGCCCGTTTTTCAAAAGCAGAGTGTTTTTCTTGCATGGCACACCAGGGTTCAATTAAACTTCCTAAACGGAGTTGAATCACGTTCAGTTTCAAGTTCTACCAGCAAGGGTTCATTGAGGCTAAGAACAGCACTCTTGTGCTATTCTGGCCATACACAGTGCAACCAGCATTCGAGTCTTTTCCCAGCAAGTACAGTGTATTGGACTGAAGAGAAGCTCCTGTTTTACTTAGTTTCCAATACTGAGTAGAACTAGATATGCCCCGTTTGTGTAGGAAGCACAGTTCTCTTGTTCTGAGCTAGCTCACTGTACTGGCCCTATAGGAAACACAGTAGAGTGCAAGAGTGCCTGTTTCTCAAAAGCAGAGTGTTTTTCTTGTAAGGCCGACTGGGGTTCAATACAACTTCCTAAACGGAGTTGATGATTTTCAATGAGTTTCAAGTTCTAGCATTAAGTGTTAATTCAGGGTAAGAACACAACTATTGTGCTATTCTGGCCATAAACAGTGCAAATAGCACTCGCGTCTGTTCCCAGCAAATACAGTGTATTGGACTGAAGAGAAGCTCCTGTTTTACTTAGTTTCCAATACTGAGTTGAACTGGATATGCCCCTTTTGTGTAGGAAGCACAGTTCTCTTGTTCTGAGCTCGCTCACTGTACTGGCCCTATAGGAAACACAGTAGAGTGCAAGAGTGCCTGTTTCTCAAAAGCAGAGTGTTTTTCTTGTAAGGCCGACTGGGGTTCAATACAACTTCCTAAACGGAGTTGATTCACATTCAGTTTCAAGTTCTAGCAGTAAGTGTTAATTCAGGGTAAGAACACCACTATTGTGCTATTCTGGCCATAAACAGTGCAAATTAGCACTCGCGTCTGTTCCCAGCAAATACAGTGTATTGGACTGAAGAGAAGCTCTTGTTTTACTTAGTTTCCAATACTGAGTTGAACTAGATATGCCCCGTTTGTGTAGGAAGCACAGTTCTCTTGTTCTGAGCTAGCTCACTGTACTGGCCCTATAGGAAACACAGTAGAGTGCAAGAGCGCCTGTTTCTCAAAAGCAGAGTGTTTTTCTTGTAAGTCCAACTGGGGTTCAATACAACTTCCTAAACGGAGTTGATTCACATTCAGTTTCAAGTTCTAGCATTAAGTGTTAATTCAGGGTAAGAACACCACTATTGTGCTATTCTGGCCAAAAACAGTGCAAATAGCACTCGCGTCTGTTCCCAGCAAATACAGTGTATTGGACTGAAGAGAAGCTCCTGTTTTACTTAGTTTCCAATACTGAGTTGAACTAGATATGCACCGTTTGTGTAGGAAGCACAGTTCTCTTGTTCTGAGCTAGCTCATTGTACTGGCCCTATAGTAAACACAGTAGAGTGCAAGAGTGCCTGTTTCTCAAAAGCAGAGTGTTTTTCTTGTAAGGCCGACTGGGGTTCAATACAACTTCCTAAACGGTGTTGATTCACATTGAGTTTCAAGTTCTAGCATTAAGTGTTAATTCAGGGTAAGAACAGCACTATTGTGCTATTCTGGCCATAAACAGTGCAAATAGCACTCGCGTCTGTTCCCAGCAAATACAGTGTATTGGACTGAAGAGAAGCTCCTGTTTTACTTAGTTTCCAATACTGAGTTGAACTGGATATGCCCCTTTTGTGTAGGAAGCACAGTTCTCTTGTTCTGAGCTCGCTCACTGTACTGGCCCTATAGGAAACACAGTAGAGTGCAAGAGTGCCTGTTTCTCAAAAGCAGAGTGTTTTTCTTGTAAGGCCGACTGGGGTTCAATACAACTTCCTAAACAGAGTTGATTCACATTGAGTTTCAAGTTCTAGCATTAAGTGTTAATTCAGGGTAAGAACACCACTATTGTGCTATTCTGGCCATAAACAGTGCAAATTAGCACTCGCGTCTGTTCCCAGCAAATACAGTGTATTGGACTGAAGAGAAGCTCCTGTTTTACTTAGTTTCCAATACTGAGTTGAACTAGATATGCCCCGTTTGTGTAGGAAGCACAGTTCTCTTGTTCTGAGCTAGCTCACTGTACTGGCCCTATAGGAAACACAGTAGAGTGCAAGAGTGCCTGTTTCTCAAAAGCAGAGTGTTTTTCTTGTAAGGCCGACTGGGGTTCAATACAACTTCCTAAACGGAGTTGATTCACATTGAGTTTCAAGTTCTAGCATTAAGTGTTAATTCAGGGTAAGAACACCACTATTGTGCTATTCTGGCCATAAACAGTGCAAATAGCACTCGCGTCTGTTCCCAGCAAATACAGTGTATTGGACTGAAGAGAAGCTCCTGTTTTACTTAGTTTCCAATACTGAGTTGAACTAGATATGCCCCGTTTGTGTAGGAAGCACAGTTCTCTTGTTCTGAGCTAGCTCACTGTACTGGCCCTATAGGAAACACAGTAGAGTGCAAGAGTGCCTGTTTCTCAAAAGCAGAGTGTTTTTCTTGTAAGGCCGACTGGGGTTCAATACAACTTCCTAAACGGAGTTGATTCACATTCAGTTTCAAGTTCTAGCATTAAGTGTTAATTCAGGGTAAGAACACCACTATTGTGCTATTCTGGCCATAAACAGTGCAAATAGCACTCGCGTCTGTTCCCAGCAAATACAGTGTATTGTACTGAAGAGAAGCTCCTGTTTTACTTAGTTTCCAATACTGAGTTGAACTAGATATGCCCCGTTTGTGTAGGAAGCACAGTTCTCTTGTTCTGAGCTATCTCACTGTACTGGCCCTATAGGAAACACAGTAGAGTGCAAGAGTGCCTGTTTCTCAAAAGCAGAGTGTTTTTCTTGTAAGGCCGACTGGTGTTCAATACAACTTCCTAAACGGAGTTGATTCACATTGAGTTTCAAGTTCTAGCATTAAGTGTTAATTCAGGGTAAGAACACCACTATTGTGCTATTCTGGCCATAAACAGTGCAAATAGCACTCGCGTCTGTTCCCAGCAAATACAGTGTATTGGACTCAAGAGAATCTCCTGTTTTACTTAGTTTCCAATACTGAGTTGAACTAGATATGCCCCGTTTGTGTAGGAAGCACAGTTCTCTTGTTCTGAGCTATATCACTGTACTGGCCTTATAGGAAACACAGTAGAGTGCAAGAGTGCCTGTTTCTCAAAAGCAGAGTGCTTTTCTTGTAAGGCCGACTGGGGTTCAATACAACTTCCTAAACGGAGTTGATTCACATTGAGTTTCAAGTTCTAGCATTAAGTGTTAATTCAGGGTAAGAACACCACTATTGTGCTATTCTGGCCATAAACAGTGCAAATAGCACTCGCGTCTGTTCCCAGCAAATACAGTGTATTGGACTCAATAGAAGCTCCTGTTTTACTTAGTTTCCAATACTGAGTTGAACTAGATATGCCCCGTTTGTGTAGGAAGCACAGTTCTCTTGTTCTGAGCTAGCTCACTGTACTGGCCCTATAGGAAACACAGTAGAGTGCAAGAGTGCCTGTTTCTCAAAAGCAGAGTGTTTTTCTTGTAAGGCCGATTGGGGTTCAATACAACTTCCTAAACGGAGTTGATTCACATTGAGTTTCAAGTTCTAGCATTAAGTGTTAATTCAGGGTAAGAACACCACTATTGTGCTATTCTGGCCATAAACAGTGCAAATAGCACTCGCGTCTGTTCCCAGCAAATACAGTGTATTGGACTGAAGAGAAGCTCCTGTTTTACTTAGTTTCCAATACTGAGTTGAACTAGATATGCCCCGTTTGTGTAGGAAGCACAGTTCTCTTGTTCTGAGCTAGCTCACTGTACTGGCCCTATAGGAAACACAGTAGAGTGCAAGAGTGCCTGTTTCTCAAAAGCAGAGTGTTTTTCTTGTAAGGCCGACTGGGGTTCAATACAACTTCCTAAACGGAGTTGATTCACATTGAGTTTCAAGTTCTAGCATTAAGTGTTAATTCAGGGTAAGAACACCACTATTGTGCTATTCTGGCCATAAACAGTGCAATAGCACTCGCGTCTGTTCCCAGCAAATACAGTGTATTGGACTGAAGAGAGGCTCCTGTTTTACTTAGTTTCCAATACTGAGTTGAACTAGATATGCCCCGTTTGTGTAGGAAGCACAGTTCTCTTGTTCTGAGCTAGCTCACTGTACTGGCCCTATAATAAACACAGTAGAGTGCAAGAGTGCCTGTTTCTCAAAAGCAGAGTGTTTTTCTTGTAAGGCAGACTGTTTTTTTTGAGTGCAAGAATGCCCGTTTTTCAAAAGCAGAGTGTTTTTCTTGCATGGCACACCAGGGTTCAATTAAACTTCCTAAACGGAGTTGAATCACGTTCAGTTTCAAGTACTAGCAGCAAGGGTTCATTGAGGCTAAGAACAGCACTCTTGTGCTATTCTGGCCATACACAGTGCAACCAGCATTCGAGTCTTTTCCCAGCAAGTACAGTGTATTGGACTGAAGAGAAGCTCCTGTTTTACTTAGTTTCCAATACTGAGTAGAACTAGATATGCCCCGTTTGTGTAGGAAGCACAGTTCTCTTGTTCTGAGCTAGCTCACTGTACTGGCCCTATAGGAAACACAGTAGAGTGCAAGAGTGCCTGTTTCTCAAAAGCAGAGTGTTTTTCTTGTAAGGCCGACTGGGGTTCAATACAACTTCCTAAACGGAGTTGATGATTTTCAATGAGTTTCAAGTTCTAGCATTAAGTGTTAATTCAGGGTAAGAACACAACTATTGTGCTATTCTGGCCATAAACAGTGCAAATAGCACTCGCGTCTGTTCCCAGCAAATACAGTGTATTGGACTGAAGAGAAGCTCCTGTTTTACTTAGTTTCCAATACTGAGTTGAACTGGATATGCCCCTTTTGTGTAGGAAGCACAGTTCTCTTGTTCTGAGCTCGCTCACTGTACTGGCCCTATAGGAAACACAGTAGAGTGCAAGAGTGCCTGTTTCTCAAAAGCAGAGTGTTTTTCTTGTAAGGCCGACTGGGGTTCAATACAACTTCCTAAACGGAGTTGATTCACATTCAGTTTCAACTTCTAGCAGTAAGTGTTAATTCAGGGTAAGAACACCACTATTGTGCTATTCTGGCCATAAACAGTGCAAATTAGCACTCGCGTCTGTTCCCAGCAAATACAGTGTATTGGACTGAAGAGAAGCTCCTGTTTTACTTAGTTTCCAATACTGAGTTGAACTAGATATGCCCCGTTTGTGTAGGAAGCACAGTTCTCTTGTTCTGAGCTAGCTCACTGTACTGGCCCTATAGGAAACACAGTAGAGTGCAAGAGCGCCTGTTTCTCAAAAGCAGAGTGTTTTTCTTGTAAGGCCAACTGGGGTTCAATACAACTTCCTAAACGGAGTTGATTCACATTCAGTTTCAAGTTCTAGCATTAAGTGTTAATTCAGGGTAAGAACACCACTATTGTGCTATTCTGGCCAAAAACAGTGCAAATAGCACTCGCGTCTGTTCCCAGCAAATACAGTGTATTGGACTGAAGAGAAGCTCCTGTTTTACTTAGTTTCCAATACTGAGTTGAACTAGATATGCACCGTTTGTGTAGGAAGCACAGTTCTCTTGTTCTGAGCTAGCTCATTGTACTGGCCCTATAGTAAACACAGTAGAGTGCAAGAGTGCCTGTTTCTCAAAAGCAGAGTGTTTTTCTTGTAAGGCCGACTGGGGTTCAATACAACTTCCTAAACGGTGTTGATTCACATTGAGTTTCAAGTTCTAGCATTAAGTGTTAATTCAGGGTAAGAACAGCACTATTGTGCTATTCTGGCCATAAACAGTGCAAATAGCACTCGCGTCTGTTCCCAGCAAATACAGTGTATTGGACTGAAGAGAAGCTCCTGTTTTACTTAGTTTCCAATACTGAGTTGAACTGGATATGCCCCTTTTGTGTAGGAAGCACAGTTCTCTTGTTCTGAGCTAGCTCACTGTACTGGCCCTATAGGAAACACAGTAGAGTGCAAGAGTGCCTGTTTCTCAAAAGCAGAGTGTTTTTCTTGTAAGGCCGACTGGGGTTCAATACAACTTCCTAAACGGAGTTGATTCACATTCAGTTTCAAGTTCTAGCATTAAGTGTTAATTCAGGGTAAGAACACCACTATTGTGCTATTCTGGCCATAAACAGTGCAAATAGCACTCGCGTCTGTTCCCAGCAAATACAGTGTATTGTACTGAAGAGAAGCTCCTGTTTTACTTAGTTTCCAATACTGAGTTGAACTAGATATGCCCCGTTTGTGTAGGAAGCACAGTTCTCTTGTTCTGAGCTATCTCACTGTACTGGCCCTATAGGAAACACAGTAGAGTGCAAGAGTGCCTGTTTCTCAAAAGCAGAGTGTTTTTCTTGTAAGGCCGACTGGTGTTCAATACAACTTCCTAAACGGAGTTGATTCACATTGAGTTTCAAGTTCTAGCATTAAGTGTTAATTCAGGGTAAGAACACCACTATTGTGCTATTCTGGCCATAAACAGTGCAAATAGCACTCGCGTCTGTTCCCAGCAAATACAGTGTATTGGACTCAAGAGAATCTCCTGTTTTACTTAGTTTCCAATACTGAGTTGAACTAGATATGCCCCGTTTGTGTAGGAAGCACAGTTCTCTTGTTCTGAGCTATATCACTGTACTGGCCTTATAGGAAACACAGTAGAGTGCAAGAGTGCCTGTTTCTCAAAAGCAGAGTGCTTTTCTTGTAAGGCCGACTGGGGTTCAATACAACTTCCTAAACGGAGTTGATTCACATTGAGTTTCAAGTTCTAGCATTAAGTGTTAATTCAGGGTAAGAACACCACTATTGTGCTATTCTGGCCATAAACAGTGCAAATAGCACTCGCGTCTGTTCCCAGCAAATACAGTGTATTGGACTCAATAGAAGCTCCTGTTTTACTTAGTTTCCAATACTGAGTTGAACTAGATATGCCCCGTTTGTGTAGGAAGCACAGTTCTCTTGTTCTGAGCTAGCTCACTGTACTGGCCCTATAGGAAACACAGTAGAGTGCAAGAGTGCCTGTTTCTCAAAAGCAGAGTGTTTTTCTTGTAAGGCCGATTGGGGTTCAATACAACTTCCTAAACGGAGTTGATTCACATTGAGTTTCAAGTTCTAGCATTAAGTGTTAATTCAGGGTAAGAACACCACTATTGTGCTATTCTGGCCATAAACAGTGCAAATAGCACTCGCGTCTGTTCCCAGCAAATACAGTGTATTGGACTGAAGAGAAGCTCCTGTTTTACTTAGTTTCCAATACTGAGTTGAACTAGATATGCCCCGTTTGTGTAGGAAGCACAGTTCTCTTGTTCTGAGCTAGCTCACTGTACTGGCCCTATAGGAAACACAGTAGAGTGCAAGAGTGCCTGTTTCTCAAAAGCAGAGTGTTTTTCTTGTAAGGCCGACTGGGGTTCAATACAACTTCCTAAACGGAGTTGATTCACATTGAGTTTCAAGTTCTAGCATTAAGTGTTAATTCAGGGTAAGAACACCACTATTGTGCTATTCTGGCCATAAACAGTGCAATAGCACTCGCGTCTGTTCCCAGCAAATACAGTGTATTGGACTGAAGAGAGGCTCCTGTTTTACTTAGTTTCCAATACTGAGTTGAACTAGATATGCCCCGTTTGTGTAGGAAGCACAGTTCTCTTGTTCTGAGCTAGCTCACTGTACTGGCCCTATAATAAACACAGTAGAGTGCAAGAGTGCCTGTTTCTCAAAAGCAGAGTGTTTTTCTTGTAAGGCAGACTGTTTTTTTTGAGTGCAAGAATGCCCGTTTTTCAAAAGCAGAGTGTTTTTCTTGCATGGCACACCAGGGTTCAATTAAACTTCCTAAACGGAGTTGAATCACGTTCAGTTTCAAGTACTAGCAGCAAGGGTTCATTGAGGCTAAGAACAGCACTCTTGTGCTATTCTGGCCATACACAGTGCAACCAGCATTCGAGTCTTTTCCCAGCAAGTACAGTGTATTGGACTGAAGAGAAGCTCCTGTTTTACTTAGTTTCCAATACTGAGTAGAACTAGATATGCCCCGTTTGTGTAGGAAGCACAGTTCTCTTGTTCTGAGCTAGCTCACTGTACTGGCCCTATAGGAAACACAGTAGAGTGCAAGAGTGCCTGTTTCTCAAAAGCAGAGTGTTTTTCTTGTAAGGCCGACTGGGGTTCAATACAACTTCCTAAACGGAGTTGATGATTTTCAATGAGTTTCAAGTTCTAGCATTAAGTGTTAATTCAGGGTAAGAACACAACTATTGTGCTATTCTGGCCATAAACAGTGCAAATAGCACTCGCGTCTGTTCCCAGCAAATACAGTGTATTGGACTGAAGAGAAGCTCCTGTTTTACTTAGTTTCCAATACTGAGTTGAACTGGATATGCCCCTTTTGTGTAGGAAGCACAGTTCTCTTGTTCTGAGCTCGCTCACTGTACTGGCCCTATAGGAAACACAGTAGAGTGCAAGAGTGCCTGTTTCTCAAAAGCAGAGTGTTTTTCTTGTAAGGCCGACTGGGGTTCAATACAACTTCCTAAACGGAGTTGATTCACATTCAGTTTCAACTTCTAGCAGTAAGTGTTAATTCAGGGTAAGAACACCACTATTGTGCTATTCTGGCCATAAACAGTGCAAATTAGCACTCGCGTCTGTTCCCAGCAAATACAGTGTATTGGACTGAAGAGAAGCTCCTGTTTTACTTAGTTTCCAATACTGAGTTGAACTAGATATGCCCCGTTTGTGTAGGAAGCACAGTTCTCTTGTTCTGAGCTAGCTCACTGTACTGGCCCTATAGGAAACACAGTAGAGTGCAAGAGCGCCTGTTTCTCAAAAGCAGAGTGTTTTTCTTGTAAGGCCAACTGGGGTTCAATACAACTTCCTAAACGGAGTTGATTCACATTCAGTTTCAAGTTCTAGCATTAAGTGTTAATTCAGGGTAAGAACACCACTATTGTGCTATTCTGGCCAAAAACAGTGCAAATAGCACTCGCGTCTGTTCCCAGCAAATACAGTGTATTGGACTGAAGAGAAGCTCCTGTTTTACTTAGTTTCCAATACTGAGTTGAACTAGATATGCACCGTTTGTGTAGGAAGCACAGTTCTCTTGTTCTGAGCTAGCTCATTGTACTGGCCCTATAGTAAACACAGTAGAGTGCAAGAGTGCCTGTTTCTCAAAAGCAGAGTGTTTTTCTTGTAAGGCCGACTGGGGTTCAATACAACTTCCTAAACGGTGTTGATTCACATTGAGTTTCAAGTTCTAGCATTAAGTGTTAATTCAGGGTAAGAACAGCACTATTGTGCTATTCTGGCCATAAACAGTGCAAATAGCACTCGCGTCTGTTCCCAGCAAATACAGTGTATTGGACTGAAGAGAAGCTCCTGTTTTACTTAGTTTCCAATACTGAGTTGAACTGGATATGCCCCTTTTGTGTAGGAAGCACAGTTCTCTTGTTCTGAGCTCGCTCACTGTACTGGCCCTATAGGAAACACAGTAGAGTGCAAGAGTGCCTGTTTCTCAAAAGCAGAGTGTTTTTCTTGTAAGGCCGACTGGGGTTCAATACAACTTCCTAAACAGAGTTGATTCACATTGAGTTTCAAGTTCTAGCATTAAGTGTTAATTCAGGGTAAGAACACCACTATTGTGCTATTCTGGCCATAAACAGTGCAAATTAGCACTCGCGTCTGTTCCCAGCAAATACAGTGTATTGGACTGAAGAGAAGCTCCTGTTTTACTTAGTTTCCAATACTGAGTTGAACTAGATATGCCCCGTTTGTGTAGGAAGCACAGTTCTCTTGTTCTGAGCTAGCTCACTGTACTGGCCCTATAGGAAACACAGTAGAGTGCAAGAGTGCCTGTTTCTCAAAAGCAGAGTGTTTTTCTTGTAAGGCCGACTGGGGTTCAATACAACTTCCTAAACGGAGTTGATTCACATTGAGTTTCAAGTTCTAGCATTAAGTGTTAATTCAGGGTAAGAACACCACTATTGTGCTATTCTGGCCATAAACAGTGCAAATAGCACTCGCGTCTGTTCCCAGCAAATACAGTGTATTGGACTGAAGAGAAGCTCCTGTTTTACTTAGTTTCCAATACTGAGTTGAACTAGATATGCCCCGTTTGTGTAGGAAGCACAGTTCTCTTGTTCTGAGCTAGCTCACTGTACTGGCCCTATAGGAAACACAGTAGAGTGCAAGAGTGCCTGTTTCTCAAAAGCAGAGTGTTTTTCTTGTAAGGCCGACTGGGGTTCAATACAACTTCCTAAACGGAGTTGATTCACATTCAGTTTCAAGTTCTAGCATTAAGTGTTAATTCAGGGTAAGAACACCACTATTGTGCTATTCTGGCCATAAACAGTGCAAATAGCACTCACGTCTGTTCCCAGCAAATACAGTGTATTGTACTGAAGAGAAGCTCCTGTTTTACTTAGTTTCCAATACTGAGTTGAACTAGATATGCCCCGTTTGTGTAGGAAGCACAGTTCTCTTGTTCTGAGCTATCTCACTGTACTGGCCCTATAGGAAACACAGTAGAGTGCAAGAGTGCCTGTTTCTCAAAAGCAGAGTGTTTTTCTTGTAAGGCCGACTGGTGTTCAATACAACTTCCTAAACGGAGTTGATTCACATTGAGTTTCAAGTTCTAGCATTAAGTGTTAATTCAGGGTAAGAACACCACTATTGTGCTATTCTGGCCATAAACAGTGCAAATAGCACTCGCGTCTGTTCCCAGCAAATACAGTGTATTGGACTCAAGAGAATCTCCTGTTTTACTTAGTTTCCAATACTGAGTTGAACTAGATATGCCCCGTTTGTGTAGGAAGCACAGTTCTCTTGTTCTGAGCTATATCACTGTACTGGCCTTATAGGAAACACAGTAGAGTGCAAGAGTGCCTGTTTCTCAAAAGCAGAGTGCTTTTCTTGTAAGGCCGACTGGGGTTCAATACAACTTCCTAAACGGAGTTGATTCACATTGAGTTTCAAGTTCTAGCATTAAGTGTTAATTCAGGGTAAGAACACCACTATTGTGCTATTCTGGCCATAAACAGTGCAAATAGCACTCGCGTCTGTTCCCAGCAAATACAGTGTATTGGACTCAATAGAAGCTCCTGTTTTACTTAGTTTCCAATACTGAGTTGAACTAGATATGCCCCGTTTGTGTAGGAAGCACAGTTCTCTTGTTCTGAGCTAGCTCACTGTACTGGCCCTATAGGAAACACAGTAGAGTGCAAGAGTGCCTGTTTCTCAAAAGCAGAGTGTTTTTCTTGTAAGGCCGATTGGGGTTCAATACAACTTCCTAAACGGAGTTGATTCACATTGAGTTTCAAGTTCTAGCATTAAGTGTTAATTCAGGGTAAGAACACCACTATTGTGCTATTCTGGCCATAAACAGTGCAAATAGCACTCGCGTCTGTTCCCAGCAAATACAGTGTATTGGACTGAAGAGAAGCTCCTGTTTTACTTAGTTTCCAATACTGAGTTGAACTAGATATGCCCCGTTTGTGTAGGAAGCACAGTTCTCTTGTTCTGAGCTAGCTCACTGTACTGGCCCTATAGGAAACACAGTAGAGTGCAAGAGTGCCTGTTTCTCAAAAGCAGAGTGTTTTTCTTGTAAGGCCGACTGGGGTTCAATACAACTTCCTAAACGGAGTTGATTCACATTGAGTTTCAAGTTCTAGCATTAAGTGTTAATTCAGGGTAAGAACACCACTATTGTGCTATTCTGGCCATAAACAGTGCAATAGCACTCGCGTCTGTTCCCAGCAAATACAGTGTATTGGACTGAAGAGAGGCTCCTGTTTTACTTAGTTTCCAATACTGAGTTGAACTAGATATGCCCCGTTTGTGTAGGAAGCACAGTTCTCTTGTTCTGAGCTAGCTCACTGTACTGGCCCTATAATAAACACAGTAGAGTGCAAGAGTGCCTGTTTCTCAAAAGCAGAGTGTTTTTCTTGTAAGGCAGACTGTTTTTTTTGAGTGCAAGAATGCCCGTTTTTCAAAAGCAGAGTGTTTTTCTTGCATGGCACACCAGGGTTCAATTAAACTTCCTAAACGGAGTTGAATCACGTTCAGTTTCAAGTACTAGCAGCAAGGGTTCATTGAGGCTAAGAACAGCACTCTTGTGCTATTCTGGCCATACACAGTGCAACCAGCATTCGAGTCTTTTCCCAGCAAGTACAGTGTATTGGACTGAAGAGAAGCTCCTGTTTTACTTAGTTTCCAATACTGAGTAGAACTAGATATGCCCCGTTTGTGTAGGAAGCACAGTTCTCTTGTTCTGAGCTAGCTCACTGTACTGGCCCTATAGGAAACACAGTAGAGTGCAAGAGTGCCTGTTTCTCAAAAGCAGAGTGTTTTTCTTGTAAGGCCGACTGGGGTTCAATACAACTTCCTAAACGGAGTTGATGATTTTCAATGAGTTTCAAGTTCTAACATTAAGTGTTAATTCAGGGTAAGAACACAACTATTGTGCTATTCTGGCCATAAACAGTGCAAATAGCACTCGCGTCTGTTCCCAGCAAATACAGTGTATTGGACTGAAGAGAAGCTCCTGTTTTACTTAGTTTCCAATACTGAGTTGAACTGGATATGCCCCTTTTGTGTAGGAAGCACAGTTCTCTTGTTCTGAGCTCGCTCACTGTACTGGCCCTATAGGAAACACAGTAGAGTGCAAGAGTGCCTGTTTCTCAAAAGCAGAGTGTTTTTCTTGTAAGGCCGACTGGGGTTCAATACAACTTCCTAAACGGAGTTTATTCACATTCAGTTTCAACTTCTAGCAGTAAGTGTTAATTCAGGGTAAGAACACCACTATTGTGCTATTCTGGCCATAAACAGTGCAAATTAGCACTCGCGTCTGTTCCCAGCAAATACAGTGTATTGGACTGAAGAGAAGCTCCTGTTTTACTTAGTTTCCAATACTGAGTTGAACTAGATATGCCCCGTTTGTGTAGGAAGCACAGTTCTCTTGTTCTGAGCTAGCTCACTGTACTGGCCCTATAGGAAACACAGTAGAGTGCAAGAGCGCCTGTTTCTCAAAAGCAGAGTGTTTTTCTTGTAAGGCCAACTGGGGTGCAATACAACTTCCTAAACGGAGTTGATTCACATTCAGTTTCAAGTTCTAGCATTAAGTGTTAATTCAGGGTAAGAACACCACTATTGTGCTATTCTGGCCAAAAACAGTGCAAATAGCACTCGCGTCTGTTCCCAGCAAATACAGTGTATTGGACTGAAGAGAAGCTCCTGTTTTACTTAGTTTCCAATACTGAGTTGAACTAGATATGCACCGTTTGTGTAGGAAGCACAGTTCTCTTGTTCTGAGCTAACTCATTGTACTGGCCCTATAGTAAACACAGTAGAGTGCAAGAGTGCCTGTTTCTCAAAAGCAGAGTGTTTTTCTTGTAAGGCCGACTGGGGTTCAATACAACTTCCTAAACGGTGTTGATTCACATTGAGTTTCAAGTTCTAGCATTAAGTGTTAATTCAGGGTAAGAACAGCACTATTGTGCTATTCTGGCCATAAACAGTGCAAATAGCACTCGCGTCTGTTCCCAGCAAATACAGTGTATTGGACTGAAGAGAAGCTCCTGTTTTACTTAGTTTCCAATACTGAGTTGAACTGGATATGCCCCTTTTGTGTAGGAAGCACAGTTCTCTTGTTCTGAGCTCGCTCACTGTACTGGCCCTATAGGAAACACAGTAGAGTGCAAGAGTGCCTGTTTCTCAAAAGCAGAGTGTTTTTCTTGTAAGGCCGACTGGGGTTCAATACAACTTCCTAAACAGAGTTGATTCACATTGAGTTTCAAGTTCTAGCATTAAGTGTTAATTCAGGGTAAGAACACCACTATTGTGCTATTCTGGCCATAAACAGTGCAAATTAGCACTCGCGTCTGTTCCCAGCAAATACAGTGTATTGGACTGAAGAGAAGCTCCTGTTTTACTTAGTTTCCAATACTGAGTTGAACTAGATATGCCCCGTTTGTGTAGGAAGCACAGTTCTCTTGTTCTGAGCTAGCTCACTGTACTGGCCCTATAGGAAACACAGTAGAGTGCAAGAGTGCCTGTTTCTCAAAAGCAGAGTGTTTTTCTTGTAAGGCCGACTGGGGTTCAATACAACTTCCTAAATGGAGTTGATTCACATTGAGTTTCAAGTTCTAGCATTAAGTGTTAATTCAGGGTAAGAACACCACTATTGTGCTATTCTGGCCATAAACAGTGCAAATAGCACTCGCGTCTGTTCCCAGCAAATACAGTGTATTGGACTGAAGAGAAGCTCCTGTTTTACTTAGTTTCCAATACTGAGTTGAACTAGATATGCCCCGTTTGTGTAGGAAGCACAGTTCTCTTGTTCTGAGCTAGCTCACTGTACTGGCCCTATAGGAAACACAGTAGAGTGCAAGAGTGCCTGTTTCTCAAAAGCAGAGTGTTTTTCTTGTAAGGCCGACTGGGGTTCAATACAACTTCCTAAATGGAGTTGATTCACATTGAGTTTCAAGTTCTAGCATTAAGTGTTAATTCAGGGTAAGAACACCACTATTGTGCTATTCTGGCCATAAACAGTGCAAATAGCACTCGCGTCTGTTCCCAGCAAATACAGTGTATTGGACTGAAGAGAAGCTCCTGTTTTACTTAGTTTCCAATACTGAGTTGAACTAGATATGCCCCGTTTGTGTAGGAAGCACAGTTCTCTTGTTCTGAGCTCGCTCACTGTACTGGCCGTATAGGAAACACAGTAGAGTGCAAGAGTGCCTGTTTCTCAAAAGCAGAGTGTTTTTCTTGTAAGGCCGACTGGGGTTCAATACAACTTCCTAAACAGAGTTGATTCACATTCAGTTTCAAGTTCTAGCATTAAGTGTTAATTCAGGGTAAGAACACCACTATTGTGCTATTCTGGCCATAAACAGTGCAAATTAGCACTCGCGTCTGTTCCCAGCAAATACAGTGTATTGGACTGAAGAGAAGCTCCTGTTTTACTTAGTTTCCAATACTGAGTTGAACTAGATATGCCCCGTTTGTGTAGGAAGCACAGTTCTCTTGTTCTGAGCTATATCACTGTACTGGCCCTATAGGAAACACAGTAGAGTGCAAGAGTGCCTGTTTCTCAAAAGCAGAGTGTTTTTCTTGTAAGGCCGACTGGGGTTCAATACAACTTCCTAAACGGAGTTGATTCACATTGAGTTTCAAGTTCTAGCATTAAGTGTTAATTCAGGGTAAGAACACCACTATTGTGCTATTCTGGCCATAAACAGTGCAAATAGCACTCGCGTCTGTTCCCAGCAAATACAGTGTATTGGACTGAAGAGAAGCTCCTGTTTTACTTAGTTTCCAATACTGAGTTGAACTAGATATGCCCCGTTTGTGTAGGAAGCACAGTTCTCTTGTTCTGAGCTAGCTCACTGTACTGGCCCTATAGGAAACACAGTAGAGTGCAAGAGTGCCTGTTTCTCAAAAGCAGAGTGTTTTTCTTGTAAGGCCGACTGGGGTTCAATACAACTTCCTAAACGGAGTTGATTCACATTGAGTTTCAAGTTCTAGCATTAAGTGTTAATTCAGGGTAAGAACACCACTATTGTGCTATTCTGGCCATAAACAGTGCAAATAGCACTCGCGTCTGTTCCCAGCAAATACAGTGTATTGGACTGAAGAGAAGCTCCTGTTTTACTTAGTTTCCAATACTGAGTTGAACTAGATATGCCCCGTTTGTGTAGGAAGCACAGTTCTCTTGTTCTGAGCTAGCTCACTGTACTGGCCCTATAGGAAACACAGTAGAGTGCAAGAGTGCCTGTTTCTCAAAAGCAGAGTGTTTTTCTTGTAAGGCCGACTGGGGTTCAATACAACTTCCTAAACGGAGTTGATTCACATTCAGTTTCAAGTTCTAGCATTAAGTGTTAATTCAGGGTAAGAACACCACTATTGTGCTATTCTGGCCATAAACAGTGCAAATAGCACTCGCGTCTGTTCCCAGCAAATACAGTGTATTGTACTGAAGAGAAGCTCCTGTTTTACTTAGTTTCCAATACTGAGTTGAACTAGATATGCCCCGTTTGTGTAGGAAGCACAGTTCTCTTGTTCTGAGCTATCTCACTGTACTGGCCCTATAGGAAACACAGTAGAGTGCAAGAGTGCCTGTTTCTCAAAAGCAGAGTGTTTTTCTTGTAAGGCCGACTGGGGTTCAATACAACTTCCTAAACGGAGTTGATTCACATTGAGTTTCAAGTTCTAGCATTAAGTGTTAATTCAGGGTAAGAACACCACTATTGTGCTATTCTGGCCATAAACAGTGCAAATAGCACTCGCGTCTGTTCCCAGCAAATACAGTGTATTGGACTCAAGAGAAGCTCCTGTTTTACTTAGTTTCCAATACTGAGTTGAACTAGATATGCCCCGTTTGTGTAGGAAGCACAGTTCTCTTGTTCTGAGCTATATCACTGTACTGGCCCTATAGGAAACACAGTAGAGTGCAAGAGTGCCTGTTTCTCAAAAGCAGAGTGCTTTTCTTGTAAGGCCGACTGGGGTTCAATACAACTTCCTAAACGGAGTTGATTCACATTGAGTTTCAAGTTCTAGCATTAAGTGTTAATTCAGGGTAAGAACACCACTATTGTGCTATTCTGGCCATAAACAGTGCAAATAGCACTCGCGTCTGTTCCCAGCAAATACAGTGTATTGGACTCAATAGAAGCTCCTGTTTTACTTAGTTTCCAATACTGAGTTGAACTAGATATGCCCCGTTTGTGTAGGAAGCACAGTTCTCTTGTTCTGAGCTAGCTCACTGTACTGGCCCTATAGGAAACACAGTAGAGTGCAAGAGTGCCTGTTTCTCAAAAGCAGAGTGTTTTTCTTGTAAGGCCGACTGGGGTTCAATACAACTTCCTAAACAGAGTTGATTCACATTCAGTTTCAAGTTCTAGCATTAAGTGTTAATTCAGGGTAAGAACACCACTATTGTGCTATTCTGGCCATAAACAGTGCAAATTAGCACTCGCGTCTGTTCCCAGCAAATACAGTGTATTGGACTGAAGAGAAGCTCCTGTTTTACTTAGTTTCCAATACTGAGTTGAACTAGATATGCCCCGTTTGTGTAGGAAGCACAGTTCTCTTGTTCTGAGCTATATCACTGTACTGGCCCTATAGGAAACACAGTAGAGTGCAAGAGTGCCTGTTTCTCAAAAGCAGAGTGTTTTTCTTGTAAGGCCGACTGGGGTTCAATACAACTTCCTAAACGGAGTTGATTCACATTGAGTTTCAAGTTCTAGCATTAAGTGTTAATTCAGGGTAAGAACACCACTATTGTGCTATTCTGGCCATAAACAGTGCAAATAGCACTCGCGTCTGTTCCCAGCAAATACAGTGTATTGGACTGAAGAGAAGCTCCTGTTTTACTTAGTTTCCAATACTGAGTTGAACTAGATATGCCCCGTTTGTGTAGGAAGCACAGTTCTCTTGTTCTGAGCTAGCTCACTGTACTGGCCCTATAGGAAACACAGTAGAGTGCAAGAGTGCCTGTTTCTCAAAAGCAGAGTGTTTTTCTTGTAAGGCCGACTGGGGTTCAATACAACTTCCTAAACGGAGTTGATTCACATTGAGTTTCAAGTTCTAGCATTAAGTGTTAATTCAGGGTAAGAACACCACTATTGTGCTATTCTGGCCATAAACAGTGCAAATAGCACTCGCGTCTGTTCCCAGCAAATACAGTGTATTGGACTGAAGAGAAGCTCCTGTTTTACTTAGTTTCCAATACTGAGTTGAACTAGATATGCCCCGTTTGTGTAGGAAGCACAGTTCTCTTGTTCTGAGCTAGCTCACTGTACTGGCCCTATAGGAAACACAGTAGAGTGCAAGAGTGCCTGTTTCTCAAAAGCAGAGTGTTTTTCTTGTAAGGCCGACTGGGGTTCAATACAACTTCCTAAACGGAGTTGATTCACATTCAGTTTCAAGTTCTAGCATTAAGTGTTAATTCAGGGTAAGAACACCACTATTGTGCTATTCTGGCCATAAACAGTGCAAATAGCACTCGCGTCTGTTCCCAGCAAATACAGTGTATTGTACTGAAGAGAAGCTCCTGTTTTACTTAGTTTCCAATACTGAGTTGAACTAGATATGCCCCGTTTGTGTAGGAAGCACAGTTCTCTTGTTCTGAGCTATCTCACTGTACTGGCCCTATAGGAAACACAGTAGAGTGCAAGAGTGCCTGTTTCTCAAAAGCAGAGTGTTTTTCTTGTAAGGCCGACTGGGGTTCAATACAACTTCCTAAACGGAGTTGATTCACATTGAGTTTCAAGTTCTAGCATTAAGTGTTAATTCAGGGTAAGAACACCACTATTGTGCTATTCTGGCCATAAACAGTGCAAATAGCACTCGCGTCTGTTCCCAGCAAATACAGTGTATTGGACTCAAGAGAAGCTCCTGTTTTACTTAGTTTCCAATACTGAGTTGAACTAGATATGCCCCGTTTGTGTAGGAAGCACAGTTCTCTTGTTCTGAGCTATATCACTGTACTGGCCCTATAGGAAACACAGTAGAGTGCAAGAGTGCCTGTTTCTCAAAAGCAGAGTGCTTTTCTTGTAAGGCCGACTGGGGTTCAATACAACTTCCTAAACGGAGTTGATTCACATTGAGTTTCAAGTTCTAGCATTAAGTGTTAATTCAGGGTAAGAACACCACTATTGTGCTATTCTGGCCATAAACAGTGCAAATAGCACTCGCGTCTGTTCCCAGCAAATACAGTGTATTGGACTCAATAGAAGCTCCTGTTTTACTTAGTTTCCAATACTGAGTTGAACTAGATATGCCCCGTTTGTGTAGGAAGCACAGTTCTCTTGTTCTGAGCTAGCTCACTGTACTGGCCCTATAGGAAACACAGTAGAGTGCAAGAGTGCCTGTTTCTCAAAAGCAGAGTGTTTTTCTTGTAAGGCCGACTGGGGTTCAATACAACTTCCTAAACGGAGTTGATTCACATTGAGTTTCAAGTTCTAGCATTAAGTGTTAATTCAGGGTAAGAACACCACTATTGTGCTATTCTGGCCATAAACAGTGCAAATAGCACTCGCGTCTGTTCCCAGCAAATACAGTGTATTGGACTGAAGAGAAGCTCCTGTTTTACTTAGTTTCCAATACTGAGTTGAACTAGATATGCCCCGTTTGTGTAGGAAGCACAGTTCTCTTGTTCTGAGCTAGCTCACTGTACTGGCCCTATAGGAAACACAGTAGAGTGCAAGAGTGCCTGTTTCTCAAAAGCAGAGTGTTTTTCTTGTAAGGCCGACTGGGGTTCAATACAACTTCCTAAACGGAGTTGATTCACATTCAGTTTCAAGTTCTAGCATTAAGTGTTAATTCAGGGTAAGAACACCACTATTGTGCTATTCTGGCCATAAACAGTGCAAATTAGCACTCGCGTCTGTTCCCAGCAAATACAGTGTATTGGACTGAAGAGAAGCTCCTGTTTTACTTAGTTTCCAATACTGAGTTGAACTAGATATGCCCCGTTTGTGTAGGAAGCACAGTTCTCTTGTTCTGAGCTAGCTCACTGTACTGGCCCTATAGGAAACACAGTAGAGTGCAAGAGTGCCTGTTTCTCAAAAGCAGAGTGTTTTTCTTGTAAGGCCGACTGGGGTTCAATACAACTTCCTAAACGGAGTTGATTCACATTGAGTTTCAAGTTCTAGCATTAAGTGTTAATTCAGGGTAAGAACACCACTATTGTGCTATTCTGGCCATAAACAGTGCAATAGCACTCGCGTCTGTTCCCAGCAAATACAGTGTATTGGACTGAAGAGAGGCTCCTGTTTAACTTAGTTTCCAATACTGAGTTGAACTAGATATGCCCCGTTTGTGTAGGAAGCACAGTTCTCTTGTTCTGAGCTAGCTCACTGTACTGGCCCTATAGGAAACACAGTAGAGTGCAAGAGTGCCTGTTTCTCAAAAGCAGAGTGTTTTTCTTGTAAGGCCGACTGGGGTTCAATACAACTTCCTAAACAGAGTTGATTCACATTCAGTTTCAAGTTCTAGCATTAAGTGTTAATTCAGGGTAAGAACACCACTATTGTGCTATTCTGGCCATAAACAGTGCAAATAGCACTCGCGTCTGTTCCCAGCAAATACAGTGTATTGGGCTGAAGAGAAGCTCCTGTTTTACTTAGTTTCCAATACTGAGTTGAACTAGATATGGCCCGTTTGTGTAGGAAGCACAGTTCTCTTGTTCTGAGCTAGCTCACTGTACTGGCCCTATAGGAAACACAGTAGAGTGCAAGAGTGCCTGTTTCTCAAAAGCAGAGTGTTTTTCTTGTAAGGCCGACTGGGGTCCAATACAACTTCCTAAACGGAGTTGATTCACATTGAGTTTCAAGTTCTAGCATTAAGTGTTAATTCAGGGTAAGAACACCACTATTGTGCTATTCTGGCCATAAACAGTGCAAATAGCACTCGCGTCTGTTCCCAGCAAATACAGTGTATTGGACTCAAGAGAAGCTCCTGTTTTACTTAGTTTCCAATACTGAGTTGAACTAGATATGCCCCGTTTGTGTAGGAAGCACAGTTCTCTTGTTCTGAGCTATATCACTGTACTGGCCCTATAGGAAACACAGTAGAGTGCAAGAGTGCCTGTTTCTCAAAAGCAGAGTGCTTTTCTTGTAAGGCCGACTGGGGTTCAATACAACTTCCTAAACGGAGTTGATTCACATTGAGTTTCAAGTTCTAGCATTAAGTGTTAATTCAGGGTAAGAACACCACTATTGTGCTATTCTGGCCATAAACAGTGCAAATAGCACTCGCGTCTGTTCCCAGCAAATACAGTGTATTGGACTCAAGAGAAGCTCCTGTTTTACTTAGTTTCCAATACTGAGTTGAACTAGATATGCCCCGTTTGTGTAGGAAGCACAGTTCTCTTGTTCTGAGCTAGCTCACTGTACTGGCCCTATAGGAAACACAGTAGAGTGCAAGAGTGCCTGTTTCTCAAAAGCAGAGTGTTTTTCTTGTAAGGCCGACTGGGGTTCAATACAACTTCCTAAAGGGAGTTGATTCACATTGAGTTTCAAGTTCTAGCATTAAGTGTTAATTCAGGGTAAGAACACCACTATTGTGCTATTCTGGCCATAAACAGTGCAAATAGCACTCGCGTCTGTTCCCAGCAAATACAGTGTATTGGACTGAAGAGAAGCTCCTGTTTTACTTAGTTTCCAATACTGAGTTGAACTAGATATGCCCCGTTTGTGTAGGAAGCACAGTTCTCTTGTTCTGAGCTAGCTCACTGTACTGGCCCTATAGGAAACACAGTAGAGTGCAAGAGTGCCTGTTTCTCAAAAGCAGAGTGTTTTTCTTATAAGGCCGACTGGGGTTCAATACAACTTCCTAAACGGAGTTGATTCACATTCAGTTTCAAGTTCTAGCATTAAGTGTTAATTCAGGGTAAGAACACCACTATTGTGCTATTCTGGCCATAAACAGTGCAAATAGCACTCGCGTCTGTTCCCAGCAAATACAGTGTATTGTACTGAAGAGAAGCTCCTGTTTTACTTAGTTTCCAATACTGAGTTGAACTAGATATGCCCCGTTTGTGTAGGAAGCACAGTTCTCTTGTTCTGAGCTATCTCACTGTACTGGCCCTATAGGAAACACAGTAGAGTGCAAGAGTGCCTGTTTCTCAAAAGCAGAGTGTTTTTCTTGTAAGGCCGACTGGTGTTCAATACAACTTCCTAAACGGAGTTGATTCACATTGAGTTTCAAGTTCTAGCATTAAGTGTTAATTCAGGGTAAGAACACCACTATTGTGCTATTCTGGCCATAAACAGTGCAAATAGCACTCGCGTCTGTTCCCAGCAAATACAGTGTATTGGACTCAAGAGAAGCTCCTGTTTTACTTAGTTTCCAATACTGAGTTGAACTAGATATGCCCCGTTTGTGTAGGAAGCACAGTTCTCTTGTTCTGAGCTATATCACTGTACTGGCCCTATAGGAAACACAGTAGAGTGCAAGAGTGCCTGTTTCTCAAAAGCAGAGTGTTTTTCTTGTAAGGCCGACTGGGGTTCAATACAACTTCCTAAAGGGAGTTGATTCACATTGAGTTTCAAGTTCTAGCATTAAGTGTTAATTCAGGGTAAGAACACCACTATTGTGCTATTCTGGCCATAAACAGTGCAAATAGCACTCGCGTCTGTTCCCAGCAAATACAGTGTATTGGACTGAAGAGAAGCTCCTGTTTTACTTAGTTTCCAATACTGAGTTGAACTAGATATGCCCCGTTTGTGTAGGAAGCACAGTTCTCTTGTTCTGAGCTAGCTCACTGTACTGGCCCTATAGGAAACACAGTAGAGTGCAAGAGTGCCTGTTTCTCAAAAGCAGAGTGTTTTTCTTGTAAGGCCGACTGGGGTTCAATACAACTTCCTAAACGGAGTTGATTCACATTCAGTTTCAAGTTCTAGCATTAAGTGTTAATTCAGGGTAAGAACACCACTATTGTGCTATTCTGGCCATAAACAGTGCAAATAGCACTCGCGTCTGTTCCCAGCAAATACAGTGTATTGTACTGAAGAGAAGCTCCTGTTTTACTTAGTTTCCAATACTGAGTTGAACTAGATATGCCCCGTTTGTGTAGGAAGCACAGTTCTCTTGTTCTGAGCTAGCTCACTGTACTGGCCCTATAGGAAACACAGTAGAGTGCAAGAGTGCCTGTTTCTCAAAAGCAGAGTGTTTTTCTTGTAAGGCCGACTGGTGTTCAATACAACTTCCTAAACGGAGTTGATTCACATTGAGTTTCAAGTTCTAGCATTAAGTGTTAATTCAGGGTAAGAACACCACTATTGTGCTATTCTGGCCATAAACAGTGCAAATAGCACTCGCGTCTGTTCCCAGCAAATACAGTGTATTGGACTCAAGAGAAGCTCCTGTTTTACTTAGTTTCCAATACTGAGTTGAACTAGATATGCCCCGTTTGTGTAGGAAGCACAGTTCTCTTGTTCTGAGCTATATCACTGTACTGGCCCTATAGGAAACACAGTAGAGTGCAAGAGTGCCTGTTTCTCAAAAGCAGAGTGTTTTTCTTGTAAGGCCGACTGGGGTTCAATACAACTTCCTAAACGGAGTTGATTCACATTGAGTTTCAAGTTCTAGCATTAAGTGTTAATTCAGGGTAAGAACACCACTATTGTGCTATTCTGGCCATAAACAGTGCAAATAGCACTCGCGTCTGTTCCCAGCAAATACAGTGTATTGGACTGAAGAGAAGCTCCTGTTTTACTTAGTTTCCAATACTGAGTTGAACTAGATATGCCCCGTTTGTGTAGGAAGCACAGTTCTCTTGTTCTGAGCTAGCTCACTGTACTGGCCCTATAGGAAACACAGTAGAGTGCAAGAGTGCCTGTTTCTCAAAAGCAGAGTGTTTTTCTTGTAAGGCCGACTGGGGTTCAATACAGCTTCCTAAACGGAGTTGATTCACATTCAGTTTCAAGTTCTAGCATTAAGTGTTAATTCAGGGTAAGAACACCACTATTGTGCTATTCTGGCCATAAACAGTGCAAATTAGCACTCGCGTCTGTTCCCAGCAAATACAGTGTATTGGACTGAAGAGAAGCTCCTGTTTTACTTAGTTTCCAATACTGAGTTGAACTAGATATGCCCCGTTTGTGTAGGAAGCACAGTTCTCTTGTTCTGAGCTAGCTCACTGTACTGGCCCTATAGGAAACACAGTAGAGTGCAAGAGTGCCTGTTTCTCAAAAGCAGAGTGTTTTTCTTGTAAGGCCGACTGGGGTTCAATACAACTTCCTAAACGGAGTTGATTCACATTGAGTTTCAAGTTCTAGCATTAAGTGTTAATTCAGGGTAAGAACACCACTATTGTGCTATTCTGCCCATAAACAGTGCAATAGCACTCGCGTCTGTTCCCAGCAAATACAGTGTATTGGACTGAAGAGAGGCTCCTGTTTTACTTAGTTTCCAATACTGAGTTGAACTAGATATGCCCCGTTTGTGTAGGAAGCACAGTTCTCTTGTTCTGAGCTAGCTCACTGTACTGGCCCTATAGGAAACACAGTAGAGTGCAAGAGTGCCTGTTTCTCAAAAGCAGAGTGTTTTTCTTGTAAGGCCGACTGGGGTTCAATACAACTTCCTAAACAGAGTTGATTCACATTCAGTTTCAAGTTCTAGCATTAAGTGTTAATTCAGGGTAAGAACACCACTATTGTGCTATTCTGGCCATAAACAGTGCAAATAGCACTCGCGTCTGTTCCCAGCAAATACAGTGTATTGGGCTGAAGAGAAGCTCCTGTTTTACTTAGTTTCCAATACTGAGTTGAACTAGATATGGCCCGTTTGTGTAGGTAGCACAGTTCTCTTGTTCTGAGCTTGCTCACTGTACTGGCCCTATAGGAAACACAGTAGAGTGCAAGAGTGCCTGTTTCTCAAAAGCAGAGTGTTTTTCTTGTAAGGCCGACTGGGGTCCAATACAACTTCCTAAACGGAGTTGATTCACATTGAGTTTCAAGTTCTAGCATTAAGTGTTAATTCAGGGTAAGAACACCACTATTGTTCTATTCTGGCCATAAACAGTGCAAATAGCACTCGCGTCTGTTCCCAGCAAATACAGTGTATTGGACTCAAGAGAAGCTCCTGTTTTACTTAGTTTCCAATACTGAGTTGAACTAGATATGCCCCGTTTGTGTAGGAAGCACAGTTCTCTTGTTCTGAGCTATATCACTGTACTGGCCCTATAGGAAACACAGTAGAGTGCAAGAGTGCCTGTTTCTCAAAAGCAGAGTGCTTTTCTTGTAAGGCCGACTGGGGTTCAATACAACTTCCTAAACGGAGTTGATTCACATTGAGTTTCAAGTTCTAGCATTAAGTGTTAATTCAGGGTAAGAACACCACTATTGTGCTATTCTGGCCATAAACAGTGCAAATAGCACTCGCGTCTGTTCCCAGCAAATACAGTGTATTGGACTCAATAGAAGCTCCTGTTTTACTTAGTTTCCAATACTGAGTTGAACTAGATATGCCCCGTTTGTGTAGGAAGCACAGTTCTCTTGTTCTGAGCTAGCTCACTGTACTGGCCCTATAGGAAACACAGTAGAGTGCAAGAGTGCCTGTTTCTCAAAAGCAGAGTGTTTTTCTTGTAAGGCCGACTGGGGTTCAATACAACTTCCTAAACAGAGTTGATTCACATTCAGTTTCAAGTTCTAGCATTAAGTGTTAATTCAGGGTAAGAACACCACTATTGTGCTATTCTGGCCATAAACAGTGCAAATAGCACTCGTGTCTGTTCCCAGCAAATACAGTGTATTGGGCTGAAGAGAAGCTCCTGTTTTACTTAGTTTCCAATACTGAGTTGAACTAGATATGGCCCGTTTGTGTAGGAAGCACAGTTCTCTTGTTCTGAGCTAGCTCACTGTACTGGCCCTATAGGAAACACAGTAGAGTGCAAGAGTGCCTGTTTCTCAAAAGCAGAGTGTTTTTCTTGTAAGGCCGACTGGGGTCCAATACAACTTCCTAAACGGAGTTGATTCACATTGAGTTTCAAGTTCTAGCATTAAGTGTTAATTCAGGGTAAGAACACCACTATTGTGCTATTCTGGCCATAAACAGTGCAAATAGCACTCGCGTCTGTTCCCAGCAAATACAGTGTATTGGACTCAAGAGAAGCTCCTGTTTTACTTAGTTTCCAATACTGAGTTGAACTAGATATGCCCCGTTTGTGTAGGAAGCACAGTTCTCTTGTTCTGAGCTATATCACTGTACTGGCCCTATAGGAAACACAGTAGAGTGCAAGAGTGCCTGTTTCTCAAAAGCAGAGTGCTTTTCTTGTAAGGCCGACTGGGGTTCAATACAACTTCCTAAACGGAGTTGATTCACATTGAGTTTCAAGTTCTAGCATTAAGTGTTAATTCAGGGTAAGAACACCACTATTGTGCTATTCTGGCCATAAACAGTGCAAATAGCACTCGTGTCTGTTCCCAGCAAATACAGTGTATTGGACTCAATAGAAGCTCCTGTTTTACTTAGTTTCCAATACTGAGTAGAACTAGATATGCCCCGTTTGTGTAGGAAGCACAGTTCTCTTGTTCTGAGCTAGCTCACTGTACTGGCCCTATAGGAAACACAGTAGAGTGCAAGAGTGCCTGTTTCTCAAAAGCAGAGTGTTTTTCTTGTAAGGCCGACTGGGGTTCAATACAACTTCCTAAACAGAGTTGATTCACATTCAGTTTCAAGTTCTAGCATTAAGTGTTAATTCAGGGTAAGAACACCACTATTGTGCTATTCTGGCCATAAACAGTGCAAATAGCACTCGCGTCTGTTCCCAGCAAATACAGTGTATTGGGCTGAAGAGAAGCTCCTGTTTTACTTAGTTTCCAATACTGAGTTGAACTAGATATGGCCCGTTTGTGTAGGAAGCACAGTTCTCTTGTTCTGAGCTAGCTCACTGTACTGGCCCTATAGGAAACACAGTAGAGTGCAAGAGTGCCTGTTTCTCAAAAGCAGAGTGTTTTTCTTGTAAGGCCGACTGGGGTCCAATACAACTTCCTAAACGGAGTTGATTCACATTGAGTTTCAAGTTCTAGCATTAAGTGTTAATTCAGGGTAAGAACACCACTATTGTGCTATTCTGGCCATAAACAGTGCAAATAGCACTCGCGTCTGTTCCCAGCAAATACAGTGTATTGGACTCAAGAGAAGCTCCTGTTTTACTTAGTTTCCAATACTGAGTTGAACTAGATATGCCCCGTTTGTGTAGGAAGCACAGTTCTCTTGTTCTGAGCTATATCACTGTACTGGCCCTATAGGAAACACAGTAGAGTGCAAGAGTGCCTGTTTCTCAAAAGCAGAGTGCTTTTCTTGTAAGGCCGACTGGGGTTCAATACAACTTCCTAAACGGAGTTGATTCACATTGAGTTTCAAGTTCTAGCATTAAGTGTTAATTCAGGGTAAGAACACCACTATTGTGCTATTCTGGCCATAAACAGTGCAAATAGCACTCGCGTCTGTTCCCAGCAAATACAGTGTATTGGACTGAAGAGAAGCTCCTGTTTTACTTAGTTTCCAATACTGAGTTGAACTAGATATGCCCCGTTTGTGTAGGAAGCACAGTTCTCTTGTTCTGAGCTAGCTCACTGTACTGGCCCTATAGGAAACACAGTAGAGTGCAAGAGTGCCTGTTTCTCAAAAGCAGAGTGTTTTTCTTGTAAGGCCGACTGGGGTTCAATACAACTTCCTAAAGGGAGTTGATTCACATTGAGTTTCAAGTTCTAGCATTAAGTGTTAATTCAGGGTAAGAACACCACTATTGTGCTATTCTGGCCATAAACAGTGCAAATAGCACTCGCGTCTGTTCCCAGCAAATACAGTGTATTGGACTGAAGAGAAGCTCCTGTTTTACTTAGTTTCCAATACTGAGTTGAACTAGATATGCCCCGTTTGTGTAGGAAGCACAGTTCTCTTGTTCTGAGCTAGCTCACTGTACTGGCCCTATAGGAAACACAGTAGAGTGCAAGAGTGCCTGTTTCTCAAAAGCAGAGTGTTTTTCTTATAAGGCCGACGGGGGTTCAATACAACTTCCTAAACGGAGTTGATTCACATTCAGTTTCAAGTTCTAGCATTAAGTGTTAATTCAGGGTAAGAACACCACTATTGTGCTATTCTGGCCATAAACAGTGCAAATAGCACTCGCGTCTGTTCCCAGCAAATACAGTGTATTGTACTGAAGAGAAGCTCCTGTTTTACTTAGTTTCCAATACTGAGTTGAACTAGATATGCCCCGTTTGTGTAGGAAGCACAGTTCTCTTGTTCTGAGCTATCTCACTGTACTGGCCCTATAGGAAACACAGTAGAGTGCAAGAGTGCCTGTTTCTCAAAAGCAGAGTGTTTTTCTTGTAAGGCCGACTGGTGTTCAATACAACTTCCTAAACGGAGTTGATTCACATTGAGTTTCAAGTTCTAGCATTAAGTGTTAATTCAGGGTAAGAACACCACTATTGTGCTATTCTGGCCATAAACAGTGCAAATAGCACTCGCGTCTGTTCCCAGCAAATACAGTGTATTGGACTCAAGAGAAGCTCCTGTTTTACTTAGTTTCCAATACTGAGTTGAACTAGATATGCCCCGTTTGTGTAGGAAGCACAGTTCTCTTGTTCTGAGCTATATCACTGTACTGGCCCTATAGGAAACACAGTAGAGTGCAAGAGTGCCTGTTTCTCAAAAGCAGAGTGTTTTTCTTGTAAGGCCGACTGGGGTTCAATACAACTTCCTAAAGGGAGTTGATTCACATTGAGTTTCAAGTTCTAGCATTAAGTGTTAATTCAGGGTAAGAACACCACTATTGTGCTATTCTGGCCATAAACAGTGCAAATAGCACTCGCGTCTGTTCCCAGCAAATACAGTGTATTGGACTGAAGAGAAGCTCCTGTTTTACTTAGTTTCCAATACTGAGTTGAACTAGATATGCCCCGTTTGTGTAGGAAGCACAGTTCTCTTGTTCTGAGCTAGCTCACTGTACTGGCCCTATAGGAAACACAGTAGAGTGCAAGAGTGCCTGTTTCTCAAAAGCAGAGTGTTTTTCTTGTAAGGCCGACTGGGGTTCAATACAACTTCCTAAACGGAGTTGATTCACATTCAGTTTCAAGTTCTAGCATTAAGTGTTAATTCAGGGTAAGAACACCACTATTGTGCTATTCTGGCCATAAACAGTGCAAATAGCACTCGCGTCTGTTCCCAGCAAATACAGTGTATTGGACTCAAGAGAAGCTCCTGTTTTACTTAGTTTCCAATACTGAGTTGAACTAGATATGCCCCGTTTGTGTAGGAAGCACAGTTCTCTTGTTCTGAGCTATATCACTGTACTGGCCCTATAGGAAACACAGTAGAGTGCAAGAGTGCCTGTTTCTCAAAAGCAGAGTGCTTTTCTTGTAAGGCCGACTGGGGTTCAATACAACTTCCTAAACGGAGTTGATTCACATTGAGTTTCAAGTTCTAGCATTAAGTGTTAATTCAGGGTAAGAACACCACTATTGTGCTATTCTGGCCATAAACAGTGCAAATAGCACTCGCGTCTGTTCCCAGCAAATACAGTGTATTGGACTCAATAGAAGCTCCTGTTTTACTTAGTTTCCAATACTGAGTTGAATTAGATATGCCCCGTTTGTGTAGGAAGCACAGTTCTCTTGTTCTGAGCTAGCTCACTGTACTGGCCCTATAGGAAACACAGTAGAGTGCAAGAGTGCCTGTTTCTCAAAAGCAGAGTGTTTTTCTTGTAAGGCCGACTGGGGTTCAATACAACTTCCTAAACGGAGTTGATTCACATTGAGTTTCAAGTTCTAGCATTAAGTGTTAATTCAGGGTAAGAACACCACTATTGTGCTATTCTGGCCATAAACAGTGCAAATAGCACTCGCGTCTGTTCCCAGCAAATACAGTGTATTGGACTGAAGAGAAGCTCCTGTTTTACTTAGTTTCCAATACTGAGTTGAACTAGATATGCCCCGTTTGTGTAGGAAGCACAGTTCTCTTGTTCTGAGCTAGCTCACTGTACTGGCCCTATAGGAAACACAGTAGAGTGCAAGAGTGCCTGTTTCTCAAAAGCAGAGTGTTTTTCTTGTAAGGCCGACTGGGGTTCAATACAGCTTCCTAAACGGAGTTGATTCACATTCAGTTTCAAGTTCTAGCATTAAGTGTTAATTCAGGGTAAGAACACCACTATTGTGCTATTCTGGCCATAAACAGTGCAAATTAGCACTCGCGTCTGTTCCCAGCAAATACAGTGTATTGGACTGAAGAGAAGCTCCTGTTTTACTTAGTTTCCAATACTGAGTTGAACTAGATATGCCCCGTTTGTGTAGGAAGCACAGTTCTCTTGTTCTGAGCTAGCTCACTGTACTGGCCCTATAGGAAACACAGTAGAGTGCAAGAGTGCCTGTTTCTCAAAAGCAGAGTGTTTTTCTTGTAAGGCCGACTGGGGTTCAATACAACTTCCTAAACGGAGTTGATTCACATTGAGTTTCAAGTTCTAGCATTAAGTGTTAATTCAGGGTAAGAACACCACTATTGTGCTATTCTGCCCATAAACAGTGCAATAGCACTCGCGTCTGTTCCCAGCAAATACAGTGTATTGGACTGAAGAGAGGCTCCTGTTTTACTTAGTTTCCAATACTGAGTTGAACTAGATATGCCCCGTTTGTGTAGGAAGCACAGTTCTCTTGTTCTGAGCTAGCTCACTGTACTGGCCCTATAGGAAACACAGTAGAGTGCAAGAGTGCCTGTTTCTCAAAAGCAGAGTGTTTTTCTTGTAAGGCCGACTGGGGTTCAATACAACTTCCTAAACAGAGTTGATTCACATTCAGTTTCAAGTTCTAGCATTAAGTGTTAATTCAGGGTAAGAACACCACTATTGTGCTATTCTGGCCATAAACAGTGCAAATAGCACTCGCGTCTGTTCCCAGCAAATACAGTGTATTGGGCTGAAGAGAAGCTCCTGTTTTACTTAGTTTCCAATACTGAGTTGAACTAGATATGGCCCGTTTGTGTAGGTAGCACAGTTCTCTTGTTCTGAGCTTGCTCACTGTACTGGCCCTATAGGAAACACAGTAGAGTGCAAGAGTGCCTGTTTCTCAAAAGCAGAGTGTTTTTCTTGTAAGGCCGACTGGGGTCCAATACAACTTCCTAAACGGAGTTGATTCACATTGAGTTTCAAGTTCTAGCATTAAGTGTTAATTCAGGGTAAGAACACCACTATTGTTCTATTCTGGCCATAAACAGTGCAAATAGCACTCGCGTCTGTTCCCAGCAAATACAGTGTATTGGACTCAAGAGAAGCTCCTGTTTTACTTAGTTTCCAATACTGAGTTGAACTAGATATGCCCCGTTTGTGTAGGAAGCACAGTTCTCTTGTTCTGAGCTATATCACTGTACTGGCCCTATAGGAAACACAGTAGAGTGCAAGAGTGCCTGTTTCTCAAAAGCAGAGTGCTTTTCTTGTAAGGCCGACTGGGGTTCAATACAACTTCCTAAACGGAGTTGATTCACATTGAGTTTCAAGTTCTAGCATTAAGTGTTAATTCAGGGTAAGAACACCACTATTGTGCTATTCTGGCCATAAACAGTGCAAATAGCACTCGCGTCTGTTCCCAGCAAATACAGTGTATTGGACTCAATAGAAGCTCCTGTTTTACTTAGTTTCCAATACTGAGTTGAACTAGATATGCCCCGTTTGTGTAGGAAGCACAGTTCTCTTGTTCTGAGCTAGCTCACTGTACTGGCCCTATAGGAAACACAGTAGAGTGCAAGAGTGCCTGTTTCTCAAAAGCAGAGTGTTTTTCTTGTAAGGCCGACTGGGGTTCAATACAACTTCCTAAACAGAGTTGATTCACATTCAGTTTCAAGTTCTAGCATTAAGTGTTAATTCAGGGTAAGAACACCACTATTGTGCTATTCTGGCCATAAACAGTGCAAATAGCACTCGTGTCTGTTCCCAGCAAATACAGTGTATTGGGCTGAAGAGAAGCTCCTGTTTTACTTAGTTTCCAATACTGAGTTGAACTAGATATGGCCCGTTTGTGTAGGAAGCACAGTTCTCTTGTTCTGAGCTAGCTCACTGTACTGGCCCTATAGGAAACACAGTAGAGTGCAAGAGTGCCTGTTTCTCAAAAGCAGAGTGTTTTTCTTGTAAGGCCGACTGGGGTCCAATACAACTTCCTAAACGGAGTTGATTCACATTGAGTTTCAAGTTCTAGCATTAAGTGTTAATTCAGGGTAAGAACACCACTATTGTGCTATTCTGGCCATAAACAGTGCAAATAGCACTCGCGTCTGTTCCCAGCAAATACAGTGTATTGGACTGAAGAGAAGCTCCTGTTTTACTTAGTTTCCAATACTGAGTTGAACTAGATATGCCCCGTTTGTGTAGGAAGCACAGTTCTCTTGTTCTGAGCTAGCTCACTGTACTGGCCCTATAGGAAACACAGTAGAGTGCAAGAGTGCCTGTTTCTCAAAAGCAGAGTGTTTTTCTTATAAGGCCGACGGGGGTTCAATACAACTTCCTAAACGGAGTTGATTCACATTCAGTTTCAAGTTCTAGCATTAAGTGTTAATTCAGGGTAAGAACACCACTATTGTGCTATTCTGGCCATAAACAGTGCAAATAGCACTCGCGTCTGTTCCCAGCAAATACAGTGTATTGTACTGAAGAGAAGCTCCTGTTTTACTTAGTTTCCAATACTGAGTTGAACTAGATATGCCCCGTTTGTGTAGGAAGCACAGTTCTCTTGTTCTGAGCTATCTCACTGTACTGGCCCTATAGGAAACACAGTAGAGTGCAAGAGTGCCTGTTTCTCAAAAGCAGAGTGTTTTTCTTGTAAGGCCGACTGGTGTTCAATACAACTTCCTAAACGGAGTTGATTCACATTGAGTTTCAAGTTCTAGCATTAAGTGTTAATTCAGGGTAAGAACACCACTATTGTGCTATTCTGGCCATAAACAGTGCAAATAGCACTCGCGTCTGTTCCCAGCAAATACAGTGTATTGGACTCAAGAGAAGCTCCTGTTTTACTTAGTTTCCAATACTGAGTTGAACTAGATATGCCCCGTTTGTGTAGGAAGCACAGTTCTCTTGTTCTGAGCTATATCACTGTACTGGCCCTATAGGAAACACAGTAGAGTGCAAGAGTGCCTGTTTCTCAAAAGCAGAGTGTTTTTCTTGTAAGGCCGACTGGGGTTCAATACAACTTCCTAAAGGGAGTTGATTCACATTGAGTTTCAAGTTCTAGCATTAAGTGTTAATTCAGGGTAAGAACACCACTATTGTGCTATTCTGGCCATAAACAGTGCAAATAGCACTCGCGTCTGTTCCCAGCAAATACAGTGTATTGGACTGAAGAGAAGCTCCTGTTTTACTTAGTTTCCAATACTGAGTTGAACTAGATATGCCCCGTTTGTGTAGGAAGCACAGTTCTCTTGTTCTGAGCTAGCTCACTGTATTGGCCCTATAGGAAACACAGTAGAGTGCAAGAGTGCCTGTTTCTCAAAAGCAGAGTGTTTTTCTTGTAAGGCCGACTGGGGTTCAATACAACTTCCTAAACGGAGTTGATTCACATTCAGTTTCAAGTTCTAGCATTAAGTGTTAATTCAGGGTAAGAACACCACTATTGTGCTATTCTGGCCATAAACAGTGCAAATAGCACTCGCGTCTGTTCCCAGCAAATACAGTGTATTGGACTCAAGAGAAGCTCCTGTTTTACTTAGTTTCCAATACTGAGTTGAACTAGATATGCCCCGTTTGTGTAGGAAGCACAGTTCTCTTGTTCTGAGCTATATCACTGTACTGGCCCTATAGGAAACACAGTAGAGTGCAAGAGTGCCTGTTTCTCAAAAGCAGAGTGCTTTTCTTGTAAGGCCGACTGGGGTTCAATACAACTTCCTAAACGGAGTTGATTCACATTGAGTTTCAAGTTCTAGCATTAAGTGTTAATTCAGGGTAAGAACACCACTATTGTGCTATTCTGGCCATAAACAGTGCAAATAGCACTCGCGTCTGTTCCCAGCAAATACAGTGTATTGGACTCAATAGAAGCTCCTGTTTTACTTAGTTTCCAATACTGAGTTGAATTAGATATGCCCCGTTTGTGTAGGAAGCACAGTTCTCTTGTTCTGAGCTAGCTCACTGTACTGGCCCTATAGGAAACACAGTAGAGTGCAAGAGTGCCTGTTTCTCAAAAGCAGAGTGTTTTTCTTGTAAGGCCGACTGGGGTTCAATACAACTTCCTAAACGGAGTTGATTCACATTGAGTTTCAAGTTCTAGCATTAAGTGTTAATTCAGGGTAAGAACACCACTATTGTGCTATTCTGGCCATAAACAGTGCAAATAGCACTCGCGTCTGTTCCCAGCAAATACAGTGTATTGGACTGAAGAGAAGCTCCTGTTTTACTTAGTTTCCAATACTGAGTTGAACTAGATATGCCCCGTTTGTGTAGGAAGCACAGTTCTCTTGTTCTGAGCTAGCTCACTGTACTGGCCCTATAGGAAACACAGTAGAGTGCAAGAGTGCCTGTTTCTCAAAAGCAGAGTGTTTTTCTTGTAAGGCCGACTGGGGTTCAATACAGCTTCCTAAACGGAGTTGATTCACATTCAGTTTCAAGTTCTAGCATTAAGTGTTAATTCAGGGTAAGAACACCACTATTGTGCTATTCTGGCCATAAACAGTGCAAATTAGCACTCGCGTCTGTTCCCAGCAAATACAGTGTATTGGACTGAAGAGAAGCTCCTGTTTTACTTAGTTTCCAATACTGAGTTGAACTAGATATGCCCCGTTTGTGTAGGAAGCACAGTTCTCTTGTTCTGAGCTAGCTCACTGTACTGGCCCTATAGGAAACACAGTAGAGTGCAAGAGTGCCTGTTTCTCAAAAGCAGAGTGTTTTTCTTGTAAGGCCGACTGGGGTTCAATACAACTTCCTAAACGGAGTTGATTCACATTGAGTTTCAAGTTCTAGCATTAAGTGTTAATTCAGGGTAAGAACACCACTATTGTGCTATTCTGCCCATAAACAGTGCAATAGCACTCGCGTCTGTTCCCAGCAAATACAGTGTATTGGACTGAAGAGAGGCTCCTGTTTTACTTAGTTTCCAATACTGAGTTGAACTAGATATGCCCCGTTTGTGTAGGAAGCACAGTTCTCTTGTTCTGAGCTAGCTCACTGTACTGGCCCTATAGGAAACACAGTAGAGTGCAAGAGTGCCTGTTTCTCAAAAGCAGAGTGTTTTTCTTGTAAGGCCGACTGGGGTTCAATACAACTTCCTAAACAGAGTTGATTCACATTCAGTTTCAAGTTCTAGCATTAAGTGTTAATTCAGGGTAAGAACACCACTATTGTGCTATTCTGGCCATAAACAGTGCAAATAGCACTCGCGTCTGTTCCCAGCAAATACAGTGTATTGGGCTGAAGAGAAGCTCCTGTTTTACTTAGTTTCCAATACTGAGTTGAACTAGATATGGCCCGTTTGTGTAGGTAGCACAGTTCTCTTGTTCTGAGCTTGCTCACTGTACTGGCCCTATAGGAAACACAGTAGAGTGCAAGAGTGCCTGTTTCTCAAAAGCAGAGTGTTTTTCTTGTAAGGCCGACTGGGGTCCAATACAACTTCCTAAACGGAGTTGATTCACATTGAGTTTCAAGTTCTAGCATTAAGTGTTAATTCAGGGTAAGAACACCACTATTGTTCTATTCTGGCCATAAACAGTGCAAATAGCACTCGCGTCTGTTCCCAGCAAATACAGTGTATTGGACTCAAGAGAAGCTCCTGTTTTACTTAGTTTCCAATACTGAGTTGAACTAGATATGCCCCGTTTGTGTAGGAAGCACAGTTCTCTTGTTCTGAGCTATATCACTGTACTGGCCCTATAGGAAACACAGTAGAGTGCAAGAGTGCCTGTTTCTCAAAAGCAGAGTGCTTTTCTTGTAAGGCCGACTGGGGTTCAATACAACTTCCTAAACGGAGTTGATTCACATTGAGTTTCAAGTTCTAGCATTAAGTGTTAATTCAGGGTAAGAACACCACTATTGTGCTATTCTGGCCATAAACAGTGCAAATAGCACTCGCGTCTGTTCCCAGCAAATACAGTGTATTGGACTCAATAGAAGCTCCTGTTTTACTTAGTTTCCAATACTGAGTTGAACTAGATATGCCCCGTTTGTGTAGGAAGCACAGTTCTCTTGTTCTGAGCTAGCTCACTGTACTGGCCCTATAGGAAACACAGTAGAGTGCAAGAGTGCCTGTTTCTCAAAAGCAGAGTGTTTTTCTTGTAAGGCCGACTGGGGTTCAATACAACTTCCTAAACAGAGTTGATTCACATTCAGTTTCAAGTTCTAGCATTAAGTGTTAATTCAGGGTAAGAACACCACTATTGTGCTATTCTGGCCATAAACAGTGCAAATAGCACTCGTGTCTGTTCCCAGCAAATACAGTGTATTGGGCTGAAGAGAAGCTCCTGTTTTACTTAGTTTCCAATACTGAGTTGAACTAGATATGGCCCGTTTGTGTAGGAAGCACAGTTCTCTTGTTCTGAGCTAGCTCACTGTACTGGCCCTATAGGAAACACAGTAGAGTGCAAGAGTGCCTGTTTCTCAAAAGCAGAGTGTTTTTCTTGTAAGGCCGACTGGGGTCCAATACAACTTCCTAAACGGAGTTGATTCACATTGAGTTTCAAGTTCTAGCATTAAGTGTTAATTCAGGGTAAGAACACCACTATTGTGCTATTCTGGCCATAAACAGTGCAAATAGCACTCGCGTCTGTTCCCAGCAAATACAGTGTATTGGACTCAAGAGAAGCTCCTGTTTTACTTAGTTTCCAATACTGAGTTGAACTAGATATGCCCCGTTTGTGTAGGAAGCACAGTTCTCTTGTTCTGAGCTATATCACTGTACTGGCCCTATAGGAAACACAGTAGAGTGCAAGAGTGCCTGTTTCTCAAAAGCAGAGTGCTTTTCTTGTAAGGCCGACTGGGGTTCAATACAACTTCCTAAACGGAGTTGATTCACATTGAGTTTCAAGTTCTAGCATTAAGTGTTAATTCAGGGTAAGAACACCACTATTGTGCTATTCTGGCCATAAACAGTGCAAATAGCACTCGTGTCTGTTCCCAGCAAATACAGTGTATTGGACTCAATTGAAGCTCCTGTTTTACTTAGTTTCCAATACTGAGTTGAACTAGATATGCCCCGTTTGTGTAGGAAGCACAGTTCTCTTGTTCTGAGCTAGCTCACTGTACTGGCCCTATAGGAAACACAGTAGAGTGCAAGAGTGCCTGTTTCTCAAAAGCAGAGTGTTTTTCTTGTAAGGCCGACTGGGGTTCAATACAACTTCCTAAACGGAGTTGATTCACATTGAGTTTCAAGTTCTAGCATTAAGTGTTAATTCAGGGTAAGAACACCACTATTGTGCTATTCTGGCCATAAACAGTGCAAATAGCACTCGCGTCTGTTCCCAGCAAATACAGTGTATTGGACTGAAGAGAAGCTCCTGTTTTACTTAGTTTCCAATACTGAGTTGAACTAGATATGCCCCGTTTGTGTAGGAAGCACAGTTCTCTTGTTCTGAGCTAGCTCACTGTACTGGCCCTATAGGAAACACAGTAGAGTGCAAGAGTGCCTGTTTCTCAAAAGCAGAGTGTTTTTCTTGTAAGGCCGACTGGGTTTCAATACAACTTCCTAAACAGAGTTGATTCACATTCAGTTTCAAGTTCTAGCATTAAGTGTTAATTCAGGGTAAGAACACCACTATTGTGCTATTCTGGCCATAAACAGTGCAAATAGCACTCGCGTCTGTTCCCAGCAAATACAGTGTATTGGACTGAAGAGAAGCTCCTGTTTTACTTAGTTTCCAATACTGAGTTGAACTAGATATGCCCCGTTTGTGTAGGAAGCACAGTTCTCTTGTTCTGAGCTAGCTCACTGTACTGGCCCTATAGGAAACACAGTAGAGTGCAAGAGTGCCTGTTTCTCAAAAGCAGAGTGTTTTTCTTATAAGGCCGACTGTTGTTCAATACAACTTCCTAAACAGAGTTGATTCACATTCAGTTTCAAGTTCTAGCATTAAGTGTTAATTCAGGGTAAGAACACCACTATTGTGCTATTCTGGCCATAAACAGTGCAAATAGCACTCGTGTCTGTTCCCAGCAAATACAGTGTATTGGGCTGAAGAGAAGCTCCTGTTTTACTTAGTTTCCAATACTGAGTTGAACTAGATATGGCCCGTTTGTGTAGGAAGCACAGTTCTCTTGTTCTGAGCTAGCTCACTGTACTGGCCCTATAGGAAACACAGTAGAGTGCAAGAGTGCCTGTTTCTCAAAAGCAGAGTGTTTTTCTTGTAAGGCCGACTGGGGTCCAATACAACTTCCTAAACGGAGTTGATTCACATTGAGTTTCAAGTTCTAGCATTAAGTGTTAATTCAGGGTAAGAACACCACTATTGTGCTATTCTGGCCATAAACAGTGCAAATAGCACTCGCGTCTGTTCCCAGCAAATACAGTGTATTGGACTCAAGAGAAGCTCCTGTTTTACTTAGTTTCCAATACTGAGTTGAACTAGATATGCCCCGTTTGTGTAGGAAGCACAGTTCTCTTGTTCTGAGCTATATCACTGTACTGGCCCTATAGGAAACACAGTAGAGTGCAAGAGTGCCTGTTTCTCAAAAGCAGAGTGCTTTTCTTGTAAGGCCGACTGGGGTTCAATACAACTTCCTAAACGGAGTTGATTCACATTGAGTTTCAAGTTCTAGCATTAAGTGTTAATTCAGGGTAAGAACACCACTATTGTGCTATTCTGGCCATAAACAGTGCAAATAGCACTCGTGTCTGTTCCCAGCAAATACAGTGTATTGGACTCAATAGAAGCTCCTGTTTTACTTAGTTTCCAATACTGAGTAGAACTAGATATGCCCCGTTTGTGTAGGAAGCACAGTTCTCTTGTTCTGAGCTAGCTCACTGTACTGGCCCTATAGGAAACACAGTAGAGTGCAAGAGTGCCTGTTTCTCAAAAGCAGAGTGTTTTTCTTGTAAGGCCGACTGGGGTTCAATACAACTTCCTAAACAGAGTTGATTCACATTCAGTTTCAAGTTCTAGCATTAAGTGTTAATTCAGGGTAAGAACACCACTATTGTGCTATTCTGGCCATAAACAGTGCAAATAGCACTCGCGTCTGTTCCCAGCAAATACAGTGTATTGGGCTGAAGAGAAGCTCCTGTTTTACTTAGTTTCCAATACTGAGTTGAACTAGATATGGCCCGTTTGTGTAGGAAGCACAGTTCTCTTGTTCTGAGCTAGCTCACTGTACTGGCCCTATAGGAAACACAGTAGAGTGCAAGAGTGCCTGTTTCTCAAAAGCAGAGTGTTTTTCTTGTAAGGCCGACTGGGGTCCAATACAACTTCCTAAACGGAGTTGATTCACATTGAGTTTCAAGTTCTAGCATTAAGTGTTAATTCAGGGTAAGAACACCACTATTGTGCTATTCTGGCCATAAACAGTGCAAATAGCACTCGCGTCTGTTCCCAGCAAATACAGTGTATTGGACTCAAGAGAAGCTCCTGTTTTACTTAGTTTCCAATACTGAGTTGAACTAGATATGCCCCGTTTGTGTAGGAAGCACAGTTCTCTTGTTCTGAGCTATATCACTGTACTGGCCCTATAGGAAACACAGTAGAGTGCAAGAGTGCCTGTTTCTCAAAAGCAGAGTGCTTTTCTTGTAAGGCCGACTGGGGTTCAATACAACTTCCTAAACGGAGTTGATTCACATTGAGTTTCAAGTTCTAGCATTAAGTGTTAATTCAGGGTAAGAACACCACTATTGTGCTATTCTGGCCATAAACAGTGCAAATAGCACTCGCGTCTGTTCCCAGCAAATACAGTGTATTGGACTCAAGAGAAGCTCCTGTTTTACTTAGTTTCCAATACTGAGTTGAACTAGATATGCCCCGTTTGTGTAGGAAGCACAGTTCTCTTGTTCTGAGCTAGCTCACTGTACTGGCCCTATAGGAAACACAGTAGAGTGCAAGAGTGCCTGTTTCTCAAAAGCAGAGTGTTTTTCTTGTAAGGCCGACTGGGGTTCAATACAACTTCCTAAAGGGAGTTGATTCACATTGAGTTTCAAGTTCTAGCATTAAGTGTTAATTCAGGGTAAGAACACCACTATTGTGCTATTCTGGCCATAAACAGTGCAAATAGCACTCGCGTCTGTTCCCAGCAAATACAGTGTATTGGACTGAAGAGAAGCTCCTGTTTTACTTAGTTTCCAATACTGAGTTGAACTAGATATGCCCCGTTTGTGTAGGAAGCACAGTTCTCTTGTTCTGAGCTAGCTCACTGTACTGGCCCTATAGGAAACACAGTAGAGTGCAAGAGTGCCTGTTTCTCAAAAGCAGAGTGTTTTTCTTATAAGGCCGACTGGGGTTCAATACAACTTCCTAAACGGAGTTGATTCACATTCAGTTTCAAGTTCTAGCATTAAGTGTTAATTCAGGGTAAGAACACCACTATTGTGCTATTCTGGCCATAAACAGTGCAAATAGCACTCGCGTCTGTTCCCAGCAAATACAGTGTATTGTACTGAAGAGAAGCTCCTGTTTTACTTAGTTTCCAATACTGAGTTGAACTAGATATGCCCCGTTTGTGTAGGAAGCACAGTTCTCTTGTTCTGAGCTATCTCACTGTACTGGCCCTATAGGAAACACAGTAGAGTGCAAGAGTGCCTGTTTCTCAAAAGCAGAGTGTTTTTCTTGTAAGGCCGACTGGTGTTCAATACAACTTCCTAAACGGAGTTGATTCACATTGAGTTTCAAGTTCTAGCATTAAGTGTTAATTCAGGGTAAGAACACCACTATTGTGCTATTCTGGCCATAAACAGTGCAAATAGCACTCGCGTCTGTTCCCAGCAAATACAGTGTATTGGACTCAAGAGAAGCTCCTGTTTTACTTAGTTTCCAATACTGAGTTGAACTAGATATGCCCCGTTTGTGTAGGAAGCACAGTTCTCTTGTTCTGAGCTATATCACTGTACTGGCCCTATAGGAAACACAGTAGAGTGCAAGAGTGCCTGTTTCTCAAAAGCAGAGTGTTTTTCTTGTAAGGCCGACTGGGGTTCAATACAACTTCCTAAAGGGAGTTGATTCACATTGAGTTTCAAGTTCTAGCATTAAGTGTTAATTCAGGGTAAGAACACCACTATTGTGCTATTCTGGCCATAAACAGTGCAAATAGCACTCGCGTCTGTTCCCAGCAAATACAGTGTATTGGACTGAAGAGAAGCTCCTGTTTTACTTAGTTTCCAATACTGAGTTGAACTAGATATGCCCCGTTTGTGTAGGAAGCACAGTTCTCTTGTTCTGAGCTAGCTCACTGTACTGGCCCTATAGGAAACACAGTAGAGTGCAAGAGTGCCTGTTTCTCAAAAGCAGAGTGTTTTTCTTGTAAGGCCGACTGGGGTTCAATACAACTTCCTAAACGGAGTTGATTCACATTCAGTTTCAAGTTCTAGCATTAAGTGTTAATTCAGGGTAAGAACACCACTATTGTGCTATTCTGGCCATAAACAGTGCAAATAGCACTCGCGTCTGTTCCCAGCAAATACAGTGTATTGTACTGAAGAGAAGCTCCTGTTTTACTTAGTTTCCAATACTGAGTTGAACTAGATATGCCCCGTTTGTGTAGGAAGCACAGTTCTCTTGTTCTGAGCTATCTCACTGTACTGGCCCTATAGGAAACACAGTAGAGTGCAAGAGTGCCTGTTTCTCAAAAGCAGAGTGTTTTTCTTGTAAGGCCGACTGGTGTTCAATACAACTTCCTAAACGGAGTTGATTCACATTGAGTTTCAAGTTCTAGCATTAAGTGTTAATTCAGGGTAAGAACACCACTATTGTGCTATTCTGGCCATAAACAGTGCAAATAGCACTCGCGTCTGTTCCCAGCAAATACAGTGTATTGGACTCAAGAGAAGCTCCTGTTTTACTTAGTTTCCAATACTGAGTTGAACTAGATATGCCCCGTTTGTGTAGGAAGCACAGTTCTCTTGTTCTGAGCTATATCACTGTACTGGCCCTATAGGAAACACAGTAGAGTGCAAGAGTGCCTGTTTCTCAAAAGCAGAGTGCTTTTCTTGTAAGGCCGACTGGGGTTCAATACAACTTCCTAAACGGAGTTGATTCACATTGAGTTTCAAGTTCTAGCATTAAGTGTTAATTCAGGGTAAGAACACCACTATTGTGCTATTCTGGCCATAAACAGTGCAAATAGCACTCGCGTCTGTTCCCAGCAAATACAGTGTATTGGACTCAATAGAAGCTCCTGTTTTACTTAGTTTCCAATACTGAGTTGAATTAGATATGCCCCGTTTGTGTAGGAAGCACAGTTCTCTTGTTCTGAGCTAGCTCACTGTACTGGCCCTATAGGAAACACAGTAGAGTGCAAGAGTGCCTGTTTCTCAAAAGCAGAGTGTTTTTCTTGTAAGGCCGACTGGGGTTCAATACAACTTCCTAAACGGAGTTGATTCACATTGAGTTTCAAGTTCTAGCATTAAGTGTTAATTCAGGGTAAGAACACCACTATTGTGCTATTCTGGCCATAAACAGTGCAAATAGCACTCGCGTCTGTTCCCAGCAAATACAGTGTATTGGACTGAAGAGAAGCTCCTGTTTTACTTAGTTTCCAATACTGAGTTGAACTAGATATGCCCCGTTTGTGTAGGAAGCACAGTTCTCTTGTTCTGAGCTAGCTCACTGTACTGGCCCTATAGGAAACACAGTAGAGTGCAAGAGTGCCTGTTTCTCAAAAGCAGAGTGTTTTTCTTGTAAGGCCGACTGGGGTTCAATACAGCTTCCTAAACGGAGTTGATTCACATTCAGTTTCAAGTTCTAGCATTAAGTGTTAATTCAGGGTAAGAACACCACTATTGTGCTATTCTGGCCATAAACAGTGCAAATTAGCACTCGCGTCTGTTCCCAGCAAATACAGTGTATTGGACTGAAGAGAAGCTCCTGTTTTACTTAGTTTCCAATACTGAGTTGAACTAGATATGCCCCGTTTGTGTAGGAAGCACAGTTCTCTTGTTCTGAGCTAGCTCACTGTACTGGCCCTATAGGAAACACAGTAGAGTGCAAGAGTGCCTGTTTCTCAAAAGCAGAGTGTTTTTCTTGTAAGGCCGACTGGGGTTCAATACAACTTCCTAAACGGAGTTGATTCACATTGAGTTTCAAGTTCTAGCATTAAGTGTTAATTCAGGGTAAGAACACCACTATTGTGCTATTCTGGCCATAAACAGTGCAATAGCACTCGCGTCTGTTCCCAGCAAATACAGTGTATTGGACTGAAGAGAGGCTCCTGTTTTACTTAGTTTCCAATACTGAGTTGAACTAGATATGCCCCGTTTGTGTAGGAAGCACAGTTCTCTTGTTCTGAGCTATCTCACTGTACTGGCCCTATAGGAAACACAGTAGAGTGCAAGAGTGCCTGTTTCTCAAAAGCAGAGTGTTTTTCTTGTAAGGCCGACTGGGGTTCAATACAACTTCCTAAACAGAGTTGATTCACATTCAGTTTCAAGTTCTAGCATTAAGTGTTAATTCAGGGTAAGAACACCACTATTGTGCTATTCTGGCCATAAACAGTGCAAATAGCACTCGCGTCTGTTCCCAGCAAATACAGTGTATTGGGCTGAAGAGAAGCTCCTGTTTTACTTAGTTTCCAATACTGAGTTGAACTAGATATGGCCCGTTTGTGTAGGTAGCACAGTTCTCTTGTTCTGAGCTTGCTCACTGTACTGGCCCTATAGGAAACACAGTAGAGTGCAAGAGTGCCTGTTTCTCAAAAGCAGAGTGTTTTTCTTGTAAGGCCGACTGGGGTCCAATACAACTTCCTAAACGGAGTTGATTCACATTGAGTTTCAAGTTCTAGCATTAAGTGTTAATTCAGGGTAAGAACACCACTATTGTTCTATTCTGGCCATAAACAGTGCAAATAGCACTCGCGTCTGTTCCCAGCAAATACAGTGTATTGGACTCAAGAGAAGCTCCTGTTTTACTTAGTTTCCAATACTGAGTTGAACTAGATATGCCCCGTTTGTGTAGGAAGCACAGTTCTCTTGTTCTGAGCTATATCACTGTACTGGCCCTATAGGAAACACAGTAGAGTGCAAGAGTGCCTGTTTCTCAAAAGCAGAGTGCTTTTCTTGTAAGGCCGACTGGGGTTCAATACAACTTCCTAAACGGAGTTGATTCACATTGAGTTTCAAGTTCTAGCATTAAGTGTTAATTCAGGGTAAGAACACCACTATTGTGCTATTCTGGCCATAAACAGTGCAAATAGCACTCGCGTCTGTTCCCAGCAAATACAGTGTATTGGACTCAATAGAAGCTCCTGTTTTACTTAGTTTCCAATACTGAGTTGAACTAGATATGCCCCGTTTGTGTAGGAAGCACAGTTCTCTTGTTCTGAGCTAGCTCACTGTACTGGCCCTATAGGAAACACAGTAGAGTGCAAGAGTGCCTGTTTCTCAAAAGCAGAGTGTTTTTCTTGTAAGGCCGACTGGGGTTCAATACAACTTCCTAAACAGAGTTGATTCACATTCAGTTTCAAGTTCTAGCATTAAGTGTTAATTCAGGGTAAGAACACCACTATTGTGCTATTCTGGCCATAAACAGTGCAAATAGCACTCGTGTCTGTTCCCAGCAAATACAGTGTATTGGGCTGAAGAGAAGCTCCTGTTTTACTTAGTTTCCAATACTGAGTTGAACTAGATATGGCCCGTTTGTGTAGGAAGCACAGTTCTCTTGTTCTGAGCTAGCTCACTCTACTGGCCCTATAGGAAACACAGTAGAGTGCAAGAGTGCCTGTTTCTCAAAAGCAGAGTGTTTTTCTTGTAAGGCCGACTGGGGTCCAATACAACTTCCTAAACGGAGTTGATTCACATTGAGTTTCAAGTTCTAGCATTAAGTGTTAATTCAGGGTAAGAACACCACTATTGTGCTATTCTGGCCATAAACAGTGCAAATAGCACTCGCGTCTGTTCCCAGCAAATACAGTGTATTGGACTCAAGAGAAGCTCCTGTTTTACTTAGTTTCCAATACTGAGTTGAACTAGATATGCCCCGTTTGTGTAGGAAGCACAGTTCTCTTGTTCTGAGCTATATCACTGTACTGGCCCTATAGGAAACACAGTAGAGTGCAAGAGTGCCTGTTTCTCAAAAGCAGAGTGCTTTTCTTGTAAGGCCGACTGGGGTTCAATACAACTTCCTAAACGGAGTTGATTCACATTGAGTTTCAAGTTCTAGCATTAAGTGTTAATTCAGGGTAAGAACACCACTATTGTGCTATTCTGGCCATAAACAGTGCAAATAGCACTCGTGTCTGTTCCCAGCAAATACAGTGTATTGGACTCAATAGAAGCTCCTGTTTTACTTAGTTTCCAATACTGAGTTGAACTAGATATGCCCCGTTTGTGTAGGAAGCACAGTTCTCTTGTTCTGAGCTAGCTCACTGTACTGGCCCTATAGGAAACACAGTAGAGTGCAAGAGTGCCTGTTTCTCAAAAGCAGAGTGTTTTTCTTGTAAGGCCGACTGGGGTTCAATACAACTTCCTAAACGGAGTTGATTCACATTGAGTTTCAAGTTCTAGCATTAAGTGTTAATTCAGGGTAAGAACACCACTATTGTGCTATTCTGGCCATAAACAGTGCAAATAGCACTCGCGTCTGTTCCCAGCAAATACAGTGTATTGGACTGAAGAGAAGCTCCTGTTTTACTTAGTTTCCAATACTGAGTTGAACTAGATATGCCCCGTTTGTGTAGGAAGCACAGTTCTCTTGTTCTGAGCTAGCTCACTGTACTGGCCCTATAGGAAACACAGTAGAGTGCAAGAGTGCCTGTTTCTCAAAAGCAGAGTGTTTTTCTTGTAAGGCCGACTGGGGTTCAATACAACTTCCTAAACAGAGTTGATTCACATTCAGTTTCAAGTTCTAGCATTAAGTGTTAATTCAGGGTAAGAACACCACTATTGTGCTATTCTGGCCATAAACAGTGCAAATAGCACTCGCGTCTGTTCCCAGCAAATACAGTGTATTGGACTGAAGAGAAGCTCCTGTTTTACTTAGTTTCCAATACTGAGTTGAACTAGATATGCCCCGTTTGTGTAGGAAGCACAGTTCTCTTGTTCTGAGCTAGCTCACTGTACTGGCCCTATAGGAAACACAGTAGAGTGCAAGAGTGCCTGTTTCTCAAAAGCAGAGTGTTTTTCTTGTAAGGCCGACTGGGGTTCAATACAACTTCCTAAACAGAGTTGATTCACATTGAGTTTCAAGTTCTAGCATTAAGTGTTAATTCAGGGTAAGAACACCACTATTGTGCTATTCTGCCCATAAACAGTGCAATAGCACTCGCGTCTGTTCCCAGCAAATACAGTGTATTGGACTGAAGAGAGGCTCCTGTTTTACTTAGTTTCCAATACTGAGTTGAACTAGATATGCCCCGTTTGTGTAGGAAGCACAGTTCTCTTGTTCTGAGCTAGCTCACTGTACTGGCCCTATAGGAAACACAGTAGAGTGCAAGAGTGCCTGTTTCTCAAAAGCAGAGTGTTTTTCTTGTAAGGCCGACTGGGGTTCAATACAACTTCCTAAACAGAGTTGATTCACATTCAGTTTCAAGTTCTAGCATTAAGTGTTAATTCAGGGTAAGAACACCACTATTGTGCTATTCTGGCCATAAACAGTGCAAATAGCACTCGCGTCTGTTCCCAGCAAATACAGTGTATTGGGCTGAAGAGAAGCTCCTGTTTTACTTAGTTTCCAATACTGAGTTGAACTAGATATGGCCCGTTTGTGTAGGAAGCACAGTTCTCTTGTTCTGAGCTAGCTCACTGTACTGGCCCTATAGGAAACACAGTAGAGTGCAAGAGTGCCTGTTTCTCAAAAGCAGAGTGTTTTTCTTGTAAGGCCGACTGGGGTCCAATACAACTTCCTAAACGGAGTTGATTCACATTGAGTTTCAAGTTCTAGCATTAAGTGTTAATTCAGGGTAAGAACACCACTATTGTGCTATTCTGGCCATAAACAGTGCAAATAGCACTCGTGTCTGTTCCCAGAAAATACAGTGTATTGGACTGAGAGAAGCTCCTGTTTTACTTAGTTTCCAATACTGAGTTGAACTAGATATGCCCCGTTTGTGTAGGAAACACAGTTCTCTTGTTCTGATCTATCTCACTGTACTGGCCCTATAGGAAACACAGTAGAGTGCAAGAGTGCCTGTTTCTCAAAAGCAGAGTGTTTTTCTTGTAAGGCCGACTGGGGTTCAATACAACTTCCTAAACGGAGTTGATTCACATTGAGTTTCAAGTTCTAGCATTAAGTGTTAATTCAGGGTAAGAACACCACTATTGTGCTATTCTGGCCATAAACAGTGCAAATAGCACTCGCGTCTGTTCCCAGAAAATACAGTGTATTGGACTCAATAGAAGCTCCTGTTTTACTTAGTTTCCAATACTGAGTTGAACTAGATATGCCCCGTTTGTGTAGGAAGCACAGTTCTCTTGTTCTGAGCTAGCTCACTGTACTGGCCCTATAGGAAACACAGTAGAGTGCAAGAGTGCCTGTTTCTCAAAAGCAGAGTGTTTTTCTTGTAAGGCCGACTGGGGTTCAATACAACTTCCTAAACGGAGTTGATTCACATTCAGTTTCAAGTTCTAGCATTAAGTGTTAATTCAGGGTAAGAACACCACTATTGTGCTATTCTGGCCATAAACAGTGCAAATAGCACTCGCGTCTGTTCCCAGCAAATACAGTGTATTGGACTCAATAGAAGCTCCTGTTTTACTTAGTTTCCAATACTGAGTTGAACTAGATATGCCCCGTTTGTGTAGGAAGCACAGTTCTCTTGTTCTGAGCTAGCTCACTGTACTGGCCCTATAGGAAACACAGTAGAGTGCAAGAGTGCCTGTTTCACAAAAGCAGAGTGTTTTTCTTGTAAGGCCGACTGTGGTTCAATACAACTTCCTAAACGGAGTTGATTCACATTGAGTTTCAAGTTCTAGCATTAAGTGTTAATTCAGGGTAAGAACACCACTATTGTGCTATTCTGGCCATAAACAGTGCAAATAGCACTCGCGTCTGTTCCCAGCAAATACAGTGTATTGGACTGAAGAGAAGCTCCTGTTTTACTTAGTTTCCAATACTGAGTTGAACTGGATATGCCCCTTTTGTGTAGGAAGCACAGTTCTCTTGTTCTGAGCTCGCTCACTGTACTGGCCCTATAGGAAACACAGTAGAGTGCAAGAGTGCCTGTTTCTCAAAAGCAGAGTGTTTTTCTTCTAAGGCCGACTGGGGTTCAATACAACTTCCTAAACAGAGTTGATTCACATTCAGTTTCAAGTTCTAGCATTAAGTGTTAATTCAGGGTAAGAACACCACTATTGTGCTATTCTGGCCATAAACAGTGCAAATTAGCACTCGCGTCTGTTCCCAGCAAATACAGTGTATTGGACTGAAGAGAAGCTCCTGTTTTACTTAGTTTCCAATACTGAGTTGAACTAGATATGCCCTGTTTGTGTAGGAAGCACAGTTCTCTTGTTCTGAGCTAGCTCACTGTACTGGCCCTATAGGAAACACAGTAGAGTGCAAGAGTGCCTGTTTCTCAAAAGCAGAGTGTTTTTCTTGTAAGGCCGACTGGGGTTCAATACAACTTCCTAAACAGAGTTGATTCACATTCAGTTTCAAGTTCTAGCATTAAGTGTTAATTCAGGGTAAGAACACCACTATTGTGCTATTCTGGCCATAAACAGTGCAAATAGCACTCGCGTCTGTTCCCAGCAAATACAGTGTATTGGACTGAAGAGAAGCTCCTGTTTTACTTAGTTTCCAATACTGAGTTGAACTAGATATGCCCCGTTTGTGTAGGAAGCACAGTTCTCTTGTTCTGAGCTAGCTCACTGTACTGGCCCTATAGGAAACACAGTAGAGTGCAAGAGTGCCTGTTTCTCAAAAGCAGAGTGTTTTTCTTGTAAGGCCGACTGGTGTTCAATACAACTTCCTAAACGGAGTTGATTCACATTGAGTTTCAAGTTCTAGCATTAAGTGTTAATTCAGGGTAAGAACACCACTATTGTGCTATTCTGGCCATAAACAGTGCAAATAGCACTCGCGTCTGTTCCCAGCAAATACAGTGTATTGGACTGAAGAGAAGCTCCTGTTTTACTTAGTTTCCAATACTGAGTTGAACTAGATATGCCCCGTTTGTGTAGGAAGCACAGTTCTCTTGTTCTGAGCTATCTCACTGTACTGGCCCTATAGGAAACACAGTATAGTGCAAGAGTGCCTGTTTCTCAAAAGCAGAGTGTTTTTCTTCTAAGGCCGACTGGGGTTCAATACAACTTCCTAAACGGAGTTGATTCACATTGAGTTTCAAGTTCTAGCATTAAGTGTTAATTCAGGGTAAGAACACCACTATTGTGCTATTCTGGCCATAAACAGTGCAAATAGCACTCGCGTCTGTTCTCAGCAAATACAGTGTATTGGACTCAATAGAAGCTCCTGTTTTACTTAGTTTCCAATACTGAGTTGAACTAGATATGCCCCGTTTGTGTAGGAAGCACAGTTCTCTTGTTCTGAGCTATCTCACTGTACTGGCCCTATAAGAAACACAGCAGAGTGCAAGAGTGCCTGTTTCTCAAAAGCAGAGTGTTTTTCTTGTAAGGCCGACTGGGGTTCAATACAACTTCCTAAACGTTGTTGATTCACATTCAGTTTCAAGTTCTAGCATTAAGTGTTAATTCAGGGTAAGAACACCACTATTGTGCTATTCTGGCCATAAACAGTGCAAATAGCACTCGCGTCTGCTCCCAGTAAATACAGTGTATTGGACTGAAGAGAAGCTCCTGTTTTACTTAGTTTCCAATACTGAGTTGAACTAGATAAGGCCCGTTTGTGTAGGAAGCACAGTTCTCTTGTTCTGAGCTAGCTCACTGTACTGGCCCTATAGGAAACACAGTAGAGTGCAAGAGTGCCTGTTTCTCAAAAGCAGAGTGTTTTTCTTGTAAGGCCAACTGGGGTTCAATACAACTTCCTAAACGGAGTTGATTCACAATGAGTTTCAAGTTCTAGCATTAAGTGTTAATTCAGGGTAAGAACACCACTATTGTGCTATTCTGGCCATAAACAGTGCAAATAGCACTCGCGTCTGTTCCCAGCAAATACTGTGTATTGGACTGAAGAGAAGCTCCTGTTTTACTTAGTTTCCAATACTGAGTTGAACTAGATATGCCCCGTTTGTGTAGGAAGCACAGTTCTCTTGTTCTGAGCTAGCTCACTGTACTGGCCCTATAGGAAACACAGTAGAGTGCAAGAGTGCCTGTTTCTCAAAAGCAGAGTGTTTTTCTTGTAAGGCCGACTGGGGTTCAATACATCTTCCTAAACGGAGTTGATTCACATTGAGTTTCAAGTTCTAGCATTAAGTGTTAATTCAGGGTAAGAACAGCACTATTGTGCTATTCTGGCCATAAACAGTGTAAATAGCACTCGCGTCTGTTCCCAGCAAATACAGTGTATTGGACTGAAGAGAAGCTCCTGTTTTACTTAGTTTCCAATACTGAGTTGAACTAGATATGCCCCGTTTGTGTAGGAGGCACAGTTCTCTTGTTCTGAGCTAGCTCACTGTACTGGCCCTATAGGAAACACAGTAGAGTGCAAGAGTGCCTGTTTCTCAAAAGCAGAGTGTTTTTCTTGTAAGGCCGACTGTTTTTTTGAGTGCAAGAATGCCCGTTTCTCAATAGCAGAGTGTTTTTCTTGCATGGCACACTAGGGTTCAATTAAACTTCCTAAACGGAGTTGAATCACGTTCAATTTCAAGTTCTAGCAGCAAGGGTTCATTGAGGCTAAGAACAGCACTCTTGTGCTATTCTGGCCATACACAGTGCAACCAGCATTGGAGTCTTTTCCCAGCAAGTACAGTGTATTGGACTGAAGAGAAGCTCCTGTTTTACTTAGTTTCCAATACTGAGTTGAACTATATATTCCCAGTTTGTGTAGGAAGCACAGTTCTCTTGTTCTGAGCTATCTCACTGTACTGGCCCTATAGGAAACACAGTAGAGTGCAAGAGTACCTGTTTCTCAATAGCAGAGTGTTTTTCTTGTAAGGCCGACTGGGGTTCAATACAACTTCCTAAACGGAGTTGATTCACATTGAGTTTCAAGTTCTAGCATTAAGTGTTAATTCAGGGAAAGAACACCACTATTGTGCTATTCTGGCCATAAACAGTGCAAATAGCACTCGCGTCTGTTCCCAGCAAATACAGTGTATTGGACTGAAGAGAAGTTCCTGTTTTACTTAGTTTCCAATACTGAGTTGAACTAGATATGCCCCGTTTGTGTAGGAAGCACAGTTCTCTTGTTCTGATCTATCTCACTGTACTGGCCCTATAGGAAACACAGTAGAGTGCAAGAGTGCCTGTTTCTCAAAAGCAGAGTGTTTTTCTTGTAAGGCCGACTGGGGTTCAATACAACTTCCTAAACGGAGTTGATTCACATTGAGTTTCAAGTTCTAGCATTAAGTGTTAATTCAGGGTAAGAACACCACTATTGTGCTATTCTGGCCATAAACAGTGCAAATAGCACTCGCGTCTGTTCCCAGCAAATACAGTGTATTGGACTGAAGAGAAGCTCCTGTTTTACTTAGTTTCCAATACTGAGTTGAACTAGATATGCCCCGTTTGTGTAGGAAGCACAGTTCTCTTGTTCTGAGCTAGCTCACTGTACTGGCCCTATAGGAAACACAGTAGAGTGCAAGAGTGCCTGTTTCTCAAAAGCAGAGTGTTTTTCTTGTAAGGCCGACTGGGGTTCAATACAACTTCCTAAACGGAGTGGATTCACATTGAGTTTCAAGTTCTAGCATTAAGTGTTAATTCAGGGTAAGAACACCACTATTGTGCTATTCTGGCCATAAACAGTGCAAATAGCATTCGTGTCTGTTCCCAACAAGTACAGTGCATTGGACTGAAGAGAAGCTCCTGTTTTACTTAGTTTCCAATACTGAGTTGAACTAGATATGCCCCGTTTGTGTAGGAAGCACAGTTCTCTTGTTCTGAGCTAGCTCACTGTACTGGCCCTATAGGAAACACAGTAGAGTGCAAGAGTGCCTGTTTCTCAAAAGCAGAGTGTTTTTCTTGTAAGGCCGACTGGGGTTCAATACAACTTCCTAAACGGAGTTGATTCACATTGAGTTTCAAGTTCTAGCATTAAGTGTTAATTCAGGGAAAGAACACCATTATTGTGCTATTCTGGCCATAAACAGTGCAATAGCACTCGCGTCTGTTCCCAGCAAATACAGTGTATTGGACTGAAGAGAGGCTCCTGTTTTACTTAGTTTCCAATACTGAGTTGAACTAGATATGCCCCGTTTGTGTAGGAAGCACAGTTCTCTTGTTCTGAGCTAGCTCACTGTACTGGCCCTATAGGAAACACAGTAGAGTGCAAGAGTGCCTGTTTCTCAAAAGCAGAGTGTTTTTCTTGTAAGGCCGACTGTTTTTTTGAGTGCAAGAATGCCCGTTTCTCAATAGCAGAGTGTTTTTCTTGCATGGCACACTAGTGTTCAATTAAACTTCATAAACGGAGTTGAATCACGTTCAGTTTCAAGTTCTAGCAGCAAGGGTTCATTGAGGCTAAGAACAGCACTCTTGTGCTATTCTGGCCATACACAGTGCAACCAGCATTTGAGTCTTTTCCCAGCAAGTACAGTGTATTGGACTGAAGAGAGGCTCCTGTTTTACTTAGTTTCCAATACTGAGTTGAACTAGATATGCCCCGTTTGTGTAGGAAGCACAGTTCTCTTGTTCTGAGCTAGCTCACTGTACTGGCCCTTTAGGAAACACAGTAGAGTGCAAGAGTGCCTGTTTCTCAAAAGCAGAGTGTTTTTCTTGTTAGGCCGACTGTTTTTTTGAGTGCAAGAATGCCCGTTTCTTCATAGCAGAGTGTTTTTCTTGCATGGCACACTAGTGTTCAATTAAACTTCCTAAACGGAGTTGAATCACGTTCAGTTTCAAGTTCTAGCAGCAAGGGTTCATTGAGGCTAAGAACAGGACTCTTGTGCTATTCTGGCCATACACAGTGCAACCAGCATTGGAGTCTTTTCCCTGCAAGTACAGTGTATTGGACTGAAGAGAAGCTCCTGTTTTACTTAGTTTCCAATACTGAGTTGAACTAGATATGCCCCGTTTGTGTAGGAAGCACAGTTCTCTTGTTCTGAGCTAGCTCACTGTACTGGCCCTATAGGAAACACAGTAGAGTGCAAGAGTGCCTGTTTCTCAAAAGCAGAGTGTTTTTCTTGTAAGGCCGACTGGGGTTCAATACAACTTCCTAAACGGAGTTGATTCACATTGAGTTTCAAGTTCTAGCATTAAGTGTTAATTCAGGGTAAGAACACCACTATTGTGCTATTCTGGCCATAAACAGTGCAAATAGCACTCACGTCTGTTCCCAGCAAATACAGTGTATTGGACTGAAGAGAAGCTCCTGTTTTACTTAGTTTCCAATACTGAGTTGAACTAGATATGCCCCGTTTGTGTAGGAAGCACAGTTCTCTTGTTCTGAGCTATCTCACTGTACTGGCCCTATAGGAAACACAGTAGAGTGCAAGAGTGCCTGTTTCTCAAAAGCAGAGTGTTTTTCTTGTAAGGCCGACTGGGGTTCAATACAACTTCCTAAACGGAGTTGATTCACATTGAGTTTCAAGTTCTAGCATTAAGTGTTAATTCAGGGTAAGAACACCACTATTGTGCTATTCTGGCCATAAACAGTGCAAATAGCACTCGCGTCTGTTCCCAGAAAATACAGTGTATTGGACTCAATAGAAGCTCCTGTTTTACTTAGTTTCCAATACTGAGTTGAACTAGATATGCCCCGTTTGTGTAGGAAGCACAGTTCTCTTGTTCTGAGCTATCTCACTGTACTGGTCCTATAAGAAACACAGCAGAGTGCAAGAGTGCCTGTTTCTCAAAAGCAGAGTGTTTTTCTTGTAAGGCCGACTGGGGTTCAATACAACTTCCTAAACGTTGTTGATTCACATTCAGTTTCAAGTTCTAGCATTAAGTGTTAATTCAGGGTAAGAACACCACTATTGTGCTATTCTGGCCATAAACAGTGCAAATAGCACTCGCGTCTGTTCCCAGCAAATACAGTGTATTGGACTGAAGAGAAGCTCCTGTTTTACTTAGTTTCCAATACTGAGTTGAACTAGATATGGCCCGTTTGTGTAGGAAGCACAGTTCTCTTGTTCTGAGCTATCTCACTGTACTGGCCCTATAGGAAACACAGTAGAGTGCAAGAGTGCCTGTTTCTCAAAAGCAGAGTGTTTTTCTTGTAAGGCCAACTGGGGTTCAATACAACTTCCTAAACGGAGTTGATTCACATTGAGTTTCAAGTTCTAGCATTAAGTGTTAATTCAGGGTAGGAACACCACTATTGTGCTATTCTGGCCATAAACAGTGCAAATAGCACTCGCGTCTGTTCCCAGCAAATACAGTGTATTGGACTGAAGAGAAGCTCCTGTTTTACTTAGTTTCCAATACTGAGTTGAACTAGATATGCCCCGTTTGTGTAGGAAGCACAGTTCTCTTGTTCTGAGCTAGCTCACTGTACTGGCCCTATAGGAAACACAGTAGAGTGCAAGAGTGCCTGTTTCTCAAAAGCAGAGTGTTTTTCTTGTAAGGCCGACTGGGGTTCAATACAACTTCCTAAACGGAGTTGATTCACATTGAGTTTCAAGTTCTAGCATTAAGTGTTAATTCAGGGTAAGAACAGCACTATTGTGCTATTCTGGCCATAAACAGTGTAAATAGCACTCGCGTCTGTTCCCAGCAAATACAGTGTATTGGACTGAAGAGAAGCTCCTGTTTTACTTAGTTTCCAATACTGAGTTGAACTAGATATGCCCCGTTTGTGTAGGAAGCACAGTTCTCTTGTTCTGAGCTAGCTCACTGTACTGGCCCTATAGGAAACACAGTAGAGTGCAAGAGTGCCTGTTTCTCAAAAGCAGAGTGTTTTTCTTGTAAGGCCGACTGTTTTTTTGAGTGCAAGAATGCCCGTGTCTCAATAGCAGAGTGTTTTTCTTGCATGGCACACTAGGGTTCAATTAAACTTCCTAAACGGAGTTGAATCACGTTCAGTTTCAAGTTCTAGCAGCAAGGGTTCATTGAGGCTAAGAACAGCACTCTTGTGCTATTCTGGCCATACACAGTGCAACCAGCATTGGAGTCTTTTCCCAGCAAGTACAGTGTATTGGACTGAAGAGAAGCTCCTGTTTTACTTAGTTTCCAATACTGAGTTGAACTATATATTCCCAGTTTGTGTAGGAAGCACAGTTCTCTTGTTCTGAGCTATCTCACTGTACTGGCCCTATAGGAAACACAGTAGAGTGCAAGAGTACCTGTTTCTCAAAAGCAGAGTGTTTTTCTTGTAAGGCCGACTGGGGTTCAATACAACTTCCTAAACGGAGTTGATTCACATTGAGTTTCAAGTTCTAGCATTAAGTGTTAATTCAGGGAAAGAACACCACTATTGTGCTATTCTGGCCATAAACAGTGCAAATAGCACTCGGGTCTGTTCCCAGCAAATACAGTGTATTGGACTGAAGAGAAGTTCCTGTTTTACTTAGTTTCCAATACTGAGTTGAACTAGATATGCCCCGTTTGTGTAGGAAGCACAGTTCTCTTGTTCTGAGCTAGCTCACTGTACTGGCCCTATAGGAAACACAGTAGAGTGCAAGAGTGCCTGTTTCTCAAAAGCAGAGTGTTTTTCTTGTAAGGCCGACTGGGGTTCAATACAACTTCCTAAACGGAGTTGATTCACATTCAGTTTCAAGTTCTAGCATTAAGTGTTAATTCAGGGTAAGAACACCACTATTGTGCTATTCTGGCCATAAACAGTGCAAATAGCACTCGCGTCTGTTCCCAGCAAATACAGTGTATTGGACTCAATAGAAGCTCCTGTTTTACTTAGTTTCCAATACTGAGTTGAACTAGATATGCCCCGTTTGTGTAGGAAGCACAGTTCTCTTGTTCTGAGCTAGCTCACTGTACTGGCCCTATAGGAAACACAGTAGAGTGCAAGAGTGCCTGTTTCACAAAAGCAGAGTGTTTTTCTTGTAAGGCCGACTGTGGTTCAATACAACTTCCTAAACGGAGTTGATTCACATTGAGTTTCAAGTTCTAGCATTAAGTGTTAATTCAGGGTAAGAATACCACTATTGTGCTATTCTGGCCATAAACAGTGCAAATAGCACTCGCGTCTGTTCCCAGCAAATACAGTGTATTGGACTGAAGAGAAGCTCCTGTTTTACTTAGTTTCCAATACTGAGTTGAACTGGATATGCCCCTTTTGTGTAGGAAGCACAGTTCTCTTGTTCTGAGCTCGCTCACTGTACTGGCCCTATAGGAAACACAGTAGAGTGCAAGAGTGCCTGTTTCTCAAAAGCAGAGTGTTTTTCTTGTAAGGCCGACTGGGGTTCAATACAACTTCCTAAACAGAGTTGATTCACATTCAGTTTCAAGTTCTAGCATTAAGTGTTAATTCAGGGTAAGAACACCACTATTGTGCTATTCTGGCCATAAACAGTGCAAATTAGCACTCGCGTCTGTTCCCAGCAAATACAGTGTATTGGACTGAAGAGAAGCTCCTGTTTTACTTAGTTTCCAATACTGAGTTGAACTAGATATGCCCTGTTTGTGTAGGAAGCACAGTTCTCTTGTTCTGAGCTAGCTCACTGTACTGGCCCTATAGGAAACACAGTAGAGTGCAAGAGTGCCTGTTTCTCAAAAGCAGAGTGTTTTTCTTGTAAGGCCGACTGGGGTTCAATACAACTTCCTAAACAGAGTTGATTCACATTCAGTTTCAAGTTCTAGCATTAAGTGTTAATTCAGGGTAAGAACACCACTATTGTGCTATTCTGGCCATAAACAGTGCAAATAGCACTCGCGTCTGTTCCCAGCAAATACAGTGTATTGGACTGAAGAGAAGCTCCTGTTTTACTTAGTTTCCAATACTGAGTTGAACTAGATATGCCCCGTTTGTGTAGGAAGCACAGTTCTCTTGTTCTGAGCTAGCTCACTGTACTGGCCCTATAGGAAACACAGTAGAGTGCAAGAGTGCCTGTTTCTCAAAAGCAGAGTGTTTTTCTTGTAAGGCCGACTGGGGTTCAATACAACTTCCTATACGGAGTTGATTCACATTGAGTTTCAAGTTCTAGCATTAAGTGTTAATTCAGGGTAAGAACACCACTATTGTGCTATTCTGGCCATAAACAGTGCAAATAGCACTCGCGTCTGTTCCCAGCAAATACAGTGTATTGGACTGAAGAGAAGCTCCTGTTTTACTTAGTTTCCAATACTGAGTTGAACTAGATATGGCCCGTTTGTGTAGGAAGCACAGTTCTCTTGTTCTGAGCTATCTCACTGTACTGGCCCTATAGGAAACACAGTATAGTGCAAGAGTGCCTGTTTCTCAAAAGCAGAGTGTTTTTCTTGTAAGGCCGACTGGGGTTCAATACAACTTCCTAAACGGAGTTGATTCACATTGAGTTTCAAGTTCTAGCATTAAGTGTTAATTCAGGGTAAGAACACCACTATTGTGCTATTCTGGCCATAAACAGTGCAAATAGCACTCGCGTCTGTTCTCAGCAAATACAGTGTATTGGACTCAATAGAAGCTCCTGTTTTACTTAGTTTCCAATACTGAGTTGAACTAGATATGCCCCGTTTGTGTAGGAAGCACAGTTCTCTTGTTCTGAGCTATCTCACTGTACTGGCCCTATAAGAAACACAGCAGAGTGCAAGAGTGCCTGTTTCTCAAAAGCAGAGTGTTTTTCTTGTAAGGCCGACTGGGGTTCAATACAACTTCCTAAACGTTGTTGATTCACATTCAGTTTCAAGTTCTAGCATTAAGTGTTAATTCAGGGTAAGAACACCACTATTGTGCTATTCTGGCCATAAACAGTGCAAATAGCACTCGCGTCTGCTCCCAGTAAATACAGTGTATTGGACTGAAGAGAAGCTCCTGTTTTACTTAGTTTCCAATACTGAGTTGAACTAGATATGGCCCGTTTGTGTAGGAAGCACAGTTCTCTTGTTCTGAGCTAGCTCACTGTACTGGCCCTATAGGAAACACAGTAGAGTGCAAGAGTGCCTGTTTCTCAAAAGCAGAGTGTTTTTCTTGTAAGGCCGACTGTTTTTTTGAGTGCAAGAATGCCCGTTTCTCAATAGCAGAGTGTTTTTCTTGCATGGCACACTAGGGTTCAATTAAACTTCCTAAACGGAGTTGAATCAAGTTCAGTTTCAAGTTCTAGCAGCAAGGGTTCATTGAGGCTAAGAACAGCACTCTTGTGCTATTCTGGCCATACACAGTGCAACCAGCATTGGAGTCTTTTCCCAGCAAGTACAGTGTATTGGACTGAAGAGAAGCTCCTGTTTTACTTAGTTTCCAATACTGAGTTGAACTATATATTCCCAGTTTGTGTAGGAAGCACAGTTCTCTTGTTCTGAGCTATCTCACTGTACTGGCCCTATAGGAAACACAGTAGAGTGCAAGAGTGCCTGTTTCTCAAAAGCAGAGTGTTTTTCTTGTAAGGCCGACTGGGGTTCAATACAACTTCCTAAACGGAGTGGATTCACATTGAGTTTCAAGTTCTAGCATTAAGTGTTAATTCAGGGTAAGAACACCACTATTGTGCTATTCTGGCCATAAACAGTGCAAATAGCATTCGTGTCTGTTCCCAACAAGTACAGTGCATTGGACTGAAGAGAAGCTCCTGTTTTACTTAGTTTCCAATACTGAGTTGAACTAGATATGCCCCGTTTGTGTAGGAAGCACAGTTCTCTTGTTCTGAGCTAGCTCACTGTACTGGCCCTATAGGAAACACAGTAGAGTGCAAGAGTGCCTGTTTCTCAAAAGCAGAGTGTTTTTCTTGTAAGGCCGACTGTTTTTTTGAGTGCAAGAATGCCCGTGTCTCAATAGCAGAGTGTTTTTCTTGCATGGCACACTAGGGTTCAATTAAACTTCCTAAACGGAGTTGAATCACGTTCAGTTTCAAGTTCTAGCAGCAAGGGTTCATTGAGGCTAAGAACAGCACTCTTGTGCTATTCTGGCCATACACAGTGCAACCAGCATTGGAGTCTTTTCCCAGCAAGTACAGTGTATTGGACTGAAGAGAAGCTCCTGTTTTACTTAGTTTCCAATACTGAGTTGAACTATATATTCCCAGTTTGTGTAGGAAGCACAGTTCTCTTGTTCTGAGCTATCTCACTGTACTGGCCCTATAGGAAACACAGTAGAGTGCAAGAGTATCTGTTTCTCAAAAGCAGAGTGTTTTTCTTGTAAGGCCGACTGGGGTTCAATACAACTTCCTAAACGGAGTTGATTCACATTGAGTTTCAAGTTCTAGCATTAAGTGTTAATTCAGGGAAAGAACACCACTATTGTGCTATTCTGGCCATAAACAGTGCAAATAGCACTCGGGTCTGTTCCCAGCAAATACAGTGTATTGGACTGAAGAGAAGTTCCTGTTTTACTTAGTTTCCAATACTGAGTTGAACTAGATATGCCCCGTTTGTGTAGGAAGCACAGTTCTCTTGTTCTGAGCTAGCTCACTGTACTGGCCCTATAGGAAACACAGTAGAGTGCAAGAGTGCCTGTTTCTCAAAAGCAGAGTGTTTTTCTTGTAAGGCCGACTGGGGTTCAATACAACTTCCTAAACGGAGTTGATTCACATTGAGTTTCAAGTTCTAGCATTAAGTGTTAATTCAGGGTAAGAACACCACTATTGTGCTATTCTGGCCATAAACAGTGCAAATAGCACTCGCGTCTGTTCCCAGCAAATACAGTGTATTGGACTGAAGAGAAGCTCCTGTTTTACTTAGTTTCCAATACTGAGTTGAACTAGATATGCCCCGTTTGTGTAGGAAGCACAGTTCTCTTGTTCTGAGCTAGCTCACTGTACTGGCCCTATAGGAAACACAGTAGAGTGCAAGAGTGCCTGTTTCTCAAAAGCAGAGTGTTTTTCTTGTAAGGCCGACTGGGGTTCAATACAACTTCCTAAACGGAGTTGATTCACATTGAGTTTCAAGTTCTAGCATTAAGTGTTAATTCAGGGTAAGAACACCACTATTGTGCTATTCTGGCCATAAACAGTGCAAATAGCACTCGCGTCTGTTACCAGCAAATACAGTGTATTGGACTGAAGAGAAGCTCCTGTTTTACTTAGTTTCCAATACTGAGTTGAACTAGATATGCCCCGTTTGTGTAGGAAGCACAGTTCTCTTGTTCTGAGCTAGCTCACTGTACTGGCCCTATAGGAAACACAGTAGAGTGCAAGAGTGCCTGTTTCTCAAAAGCAGAGTGTTTTTCTTGTAAGGCCGACTGGGGTTCAATACAACTTCCTAAACGGAGTTGATTCACATTGAGTTTCAAGTTCTAGCATTAAGTGTTAATTCAGGGTAAGAACACCACTATTGTGCTATTCTGGCCATAAACAGTGCAAATAGCACTCGCGTCTGTTCCCAGCAAATACAGTGTATTGGACTGAAGAGAAGCTCCTGTTTTACTTAGTTTCCAATACTGAGTTGAACTAGATATGCCCCGTTTGTGTAGGAAGCACAGTTCTCTTGTTCTGAGCTATCTCACTGTACTGGCCCTATAGGAAACACAGTAGAGTGCAAGAGTGCCTGTTTCTCAAAAGCAGAGTGTTTTTCTTGTAAGGCCGACTGGGGTTCAATACAACTTCCTAAACGGAGTTGATTCACATTGAGTTTCAAGTTCTAGCATTAAGTGTTAATTCAGGGTAAGAACACCACTATTGTGCTATTCTGGCCATAAACAGTGCAAATAGCACTCGCGTCTGTTCTCAGCAAATACAGTGTATTGGACTCAATAGAAGCTCCTGTTTTACTTAGTTTCCAATACTGAGTTGAACTAGATATGCCCCGTTTGTGTAGGAAGCACAGTTCTCTTGTTCTGAGCTATCTCACTGTACTGGCCCTATAAGAAACACAGCAGAGTGCAAGAGTGCCTGTTTCTCAAAAGCAGAGTGTTTTTCTTGTAAGGCCGACTGGGGTTCAATACAACTTCCTAAACGTTGTTGATTCACATTCAGTTTCAAGTTCTAGCATTAAGTGTTAATTCAGGGTAAGAACACCACTATTGTGCTATTCTGGCCATAAACAGTGCAAATAGCACTCGCGTCTGCTCCCAGTAAATACAGTGTATTGGACTGAAGAGAAGCTCCTGTTTTACTTAGTTTCCAATACTGAGTTGAACTAGATAAGGCCCGTTTGTGTAGGAAGCACAGTTCTCTTGTTCTGAGCTAGCTCACTGTACTGGCCCTATAGGAAACACAGTAGAGTGCAAGAGTGCCTGTTTCTCAAAAGCAGAGTGTTTTTCTTGTAAGGCCAACTGGGGTTCAATACAACTTCCTAAACGGAGTTGATTCACATTGAGTTTCAAGTTCTAGCATTAAGTGTTAATTCAGGGTAAGAACACCACTATTGTGCTATTCTGGCCATAAACAGTGCAAATAGCACTCGCGTCTGTTCCCAGCAAATACTGTGTATTGGACTGAAGAGAAGCTCCTGTTTTACTTAGTTTCCAATACTGAGTTGAACTAGATATGCCCCGTTTGTGTAGGAAGCACAGTTCTCTTGTTCTGAGCTAGCTCACTGTACTGGCCCTATAGGAAACACAGTAGAGTGCAAGAGTGCCTGTTTCTCAAAAGCAGAGTGTTTTTCTTGTAAGGCCGACTGGGGTTCAATACATCTTCCTAAACGGAGTTGATTCACATTGAGTTTCAAGTTCTAGCATTAAGTGTTAATTCAGGGTAAGAACAGCACTATTGTGCTATTCTGGCCATAAACAGTGTAAATAGCACTCGCGTCTGTTCCCAGCAAATACAGTGTATTGGACTGAAGAGAAGCTCCTGTTTTACTTAGTTTCCAATACTGAGTTGAACTAGATATGCCCCGTTTGTGTAGGAGGCACAGTTCTCTTGTTCTGAGCTAGCTCACTGTACTGGCCCTATAGGAAACACAGTAGAGTGCAAGAGTGCCTGTTTCTCAAAAGCAGAGTGTTTTTCTTGTAAGGCCGACTGTTTTTTTGAGTGCAAGAATGCCCGTTTCTCAATAGCAGAGTGTTTTTCTTGCATGGCACACTAGGGTTCAATTAAACTTCCTAAACGGAGTTGAATCACGTTTAATTTCAAGTTCTAGCAGCAAGGGTTCATTGAGGCTAAGAACAGCACTCTTGTGCTATTCTGGCCATACACAGTGCAACCAGCATTGGAGTCTTTTCCCAGCAAGTACAGTGTATTGGACTGAAGAGAAGCTCCTGTTTTACTTAGTTTCCAATACTGAGTTGAACTATATATTCCCAGTTTGTGTAGGAAGCACAGTTCTCTTGTTCTGAGCTAGCTCACTGTACTGGCCCTATAGGAAACACAGTAGAGTGCAAGAGTACCTGTTTCTCAATAGCAGAGTGTTTTTCTTGTAAGGCCGACTGGGGTTCAATACAACTTCCTAAACGGAGTTGATTCACATTGAGTTTCAAGTTCTAGCATTAAGTGTTAATTCAGGGAAAGAACACCACTATTGTGCTATTCTGGCCATAAACAGTGCAAATAGCACTCGCGTCTGTTCCCAGCAAATACAGTGTATTGGACTGAAGAGAAGTTCCTGTTTTACTTAGTTTCCAATACTGAGTTGAACTAGATATGCCCCGTTTGTGTAGGAAGCACAGTTCTCTTGTTCTGATCTATCTCACTGTACTGGCCCTATAGGAAACACAGTAGAGTGCAAGAGTGCCTGTTTCTCAAAAGCAGAGTGTTTTTCTTGTAAGGCCGACTGGGGTTCAATACAACTTCCTAAACGGAGTTGATTCACATTGAGTTTCAAGTTCTAGCATTAAGTGTTAATTCAGGGTAAGAACACCACTATTGTGCTATTCTGGCCATAAACAGTGCAAATAGCACTCGCGTCTGTTCCCAGCAAATACAGTGTATTGGACTGAAGAGAAGCTCCTGTTTTACTTAGTTTCCAATACTGAGTTGAACTAGATATGCCCCGTTTGTGTAGGAAGCACAGTTCTCTTGTTCTGAGCTAGCTCACTGTACTGGCCCTATAGGAAACACAGTAGAGTGCAAGAGTGCCTGTTTCTCAAAAGCAGAGTGTTTTTCTTGTAAGGCCGACTGGGGTTCAATACAACTTCCTAAACGGAGTGGATTCACATTGAGTTTCAAGTTCTAGCATTAAGTGTTAATTCAGGGTAAGAACACCACTATTGTGCTATTCTGGCCATAAACAGTGCAAATAGCATTCGTGTCTGTTCCCAACAAGTACAGTGCATTGGACTGAAGAGAAGCTCCTGTTTTACTTAGTTTCCAATACTGAGTTGAACTAGATATGCCCCGTTTGTGTAGGAAGCACAGTTCTCTTGTTCTGAGCTAGCTCACTGTACTGGCCCTATAGGAAACACAGTAGAGTGCAAGAGTGCCTGTTTCTCAAAAGCAGAGTGTTTTTCTTGTAAGGCCGACTGGGGTTCAATACAACTTCCTAAACGGAGTTGATTCACATTGAGTTTCAAGTTCTAGCATTAAGTGTTAATTCAGGGAAAGAACACCATTATTGTGCTATTCTGGCCATAAACAGTGCAATAGCACTCGCGTCTGTTCCCAGCAAATACAGTGTATTGGACTGAAGAGAGGCTCCTGTTTTACTTAGTTTCCAATACTGAGTTGAACTAGATATGCCCCGTTTGCGTAGGAAGCACAGTTCTCTTGTTCTGAGCTAGCTCACTGTACTGGCCCTATAGGAAACACAGTAGAGTGCAAGAGTGCCTGTTTCTCAAAAGCAGAGTGTTTTTCTTGTAAGGCCGACTGGGGTTCAATACAACTTCCTAAACAGAGTTGATTCACATTCAGTTTCAAGTTCTAGCATTAAGTGTTAATTCAGGGTAAGAACACCACTATTGTGCTATTCTGGCCATAAACAGTGCAAATAGCACTCGCGTCTGTTCCCAGCAAATACAGTGTATTGGACTGAAGAGAAGCTCCTGTTTTACTTAGTTTCCAATACTGAGTTGAACTAGATATGCCCCGTTTGTGTAGGAAGCACAGTTCTCTTGTTCTGAGCTAGCTCACTGTACTGGCCCTATAGGAAACACAGTAGAGTGCAAGAGTGCCTGTTTCTCAAAAGCAGAGTGTTTTTCTTGTAAGGCCGACTGGGGTTCAATACAACTTCCTATACGGAGTTGATTCACATTGAGTTTCAAGTTCTAGCATTAAGTGTTAATTCAGGGTAAGAACACCACTATTGTGCTATTCTGGCCATAAACAGTGCAAATAGCACTCGCGTCTGTTCCCAGCAAATACAGTGTATTGGACTGAAGAGAAGCTCCTGTTTTACTTAGTTTCCAATACTGAGTTGAACTAGATATGCCCCGTTTGTGTAGGAAGCACAGTTCTCTTGTTCTGAGCTATCTCACTGTACTGGCCCTATAGGAAACACAGTATAGTGCAAGAGTGCCTGTTTCTCAAAAGCAGAGTGTTTTTCTTGTAAGGCCGACTGGGGTTCAATACAACTTCCTAAACGGAGTTGATTCACATTGAGTTTCAAGTTCTAGCATTAAGTGTTAATTCAGGGTAAGAACACCACTATTGTGCTATTCTGGCCATAAACAGTGCAAATAGCACTCGCGTCTGTTCTCAGCAAATACAGTGTATTGGACTCAATAGAAGCTCCTGTTTTACTTAGTTTCCAATACTGAGTTGAACTAGATATGCCCCGTTTGTGTAGGAAGCACAGTTCTCTTGTTCTGAGCTATCTCACTGTACTGGCCCTATAAGAAACACAGCAGAGTGCAAGAGTGCCTGTTTCTCAAAAGCAGAGTGTTTTTCTTGTAAGGCCGACTGGGGTTCAATACAACTTCCTGAACGTTGTTGATTCACATTCAGTTTCAAGTTCTAGCATTAAGTGTTAATTCAGGGTAAGAACACCACTATTGTGCTATTCTGGCCATAAACAGTGCAAATAGCACTCGCGTCTGCTCCCAGTAAATACAGTGTATTGGACTGAAGAGAAGCTCCTGTTTTACTTAGTTTCCAATACTGAGTTGAACTAGATATGCCCCGTTTGTGTAGGAAGCACAGTTCTCTTGTTCTGAGCTAGCTCACTGTACTGGCCCTATAGGAAACACAGTAGAGTGCAAGAGTGCCTGTTTCTCAAAAGCAGAGTGTTTTTCTTGTAAGGCCGACTGTTTTTTTGAGTGCAAGAATGCCCGTTTCTCAATAGCAGAGTGTTTTTCTTGCATGGCACACTAGGGTTCAATTAAACTTCCTAAACGGAGTTGAATCACGTTCAGTTTCAAGTTCTAGCAGCAAGGGTTCATTGAGGCTAAGAACAGCACTCTTGTGCTATTCTGGCCATACACAGTGCAACCAGCATTGGAGTCTTTTCCCAGCAAGTACAGTGTATTGGACTGAAGAGAAGCTCCTGTTTTACTTAGTTTCCAATACTGAGTTGAACTATATATTCCCAGTTTGTGTAGGAAGCACAGTTCTCTTGTTCTGAGCTATCTCACTGTACTGGCCCTATAGGAAACACAGTAGAGTGCAAGAGTACCTGTTTCTCAATAGCAGAGTGTTTTTCTTGTAAGGCCGACTGGGGTTCAATACAACTTCCTAAACGGAGTTGATTCACATTGAGTTTCAAGTTCTAGCATTAAGTGTTAATTCAGGGAAAGAACACCACTATTGTGCTATTCTGGCCATAAACAGTGCAAATAGCACTCGCGTCTGTTCCCAGCAAATACAGTGTATTGGACTGAAGAGAAGTTCCTGTTTTACTTAGTTTCCAATACTGAGTTGAACTAGATATGCCCCGTTTGTGTAGGAAGCACAGTTCTCTTGTTCTGAGCTAGCTCACTGTACTGGCCCTATAGGAAACACAGTAGAGTGCAAGAGTGCCTGTTTCTCAAAAGCAGAGTGTTTTTCTTGTAAGGCCGACTGGGGTTCAATACAACTTCCTAAACGGAGTTGATTCACATTGAGTTTCAAGTTCTAGCATTAAGTGTTAATTCAGGGTAAGAACACCACTATTGTGCTATTCTGGCCATAAACAGTGCAAATAGCACTCGCGTCTGTTCCCAGCAAATACAGTGTATTGGACTGAAGAGAAGCTCCTGTTTTACTTAGTTTCCAATACTGAGTTGAACTAGATATGCCCCGTTTGTGTAGGAAGCACAGTTCTCTTGTTCTGAGCTAGCTCACTGTACTGGCCCTATAGGAAACACAGTAGAGTGCAAGAGTGCCTGTTTCTAAAAAGCAGAGTGTTTTTCTTGTAAGGCCGACTGGGGTTCAATACAACTTCCTAAACGGAGTGGATTCACATTGAGTTTCAAGTTCTAGCATTAAGTGTTAATTCAGGGTAAGAACACCACTATTGTGCTATTCTGGCCATAAACAGTGCAAATAGCATTCGTGTCTGTTCCCAACAAGTACAGTGCATTGGACTGAAGAGAAGCTCCTGTTTTACTTAGTTTCCAATACTGAGTTGAACTAGATATGCCCCGTTTGTGTAGGAAGCACAGTTCTCTTGTTCTGAGCTAGCTCACTGTACTGGCCCTATAGGAAACACAGTAGAGTGCAAGAGTGCCTGTTTCTCAAAAGCAGAGTGTTTTTCTTGTAAGGCCGACTGGGGTTCAATACAACTTCCTAAACGGAGTTGATTCACATTGAGTTTCAAGTTCTAGCATTAAGTGTTAATTCAGGGAAAGAACACCATTATTGTGCTATTCTGGCCATAAACAGTGCAATAGCACTCGCGTCTGTTCCCAGCAAATACAGTGTATTGGACTGAAGAGAAGCTCCTGTTTTACTTAGTTTCCAATACTGAGTTGAACTAGATATGCCCCGTTTGTGTAGGAAGCACAGTTCTCTTGTTCTGAGCTAGCTCACTGTACTGGCCCTATAGGAAACACAGTAGAGTGCAAGAGTGCCTGTTTCTCAAAAGCAGAGTGTTTTTCTTGTAAGGCCGACTGTTTTTTTGAGTGCAAGAATGCCCGTTTCTCAATAGCAGAGTGTTTTTCTTGCATGGCACACTAGGGTTCAATTAAACTTCCTAAACGGAGTTGAATCACGTTCAGTTTCAAGTTCTAGCAGCAAGGGTTCATTGAGGCTAAGAACAGCACTCTTGTGCTATTCTGGCCATACACAGTGCAACCAGCATTGGAGTCTTTTCCCAGCAAGTACAGTGTATTGGACTGAAGAGAAGCTCCTGTTTTACTTAGTTTCCAATACTGAGTTGAACTATATATTCCCAGTTTGTGTAGGAAGCACAGTTCTCTTGTTCTGAGCTATCTCACTGTACTGGCCCTATAGGAAACACAGTAGAGTGCAAGAGTACCTGTTTCTCAATAGCAGAGTGTTTTTCTTGTAAGGCCGACTGGGGTTCAATACAACTTCCTAAACGGAGTTGATTCACATTGAGTTTCAAGTTCTAGCATTAAGTGTTAATTCAGGGAAAGAACACCACTATTGTGCTATTCTGGCCATAAACAGTGCAAATAGCACTCGCGTCTGTTCCCAGCAAATACAGTGTATTGGACTGAAGAGAAGTTCCTGTTTTACTTAGTTTCCAATACTGAGTTGAACTAGATATGCCCCGTTTGTGTAGGAAGCACAGTTCTCTTGTTCTGAGCTAGCTCACTGTACTGGCCCTATAGGAAACACAGTAGAGTGCAAGAGTGCCTGTTTCTCAAAAGCAGAGTGTTTTTCTTGTAAGGCCGACTGGGGTTCAATACAACTTCCTAAACGGAGTTGATTCACATTGAGTTTCAAGTTCTAGCATTAAGTGTTAATTCAGGGTAAGAACACCACTATTGTGCTATTCTGGCCATAAACAGTGCAAATAGCACTCGCGTCTGTTCCCAGCAAATACAGTGTATTGGACTGAAGAGAAGCTCCTGTTTTACTTAGTTTCCAATACTGAGTTGAACTAGATATGCCCCGTTTGTGTAGGAAGCACAGTTCTCTTGTTCTGAGCTAGCTCACTGTACTGGCCCTATAGGAAACACAGTAGAGTGCAAGAGTGCCTGTTTCTAAAAAGCAGAGTGTTTTTCTTGTAAGGCCGACTGGGGTTCAATACAACTTCCTAAACGGAGTGGATTCACATTGAGTTTCAAGTTCTAGCATTAAGTGTTAATTCAGGGTAAGAACACCACTATTGTGCTATTCTGGCCATAAACAGTGCAAATAGCATTCGTGTCTGTTCCCAACAAGTACAGTGCATTGGACTGAAGAGAAGCTCCTGTTTTACTTAGTTTCCAATACTGAGTTGAACTAGATATGCCCCGTTTGTGTAGGAAGCACAGTTCTCTTGTTCTGAGCTAGCTCACTGTACTGGCCCTATAGGAAACACAGTAGAGTGCAAGAGTGCCTGTTTCTCAAAAGCAGAGTGTTTTTCTTGTAAGGCCGACTGGGGTTCAATACAACTTCCTAAACGGAGTTGATTCACATTGAGTTTCAAGTTCTAGCATTAAGTGTTAATTCAGGGAAAGAACACCATTATTGTGCTATTCTGGCCATAAACAGTGCAATAGCACTCGCGTCTGTTCCCAGCAAATACAGTGTATTGGACTGAAGAGAGGCTCCTGTTTTACTTAGTTTCCAATACTGAGTTGAACTAGATATGCCCCGTTTGTGTAGGAAGCACAGTTCTCTTGTTCTGAGCTAGCTCACTGTACTGGCCCTATAGGAAACACAGTAGAGTGCAAGAGTGCCTGTTTCTCAAAAGCAGAGTGTTTTTCTTGTAAGGCCGACTGTTTTTTTGAGTGCAAGAATGCCCGTTTCTCAATAGCAGAGTGTTTTTCTTGCATGGCACACTAGTGTTCAATTAAACTTCATAAACGGAGTTGAATCACGTTCAGTTTCAAGTTCTAGCAGCAAGGGTTCATTGAGGCTAAGAACAGCACTCTTGTGCTATTCTGGCCATACACAGTGCAACCAGCATTCGAGTCTTTTCCCAGCAAGTACAGTGTATTGGACTGAAGAGAGGCTCCTGTTTTACTTAGTTTCCAATACTGAGTTGAACTAGATATGCCCCGTTTGTGTAGGAAGCACAGTTCTCTTGTTCTGAGCTAGCTCACTGTACTGGCCCTTTAGGAAACACAGTAGAGTGCAAGAGTGCCTGTTTCTCAAAAGCAGAGAGTTTTTCTTGTTAGGCCGACTGTTTTTTTGAGTGCAAGAATGCCCGTTTCTTCATAGCAGAGTGTTTTTCTTGCATGGCACACTAGTGTTCAATTAAACTTCCTAAACGGAGTTGAATCACGTTCAGTTTCAAGTTCTAGCAGCAAGGGTTCATTGAGGCTAAGAACAGGACTCTTGTGCTATTCTGGCCATACACAGTGCAACCAGCATTGGAGTCTTTTCCCTGCAAGTACAGTGTATTGGACTGAAGAGAAGCTCCTGTTTTACTTAGTTTCCAATACTGAGTTGAACTATATATTCCCAGTTTGTGTAGGAAGCACAGTTCTCTTGTTCTGAGCTATCTCACTGTACTGGCCCTATAGGAAACACAGTAGAGTGCAAGAGTGCCTGTTTCTCAAAAGCAGAGTGTTTTTCTTGTAAGGCCGACTGGGGTTCAATACAACTTCCTAAACGGAGTGGATTCACTTTGAGTTTCAAGTTCTAGCATTAAGTGTTAATTCAGGGTAAGAACACCACTATTGTGCTATTCTGGCCATAAACAGTGCAAATAGCATTCGTGTCTGTTCCCAACAAGTACAGTGCATTGGACTGAAGAGAAGCTCCTGTTTTACTTAGTTTCCAATACTGAGTTGAACTAGATATGCGCCGTTTGTGTAGGAAGCACAGTTCTCTTGTTCTGAGCTAGCTCACTGTACTGGCCCTATAGGAAACACAGTAGAGTGCAAGAGTGCCTGTTTCTCAAAAGCAGAGTGTTTTTCTTGTAAGGCCGACTGTTTTTTTGAGTGCAAGAATGCCCGTTTCTCAATAGCAGAGTGTTTTTCTTGCATGGCACACTAGTGTTCAATTAAACTTCATAAACGGAGTTGAATTACGTTCAGTTTCAAGTTCTAGCATCAAGGGTTCATTGAGGCTAAGAACAGCACTCTTGTGCTATTCTGGCCATACAGAGTGCAACCAGCATTCGAGTGTTTTCCCAGCAAGTACAGTGTATTGGACTGAAGAGAGGCTCCTGTTTTACTTAGTTTCCAATACTGAGTTGAACTAGATATGCCCCGTTTGTGTAGGAAGCACAGTTCTCTTGTTCTGAGCTAGCTCACTGTACTGGCCCTATAGGAAACACAGTAGAGTGCAAGAGTGCCTGTTTCTCAAAAGCAGAGTGTTTTTCTTGTTAGGCCGACTGTTTTTTTGAGTGCAAGAATGCCCGTTTCTTAATAGCAGAGTGTTTTTCTTGCATGGCACACTAGTGTTCAATTAAACTTCCTAAACGGAGTTGAATCACGTTCAGTTTCAAGTTCTAGCAGCAAGGGTTCATTGAGGCTAAGAACAGCACTCTTGTGCTATTCTGGCCATACACAGTGCAAACAGCATTCAAGTCTTTTCCCAGCAAGTACAGTGTATTGGACTGAAGAGAAGCTCCTGTTTTACTTAGTTTCCAATACTGAGTTGAACTATATATTCCCAGTTTGTGTAGGAAGCACAGTTCTCTTGTTCTGAGCTATCTCACTGTACTGGCCATATAGGAAACACAATAGAGTGCAAGAGTGCCTGTTTCTCAAAACCAGAGTGTTTTTCTTGTAAGGCCGACTGGGGTTCAATACAACTTCCTAAACGAAGTTGATTCACATTGAGTTTCAAGTTCTAGCATTAAGTGTTAATTCAGGGAAAGAACACCACTATTGTGCTATTCTGGCCATAAACAGTGCAAATAGCACTCGCGTCTGTTCCCAGCAAATACAGTGTATTGGACTGAAGAGAAGTTCCTGTTTTACTTAGTTTCCAATACTGAGTTGAACTAGATATGCCCCGTTTGTGTAGGAAGCACAGTTCTCTTGTTCTGAGCTAGCTCACTGTACTGGCCCTATAGGAAACACAGTAGAGTGCAAGAGTGCCTGTTTCTCAAAAGCAGAGTGTTTTTCTTGTAAGGCCGACTGGGGTTCAATACAACTTCCTAAACGGAGTTGATTCACATTCAGTTTCAAATTCTAGCATTAAGTGTTAATTCAGGGTAAAAACACCACTATTGTGCTATTCTGGCCATAAACAGTGCAAATAGCACTCGCGTCTGTTACCAGCAAATACAGTGTATTGGACTGAAGAGAAGCTCCTGTTTTACTTAGTTTCCAATACTGAGTTGAACTAGATATGCCCCGTTTGTGTAGGAAGCACAGTTCTCTTGTTCTGAGCTAGCTCACTGTACTGGCCCTATAGGAAACACAGTAGAGTGCAAGAGTGCCTGTTTCTCAAAAGCAGAGTGTTTTTCTTGTAAGGCCGACTGGGGTTCAATACAACTTCCTAAACGGAGTTGATTCACATTGAGTTTCAAGTTCTAGCATTAAGTGTTAATTCAGGGTAAGAACACCACTATTGTGCTATTCTGGCCATAAACAGTGCAAATAGCACTCGCGTCTGTTCCCAGCAAATACAGTGTATTGGACTGAAGAGAAGCTCCTGTTTTACTTAGTTTCCAATACTGAGTTGAACTAGATATGCCCCGTTTGTGTAGGAAGCACAGTTCTCTTGTTCTGAGCTAGCTCACTGTACTGGCCCTATAGGAAACACAGTAGAGTGCAAGAGTGCCTGTTTCTCAAAAGCAGAGTGTTTTTCTTGTAAGGCCGACTGGGGTTCAATACAACTTCCTAAACGGAGTTGATTCACATTGAGTTTCAAGTTCTAACATTAAGTGTTAATTCATGGTAAGAACACCACTATTGTGCTATTATGGCCATAAACAGTGCAATAGCACTCGCGTCTGTTCCCAGCAAATACAGTGTATTGGACTGAAGAGAGGCTCCTGTTTTACTTAGTTTCCAATACTGAGTTGAACTAGATATGCCCCGTTTGTGTAGGAAGCACAGTTCTCTTGTTCTGACCTAGCTCACTGTACTGGCCCTATAGGAAACACAGTAGAGTGCAAGAGTGCCTGTTTCTCAAAAGCAGAGTGTTTTTCTTGTAAGGCCGACTGTTTTTTTGAGTGCAAGAATGCCCGTTTCTCAAAAGCAGAGTGTTTTTCTTGCATGGCACACTAGGGTTCAATTAAACTTCCTAAACGGAGGTGAATCACGTTCAGTTTCAAGTTCTAGCAGCAAGGGTTCATTGAGGCTAAGAACAGCACTCTTGTGCTATTCTGGCCATACACAGTGCAACCAGCATTCCAGTATTTTCCCAGCAAGTACAGTGTATTGGACTGAAGAGAAGCTCCTGTTTTACTTAGTTTCCAATACTGAGTTGAACTAGATATGCCCCGTTTGTGTAGGAAACACAGTTCTCTTGTTCTGAGCGAGCTCACTGTACTGGCCCTATAGGAAACACAGTAGAGTGCAAGAGTGCCTGTTTCTCAAAAGCAGAGTGTTTTTCTTGTAAGGCCGACTGGGGTTCAATACAACTTCCTAAACAGAGTTGATTCACATTCAGTTTCAAGTTCTAGCATTAAGTGTTAATTCAGGGTAAGAACACCACTATTGTGCTATTCTGGCCATAAACAGTGCAAATAGCACTCGCGTCTGTTCCCAGCAAATACAGTGTATTGGACTGAAGAGAAGCTCCTGTTTTACTTAGTTTCCAATACTGAGTTGAACTAGATATGCCCCGTTTGTGTAGGAAGCACAGTTCTCTTGTTCTGAGCTATCTCACTGTACTGGCCCTATAGGAAACACAGTAGAGTGCAAGAGTGCCTGTTTCTCAAAAGCAGAGTGTTTTTCTTGTAAGGCCGACTGGGGTTCAATACAACTTCCTAAACGGAGTTGATTCACATTCAGTTTCAAGTTCTAGCATTAAGTGTTAATTCAGGGTAAGAACACCACTATTGTGCTATTCTGGCCATAAACAGTGCAAATTAGCACTCGCGTCTGTTCCCAGCAAATACAGTGTATTGGACTGAAGAGAAGCTCCTGTTTTACTTAGTTTCCAATACTGAGTTGAACTAGATATGCCCCGTTTGTGTAGGAAGCACAGTTCTCTTGTTCTGAGCTAGCTCACTGTACTGGCCCTATAGGAAACACAGTAGAGTGCAAGAGTGCCTGTTTCTCAAAAGCAGAGTGTTTTTCTTGTAAGGCCGACTGGGGTTCAATACAACTTCCTAAACGGAGTTGATTCACATTGAGTTTCAAGTTCTAGCATTAAGTGTTAATTCAGGGTAAGAACACCACTATTGTGCTATTCTGGCCATAAACAGTGCAAATAGCACTGCGTCTGTTCCCAGCAAATACAGTGTATTGGACTGAAGAGAAGCTCCTGTTTTACTTAGTTTCCAATACTGAGTTGAACTAGATATGCCCCGTTTGTGTAGGAAGCACAGTTCTCTTGTTCTGAGCTAGCTCACTGTACTGGCCCTATAGGAAACACAGTAGAGGGCAAGAGTGCCTGTTTCTCAAAAGCAGAGCGTTTTTCTTGTAAGGCCGACTGGGGTTCAATACAACTTCCTAAACGGAGTTGATTCACATTGAGTTTCAAGTTCTAGCATTAAGTGTTAATTCAGGGTAAGAACACCACTATTGTGCTATTCTGGCCATAAACAGTGCAATAGCACTCGCGTCTGTTCCCAGCAAATACAGTGTATTGGACTGAAGAGAAACTCCTGTTTTACTTAGTTTCCAATACTGAGTTGAACTAGATATGCCCCGTTTGTGTAGGAAGCACAGTTCTCTTGTTCTGAGCTAGCTCACTGTACTGGCCCTATAGGAAACACAGTAGAGTGCAAGAGTGCCTGTTTCTCAAAAGCAGAGTGTTTTTCTTGTAAGGCCGACTGTTTTTTTGAATGCAAGAATGCCCGTTTCTCAAAAGCAGAGTGTTTTTCTTGCATGGCACACTAGGGTTCAATTAAACTTCCTAAACGGAGGTGAATCACGTTCAGTTTCAAGTTCTAGCAGCAAGGGTTCATTGAGGCTAAGAACAGCACTCTTGTGCTATTCTGGCCATACACAGTGCAACCAGCATTCGAGTCTTTTCCCAGCAAGTACAGTGTATTGGACTGAAGAGAAGCTCCTGTTTTACTTAGTTTCCAATACTGAGTTGAACTAGATATGCCCCGTTTGTGTAGGAAACACAGTTCTCTTGTTCTGAGCTAGCTCACTGTACTGGCCCTATAGGAAACACCGTAGAGTACAAGAGTGCCTGTTTCTCAAAAGCAGAGTGTTTTTCTTGTAAGGCCGCCTGGGGTTCAATACAACTTCCTAAACGGAGTTGATTCACATTGAGTTTCAAGTTCTAGCATTAAGTGTTAATTCAGGGTAAGAACACCACTATTGTGCTATTCTGGCCATAAACAGTACAAATAGCACTCGCGTCTGTTCCCAGCAAATACAGTGTATTGGACTGAAGAGAAGCTCCTGTTTTACTTAGTTTCCAATACTGAGTTGAACTAGATATGCCCCGTTTGTGTAGGAAGCACAGTTCTCTTGTTCTGAGCTAGCTCACTGTACTGGCCCTATAGGAAACACAGTAGAGTGCAAGAGTGCCTGTTTCTCAAAAGCAGAGTGTTTTTCTTGTAAGGCCGACTGGGGTTCAATACAACTTCCTAAACGGAGTTGATTCACATTGAGTTTCAAGTTCTAGAATTAAGTGTTAATTCAGGGTAAGAACACCACTATTGTGCTATTCTGGCCATAAACAGTGCAAATAGCACTCGTGTCTGTTCCCAGCAAGTACAGTGCATTGGACTGAATAGAAGCTCCTGTTTTACTTAGTTTCCAATACTGAGTTGAACTAGATATGCCCCGTTTGTGTAGGAAGCACAGTTCTCTTGTTCTGAGCTAGCTCACTGTACTGGCCCTATAGGAAACACAGTAGAGTGCAAGAGTGCCTGTTTCTCAAAAGCAGAGTGTTTTTCTTGTAAGGCCGACTTTTTTTTTGAGTGCAAGAATGCCCGTTTCTCAAAAGCAGAGTGTTTTTCTAGCATGGCACACTAGGGTTCAATTAAACTTCCTAAACGGAGGTGAATCACGTTCAGTTTCAAGTTCTAGCAGCAAGGGTTCATTGAGGCTAAGAACAGCACTCTTGTGCTATTCTGGCCATACACAGTGCAACCAGCATTCGTGTCTTTTCCCAGCAAGTACAGTGTATTGGACTGAAGAGAAGCTCCTGTTTTACTTAGTTTCCAATACTGAGTTGAACTAGATATGCCCCTTTTGTGTAGGAAGCACAGTTCTCTTGTTCTGAGCTAGCTCATTGTACTGGCCCTATAGGAAAAACAGTAGAGTGCAAGAGTGCCTGTTTCTCAAAAGCAGAGTGTTTTTCTTGTAAGGCCGACTGGGGTTCAATACAACTTCCTAAACGGTGTTGATTCACATTGAGTTTCAAGTTCTAGCATTAAGTGTTAATTCAGGGTAAGAACACCACTATTGTGCTATTCTGGCCATAAACAGTGCAAATAGCACTCATGTCTGTTCCCAGCAAGTACAGTGCATTGGACTGAATAGAAGCTCCTGTTTTACTTAGTTTCCAATACTGAGTTGAACTAGATATGCCCCGTTTGTGTAGGAAGCACAGTTCTCTTGTTCTGAGCTAGCTCACTGTACTGGCCCTATAGGAAACACAGTAGAGTGCAAGAGTGCCTGTTTCGCAAAAGCAGAGTGTTTTTCTTGTAAGGCCGACTTTTTTTTTGAGTGCAAGAATGCCCGTTTCTCAAAAGCAGAGTGTTTTTCTAGCATGGCACACTAGGGTTCAATTAAACTTCCTAAACGGAGGTGAATCACGTTCAGTTTCAAGTTCTAGCAGCAAGGGTTCATTGAGGCTAAGAACAGCACTCTTGTGCTATTCTGGCCATACACAGTGCAACCAGCATTCGAGTCTTTTCCCAGCAAGTACAGTGTATTGGACTGAAGAGAAGCTCCTGTTTTACTTAGTTTCCAATACTGAGTTGAACTAGATATGCCCCGTTTGTGTAGGAAGCACAGTTCTCTTGTTCTGAGCTAGCTCATTGTACTGGCCCTATAGGAAACACAGTAGAGTGCAAGAGTGCCTGTTTCTCAAAAGCAGAGTGTTTTTCTTGTAAGGCCGACTGGGGTTCAATACAACTTCCTAAACGGAGTTGATTCACATTGAGTTTCAAGTTCTAGCATTAAGTGTTAATTCAGGGTAAGAACACCACTATTGTGCTATTCTGGCCATAAACAGTGCAAATAGCACTCGCGTCTGTTCCCAGCAAATACAGTGCATTGGACTGAAGAGAAGCTCCTGTTTTACTTAGTTTCCAATACTGAGTTGAACTAGATATGCCCCGTTTGTGTAGGAAGCACAGTTCTCTTGTTCTGAGCTAGCTGACTGTACTGGCCCTATAGGAAACACAGTAGAGTGCAAGAGTGCCTGTTTCTCAAAAGCAGAGTGTTTTTCTTGTAAGGCCGACTGGGGTTCAATACAACTTCCTAAACGGAGTTGATTCACATTGAGTTTCAAGTTCTAGCATTAAGTGTTAATTCAGGGTAAGAACACCACTATTGTGCTATTCTGGCCATAAACAGTGCAAATAGCACTCGCGTCTGTTCCCAGCAAATACAGTGTATTGGACTGAAGAGAAGCTCCTGTTTTACTTAGTTTCCAATACTGAGTTGAACTAGATATGCCCCGTTTGTGTAGGAAGCACAGTTCTCTTGTTCTGAGCTAGCTCACTGTACTGGCCCTATAGGAAACACAGTAGAGTGCAAGAGTGCCTGTTTCTCAAAAGCAGAGTGTTTTTCTTGTAAGGCCGACTGGGGTTCAATACAACTTCCTAAACGGAGTTGATTCACATTGAGTTTCAAGTTCTAGCATTAAGTGTTAATTCAGGGTAAGAACACCACTATTGTGCTATTCTGGCCATAAACAGTGCAAATAGCACTCGCGTCTGTTCCCAGCAAATACAGTGTATTGGACTGAAGAGAAGCTCCTGTTTTACTTAGTTTCCAATACTGAGTTGAACTAGATATGCCCCGTTTGTGTAGGAAGCACAGTTCTCTTGTTCTGAGCTAGCTCACTGTACTGGCCCTATAGGAAACACAGTAGAGTGCAAGAGTGCCTGTTTCTCAAAAGCAGAGTGTTTTTCTTGTAAGGCCGACTGGGGTTCAATACAACTTCCTAAACGGAGTTGATTCACATTCAGTTTCAAGTTCTAGCATTAAGTGTTAATTCAGGGTAAGAACACCACTATTGTGCTATTCTGGCCATAAACAGTGCAAATAGCACTCGTGTCTGTTCCCAGCAAGTACAGTGCATTGGACTGAATAGAAGCTCCTGTTTTACTTAGTTTCCAATACTGAGTTGAACTAGATATGCCCCGTTTGTGTAGGAAGCACAGTTCTCTTGTTCTGAGCTAGCTCACTGTACTGGTCCTATAGGAAACACAGTAGAGTGCAAGAGTGCCTGTTTCGCAAAAGCAGAGTGTTTTTCTTGTAAGGCCGACTGTTTTTTTGAGTGCAAGAATGCCCGTTTCTCAAAAGCAGAGTGTTTTTCTAGCATGGCACACTAGGGTTCAATTAAACTTCCTAAACGGAGGTGAATCACGTTCAGTTTCTAGTTCTAGCAGCAAGGGTTCATTGAGGCTAAGAACAGCACTCTTGTGCTATTCTGGCCATACACAGTGCAACCAGCATTCGAGTCTTTTCCCAGCAAGTACAGTGTATTGGACTGAAGAGAAGCTCCTGTTTTACTTAGTTTCCAATACTGAGTTGAACTAGATATGCCCCGTTTGTGTAGGAAGCACAATTCTCTTGTTCTGAGCTAGCTCATTGTACTGTCCCTATAGGAAACACAGTAGAGTGCAAGAGTGCCTGTTTCTCAAAAGCAGAGTGTTTTTCTTGTAAGGCCGACTGGGGTTCAATACAACTTCCTAAACGGAGTTGATTCACATTGAGTTTCAAGTTCTAGCATTAAGTGTTAATTCAGGGTAAGAACACCACTATTGTGCTATTCTGGCCATAAACAGTGCAATAGCACTCGCGTCTGTTCCCAGCAAATACAGTGTATTGGACTGAAGAGAGGCTCCTGTTTTACTTAGTTTCCAATACTGAGTTGAACTAGATATGCCCCGTTTGTGTAGGAAGCACAGTTCTCTTGTTCTGAGCTAGCTCACTGTACTGGCCCTATAATAAACACAGTAGAGTTCAAGAGTGCCTGTTTCTCAAAAGCAGAGTGTTTTTCTTGTAAGGCCGACTGTTTTTTTGAGTGCAAGAATGCCCGTTTCTCAAAAGCAGAGTGTTTTTCTTGCATGGCACACCAGGGTTCAATTAAACTTCCTAAACGGAGTTGAATCACGTTCAGTTTCAAGTTCTAGCAGCAAGGGTTCATTGAGGCTAAGAACAGCACTCGTGTGCTATTCTGGCCATACACAGTGCAACCAGCATTCGAGTCTTTTCCCAGCAAGTACAGTGTATTGGACTGAAGAGAAGCTCCTGTTTTACTTAGTTTCCAATACTGAGTTGAACTAGATAAGCCCCGTTTGTGTAGGAAGCACAGTTCTCTTGTTCTGAGCTAGCTCACTGTACTGGCCCTATAGGAAACACAGTAGAGTGCAAGAGTGCCTGTTTCTCAAAAGCAGAGTGTTTTTCTTGTAAGGCCGACTGGGGTTCAATACAACTTCCTAAACGGAGTTGATTCACATTCAGTTTCAAGTTCTAGCATTAAGTGTTAATTCAGGGTAAGAACACCACTATTGTGCTATTCTGGCCATAAACAGTGCAAATAGCACTCGCGTCTGTTCCCAGCAAATACAGTGTATTGGACTGAAGAGAAGCTCCTGTTTTACTTAGTTTCCAATACTGAGTTGAACTAGATATGCCCCGTTTGTGTAGGAAGCACAGTTCTCTTGTTCTGAGCTACCTCACTGTACTGGCCCTATAGGAAACACAGTAGAGTGCAAGAGTGCCTGTTTCTCAAAAGCAGAGTGTTTTTCTTGTAAGGCCGACTGGGGTTCAATACAACTTCCTAAACGGAGTTGATTCACATTCAGTTTCAAGTTCTAGCATTAAGTGTTAATTCAGGGTAAGAACACCACTATTGTGCTATTCTGGCCATAAACAGTGCAAATAGCACTCGTGTCTGTTCCCAGCAAGTACAGTGCATTGGACTGAATAGAAGCTCCTGTTTTACTTAGTTTCCAATACTGAGTTGAACTAGATATGCCCCGTTTGTGTAGGAAGCACAGTTCTCTTGTTCTGAGCTAGCTCACTGTACTGGCCCTATAGGAAACACAGTAGAGTGCAAGAGTGCCTGTTTCGCAAAAGCAGAGTGTTTTTCTTGTAAGGCCGACTGTTTTTTTGAGTGCAAGAATGCCCGTTTCTCAAAAGCAGAGTGTTTTTAGCATGGCACACTAGGGTTCAATTAAACTTCCTAAACGGAGGTGAATCACGTTCAGTTTCAAGTTCTAGCAGCAAGGGTTCATTGAGGCTAAGAACAGCACTCTTGTGCTATTCTGGCCATACGCAGTGCAACCAGCATTCGAGTCTTTTCCCAGCAAGTACAGTGTATTGGACTGAAGAGAAGCTCCTGTTTTACTTAGTTTCCAATACTGAGTTGAACTAGATATGCCCCGTTTGTGTAGGAAGCACAATTCTCTTGTTCTGAGCTAGCTCATTGTACTGGCCCTATAGGAAACACAGTAGAGTGCAAGAGTGCCTGTTTCTCAAAAGCAGAGTGTTTTTCTTGTAAGGCCGACTGGGGTTCAATACAACTTCCTAAACGGAGTTGATTCACATTGAGTTTCAAGTTCTAGCATTAAGTGTTAATTCAGGGTAAGAACACCACTATTGTGCTATTCTGGCCATAAACAGTGCAATAGCACTCGCGTCTGTTCCCAGCAAATACAGTGTATTGGACTGAAGAGAGGCTCCTGTTTTACTTAGTTTCCAATACTGAGTTGAACTAGATATGCCCCGTTTGTGTAGGAAGCACAGTTCTCTTCTTCTGAGCTAGCTCACTGTACTGGCCCTATAATAAACACAGTAGAGTTCAAGAGTGCCTGTTTCTCAAAAGCAGAGTGTTTTTCTTGTAAGGCCGACTGTTTTTTTGAGTGCAAGAATGCCCGTTTCTCAAAAGCAGAGTGTTTTTCTAGCATGGCACACTAGGGTTCAATTAAACTTCCTAAACGGAGGTGAATCACGTTCAGTTTCAAGTTCTAGCAGCAAGGGTTCATTGAGGCTAAGAACAGCACTCTTGTGCTATTCTGGCCATACACAGTGCAACCAGCATTCGAGTCTTTTCCCAGCAAGTACAGTGTATTGGACTGAAGAGAAGCTCCTGTTTTACTTAGTTTCCAATACTGAGTTGAACTAGATATGCCCCGTTTGTGTAGGAAGCACAGTTCTCTTGTTCTGAGCTAGCTCACTGTACTGGCCCTATAGGAAACACAGTAGAGTGCAAGAGTGCCTGTTTCTCAAAAGCAGAGTGTTTTTCTTGTAAGGCCGACTGGGGTTCAATACACCTTCCTAAACGGAGTTGATTCACATTGACTTTCAAGTTCTAGCATTAAGTGTCAATTCAGGGTAAGAACACCACTATTGTGCTATTCTGGCCATAAACAGTGCAATAGCACTCGCGTCTGTTCCCAGCAAATACAGTGTATTGGACTGAAGAGAGGCTCCTGTTTTACTTAGTTTACAATACTGAGTTGAACTAGATATGCCCCGTTTGTGTAGGAAGCACAGTTCTCTTGTTCTGAGCTATCTCACTGTACTGGCCCTATAGGAAACACAGTAGAGTGCAAGAGTGCCTGTTTCTCAAAAGCAGAGTGTTTTTCTTGTAAAGCCGACTGTTTTTTTGAGTGCAAGAATGCCCGTTTCTCAAAAGCAGAGTGTTTTTCTAGCATGGCACACTAGGGTTCAATTAAACTTCCTAAACGGAGGTGAATCACGTTCAGTTTCAAGTTCTAGCAGCAAGGGTTCATTGAGGCTAAGAACAGCACTCTTGTGCTATTCTGGCCATACACAGTGCAACCAGCATTCGAGTCTTTTCCCAGCAAGTACAGTGTATTGGACTGAAGAGAAGCTCCTGTTTTACTTAGTTTCCAATACTGAGTTGAACTAGATATGCCCCGTTTGTGTAGGAAGCACAGTTCTCTTGTTCTGAGCTAGCTCACTGTACTGGCCCTATAGGAAACACAGTAGAGTGCAAGAGTGCCTCTTTCTCAAAAGCAGAGTGTTTTTCTTGTAAGGCCGACTGGGGTTCAATACACCATCCTAAACGGAGTTGATTCACATTGAGTTTCAAGTTCTAGCATTAAGTGTCAATTCAGGGTAAGAACACCACTATTGTGCTATTCTGGCCATAAACAGTGCAATAGCACTCGCGTCTGTTCCCAGCAAATACAGTGTATTGGACTGAAGAGAGGCTCCTGTTTTACTTAGTTTACAATACTGAGTTGAACTAGATATGCCCCGTTTGTGTAGGAAGCACAGTTCTCTTGTTCTGAGCTAGCTCACTGTACTGGCCCTATAATAAACACAGTAGAGTGCAAGAGTGCCTGTTTCTCAAAAGCAGAGTGTTTTTCTTGTAAGGCCGACTGTTTTTTTGAGTGCAAGAATGCCCGTTTCTCAAAAGCAGAGTGTTTTTCTTGCATGGCACACCAGGGTTCAATTAAACTTCCTAAACGAGTTGAATCACGTTCAGTTTGAAGTTCTAGCAGCAAGGGTTAATTGAGGCTAAGAACAGCACTCTTGTGCTATTATGGCCATACACAGTGCAACCAGCATTCGAGTCTTTTCCCAGCAAGTACAGTGTATTGGACTGAAGAGAAGCTCCTGTTTTACTTAGTTTCCAATACTGAGTTGAACTATATATTCCCCGTTTGTGTAGGAAGCACAGTTCTCTTGTTCTGAGCTAGCTCACTGTACTGGCCCTATAGGAAACACAGTAGAGTGCAAGAGTGCCTGTTTCTCAAAAGCAGAGTGTTTTTCTTGTAATGCCGACTGGGGTTCAATACAACTTCCTAAACGGAGTTGATTCACATTGAGTTTCAAGTTCTAGCATTAAGTGTTAATTCAGGGTAAGAACACCACTATTGTGCAATTCTGGCCATAAACAGTGCAAATAGCACTCGCGTCTGTTCCCAGCAAATACAGTGTATTGGACTCAATAGAAGCTCCTGTTTTACTTAGTTTCCAATACTGAGTTGAACTAGATATGCCCCGTTTGTGTAGGAAGCACAGTTCTCTTGATCTGAGCTAGCTCACTGTACTGGCCCTATAGGAAACACAGTAGAGTGCAAGAGTGCCTGTTTCTCAAAAGCAGAGTGTTTTTCTTGTAAGGCCGACTGGGGTTCAATACAACTTCCTAAACGGAGTTGATTCACATTGAGTTTCAATTTCTAGCATTAAGTGTTAATTCAGGGTAAGAACACCACTATTGTGCTATTCTGGCCATAAACAGTGCAAATAGCACTCGCGTCTGTTCCCAGCAAATACAGTGTATTGGACTGAAGAGAAGCTCCTGTTTTACTTAGTTTCCAATACTGAGTTGAACTGGATATGCCCCTTTTGTGTAGGAAGCACAGTCTCTTGTTCTGAGCTCGCTCACTGTACTGGCCCTATAGGAAACACAGTAGAGTGCAAGAGTGCCTGTTTCTCAAAAGCAGAGTGTTTTTCTTGTAAGGCCGACTGGGGTTCAATACACCTTCCTAAACGGAGTTGATTCACATTCAGTTTCAAGTTCTAGCATTAAGTGTTAATTCAGGGTAAGAACACCACTATTGTGTTATTCTGGCCATAAACAGTGCAAATTAGCACTCGCGTCTGTTCCCAGCAAATACAGTATATTGGACTGAAGAGAAGCTCCTGTTTCACTTAGTTTCCAATACTGAGTTGAACTAGATGCCCCGTTTGTGTAGGAAGCACAGTTCTCTTGTTCTGAGCTAGCTCACTGTACTGGCCCTATAGGAAACACAGTAGAGTGCAAGAGTGCCTGTTTCTCAAAAGCAGAGTGTTTTTCTTGTAAGGCCGACTGGGGTTCAATACAACTTCCTAAACGGAGTTGATTCACATTGAGTTTCAAGTTCTAGCATTAAGTGTTAATTCAGGGTAAGAACACCACTATTGTGCTATTCTGGCCATAAACAGTGCAAATAGCACTCGCGTCTGTTCCCAGCAAATACAGTGTATTGGACTGAAGAGAAGCTCCTGTTTTACTTAGTTTCCAATACTGAGTTGAACTGGATATGCCCCTTTTGTGAAGGAAGCACAGTTCTCTTGTTCTGAGCTCGCTCACTGTACTGGCCCTATAGGAAACACAGTAGAGTGCAAGAGTGCCTGTTTCTCAAAAGCAGAGTGTTTTTCTTATAAGGCCGACTGGGGTTCAATACAACTTCATAAACGGAGTTGATTCACATTGAGTTTCAAGTTCTAGCATTAAGTGTTAATTCAGGGTAAGAACACCACTATTGTGCTATTCTGGCCATAAACAGTGCAAATTAGCACTCGCGTCTGTTCCCAGCAAATACAGTGTATTGGACTGAAGAGAAGCTCCTGTTTTACTTAGTTTCCAATACTGAGTTGAACTAGATATGCCCCGTTTGTGTAGGAAGCACAGTTCTCTTGTTCTGAGCTAGCTCACTGTACTGGCACTATAGGAAACACAGTAGAGTGCAAGAGTGCCTGTTTCTCAAAAGCAGAGTGTTTTTCTTGTAAGGCCGACTGGCGTTCAATACAACTTCCTAAAAGGAGTTGATTCACATTGAGTTTCAAGTTCTAGCATTAAGTGTTAATTCAGGGTAAGAACACCACTATTGTGCTATTCTGGCCATAAACAGTGCAAATAGCACTCGCGTCTGTTCCCAGCAAATACAGTGTATTGGACTGAAGAGAAGCTCCTGTTTTACTTAGTTTCCAATACTGAGTTGAACTAGATATGCCCCGTTTGTGTAGGAAGCACAGTTCTCTTGTTCTGAGCTAGCTCACTGTACTGGCCCTATAGGAAACACAGTAGAGTGCAAGAGTGCCTGTTTCTCAAAAGCAGAGTGTTTTTCTTGTAAGGCCGACTGGGGTTCAATACAACTTCCTAAACGGAGTTGATTCACATTGAGTTTCAAGTTCTAGCATTAAGTGTTAATTCAGGGTAAGAACACCACTATTGTGCTATTCTGGCCATAAACAGTGCAAATAGCACTCGCGTCTGTTCCCAGCAAATACAGTGTATTGTACTGAAGAGAAGCTCCTGTTTTACTTAGTTTCCAATACTGAGTTGAACTGGATATGCCCCTTTTGTGTAGGAAGCACAGTTCTCTTGTTCTGAGCTCGCTCACTGTACTGGCCCTATAGGAAACACAGTAGAGTGCAAGAGTGCCTGTTTCTCAAAAGCAGAGTGTTTTTCTTGTAAGGCCGACTGGGGTTCAATACAACTTCCTAAACGGAGTTGATTCACATTGAGTTCCAAGTTCTAGCATTAAGTGTTAATTCAGGGTAAGAACACCACTATTGTGCTATTCTGGCCATAAACAGTGCAAATTAGCACTCGCGTCTGTTCCCAGCAAATACAGTGTATTGGACTGAAGAGAAGCTCCTGTTTTACTTAGTTTCCAATACTGAGTTGAACTAGATATGCCCCGTTTGTGTAGGAAGCACAGTTCTCTTGTTCTGAGCTAGCTCACTGTACTGGCCCTATACGAAACACAGTAGAGTGCAAGAGTGCCTGTTTCTCAAAAGCAGAGTGTTTTTCTTGTAAGGCCGACTGGGGTTCAATACAACTTCCTTAAAGGAGTTGATTCACATTGAGTTTCAAGTTCTAGCATTAAGTGTTAATTCAGGGTAAGAACACCACTATTGTGCTATTCTGGCCATAAACAGTGCAAATAGCACTCGCGTCTGTTCCCAGCAAATACAGTGTATTGGACTGAAGAGAAGCTCCTGTTTTACTTAGTTTCCAATACTGAGTTGAACTAGATATGCCCCGTTTGTGTAGGAAGCACAGTTCTCTTGTTCTGAGCTAGCTCACTGTACTGGCCCTATAGGAAACACAGTAGAGTGCAAGAGTGCCTGTTTCTCAAAAGCAGAGTGTTTTTCTTGTAAGGCCGACTGGGGTTCAATACAACTTACTAAACGGAGTTGATTCACATTCAGTTTCAAGTTCTAGCATTAAGTGTTAATTCAGGGTAAGAACACCACTATTGTGCTATTCTGGCCATAAACAGTGCAAATAGCACTCGCGTCTGTTCCCAGCAAATACAGTGTATTGGACTGAAGAGAAGCTCCTGTTTTACTTAGTTTCCAATACTGAGTTGAACTAGATATGCCCCGTTTGTGTAGGAAGCACAGTTCTCTTGTTCTGAGCTATATCACTGTACTGGACCTATAGGAAACACAGTAGAGTGCAAGAGTGCCTGTTTCTCAAAAGCAGAGTGTTTTTCTTGTAAGGCCGACTGGGGTTCAATACAACTTCCTAAACGGAGTTGATTCACATTGAGTTTCAAGTTCTAGCATTAAGTGTTAATTCAGGGTAAGAACACCACTATTGTGCTATTCTGGCCAAAAACAGTGCAAATAGCACTCGCGTCTGTTCCCAGCAAATACAGTGTATTGAACTCAATAGAAGCTCCTGTTTTACTTAGTTTCCAATACTGAGTTGAACTAGATATGCCCCGTTTGTGTAGGAAGCACAGTTCTCTTGTTCTGAGCTAGCTCACTGTACTGGCCCTATAGGAAACACAGTAGAGTGCAAGAGTGCCTGTTTCTCAAAAGCAGAGTGTTTTTCTTGTAAGGCCGACTGGGGTTCAATACAACTTCCTAAACGGAGTTGATTCACATTCAGTTTCAAGTTCTAGCATTAAGTGTTAATTCAGGGTAAGAACACCACTATTGTGCTATTCTGGCCATAAACAGTGCAAATAGCACTCGTGTCTGTTCCCAGCAAGTACAGTGCATTGGACTGAATAGAAGCTCCTGTTTTACTTAGTTTCCAATACTGAGTTGAACTAGATATGCCCCGTTTGTGTAGGAAGCACAGTTCTCTTGTTCTGAGCTAGCTCACTGTACTGGTCCTATAGGAAACACAGTAGAGTGCAAGAGTGCCTGTTTCGCAAAAGCAGAGTGTTTTTCTTGTAAGGCCGACTGTTTTTTTGAGTGCAAGAATGCCCGTTTCTCAAAAGCAGAGTGTTTTTCTAGCATGGCACACTAGGGTTCAATTAAACTTCCTAAACGGAGGTGAATCACGTTCAGTTTCTAGTTCTAGCAGCAAGGGTTCATTGAGGCTAAGAACAGCACTCTTGTGCTATTCTGGCCATACACAGTGCAACCAGCATTCGAGTCTTTTCCCAGCAAGTACAGTGTATTGGACTGAAGAGAAGCTCCTGTTTTACTTAGTTTCCAATACTGAGTTGAACTAGATATGCCCCGTTTGTGTAGGAAGCACAATTCTCTTGTTCTGAGCTAGCTCATTGTACTGTCCCTATAGGAAACACAGTAGAGTGCAAGAGTGCCTGTTTCTCAAAAGCAGAGTGTTTTTCTTGTAAGGCCGACTGGGGTTCAATACAACTTCCTAAACGGAGTTGATTCACATTGAGTTTCAAGTTCTAGCATTAAGTGTTAATTCAGGGTAAGAACACCACTATTGTGCTATTCTGGCCATAAACAGTGCAATAGCACTCGCGTCTGTTCCCAGCAAATACAGTGTATTGGACTGAAGAGAGGCTCCTGTTTTACTTAGTTTCCAATACTGAGTTGAACTAGATATGCCCCGTTTGTGTAGGAAGCACAGTTCTCTTGTTCTGAGCTAGCTCACTGTACTGGCCCTATAATAAACACAGTAGAGTTCAAGAGTGCCTGTTTCTCAAAAGCAGAGTGTTTTTCTTGTAAGGCCGACTGTTTTTTTGAGTGCAAGAATGCCCGTTTCTCAAAAGCAGAGTGTTTTTCTTGCATGGCACACCAGGGTTCAATTAAACTTCCTAAACGGAGTTGAATCACGTTCAGTTTCAAGTTCTAGCAGCAAGGGTTCATTGAGGCTAAGAACAGCACTCGTGTGCTATTCTGGCCATACACAGTGCAACCAGCATTCGAGTCTTTTCCCAGCAAGTACAGTGTATTGGACTGAAGAGAAGCTCCTGTTTTACTTAGTTTCCAATACTGAGTTGAACTAGATAAGCCCCGTTTGTGTAGGAAGCACAGTTCTCTTGTTCTGAGCTAGCTCACTGTACTGGCCCTATAGGAAACACAGTAGAGTGCAAGAGTGCCTGTTTCTCAAAAGCAGAGTGTTTTTCTTGTAAGGCCGACTGGGGTTCAATACAACTTCCTAAACGGAGTTGATTCACATTCAGTTTCAAGTTCTAGCATTAAGTGTTAATTCAGGGTAAGAACACCACTATTGTGCTATTCTGGCCATAAACAGTGCAAATAGCACTCGCGTCTGTTCCCAGCAAATACAGTGTATTGGACTGAAGAGAAGCTCCTGTTTTACTTAGTTTCCAATACTGAGTTGAACTAGATATGCCCCGTTTGTGTAGGAAGCACAGTTCTCTTGTTCTGAGCTACCTCACTGTACTGGCCCTATAGGAAACACAGTAGAGTGCAAGAGTGCCTGTTTCTCAAAAGCAGAGTGTTTTTCTTGTAAGGCCGACTGGGGTTCAATACAACTTCCTAAACGGAGTTGATTCACATTCAGTTTCAAGTTCTAGCATTAAGTGTTAATTCAGGGTAAGAACACCACTATTGTGCTATTCTGGCCATAAACAGTGCAAATAGCACTCGTGTCTGTTCCCAGCAAGTACAGTGCATTGGACTGAATAGAAGCTCCTGTTTTACTTAGTTTCCAATACTGAGTTGAACTAGATATGCCCCGTTTGTGTAGGAAGCACAGTTCTCTTGTTCTGAGCTAGCTCACTGTACTGGCCCTATAGGAAACACAGTAGAGTGCAAGAGTGCCTGTTTCGCAAAAGCAGAGTGTTTTTCTTGTAAGGCCGACTGTTTTTTTGAGTGCAAGAATGCCCGTTTCTCAAAAGCAGAGTGTTTTTAGCATGGCACACTAGGGTTCAATTAAACTTCCTAAACGGAGGTGAATCACGTTCAGTTTCAAGTTCTAGCAGCAAGGGTTCATTGAGGCTAAGAACAGCACTCTTGTGCTATTCTGGCCATACGCAGTGCAACCAGCATTCGAGTCTTTTCCCAGCAAGTACAGTGTATTGGACTGAAGAGAAGCTCCTGTTTTACTTAGTTTCCAATACTGAGTTGAACTAGATATGCCCCGTTTGTGTAGGAAGCACAATTGTCTTGTTCTGAGCTAGCTCATTGTACTGGCCCTATAGGAAACACAGTAGAGTGCAAGAGTGCCTGTTTCTCAAAAGCAGAGTGTTTTTCTTGTAAGGCCGACTGGGGTTCAATACAACTTCCTAAACGGAGTTGATTCACATTGAGTTTCAAGTTCTAGCATTAAGTGTTAATTCAGGGTAAGAACACCACTATTGTGCTATTCTGGCCATAAACAGTGCAATAGCACTCGCGTCTGTTCCCAGCAAATACAGTGTATTGGACTGAAGAGAGGCTCCTGTTTTACTTAGTTTCCAATACTGAGTTGAACTAGATATGCCCCGTTTGTGTAGGAAGCACAGTTCTCTTCTTCTGAGCTAGCTCACTGTACTGGCCCTATAATAAACACAGTAGAGTTCAAGAGTGCCTGTTTCTCAAAAGCAGAGTGTTTTTCTTGTAAGGCCGACTGTTTTTTTGAGTGCAAGAATGCCCGTTTCTCAAAAGCAGAGTGTTTTTCTAGCATGGCACACTAGGGTTCAATTAAACTTCCTAAACGGAGGTGAATCACGTTCAGTTTCAAGTTCTAGCAGCAAGGGTTCATTGAGGCTAAGAACAGCACTCTTGTGCTATTCTGGCCATACACAGTGCAACCAGCATTCGAGTCTTTTCCCAGCAAGTACAGTGTATTGGACTGAAGAGAAGCTCCTGTTTTACTTAGTTTCCAATACTGAGTTGAACTAGATATGCCCCGTTTGTGTAGGAAGCACAGTTCTCTTGTTCTGAGCTAGCTCACTGTACTGGCCCTATAGGAAACACAGTAGAGTGCAAGAGTGCCTGTTTCTCAAAAGCAGAGTGTTTTTCTTGTAAGGCCGACTGGGGTTCAATACACCTTCCTAAACGGAGTTGATTCACATTGACTTTCAAGTTCTAGCATTAAGTGTCAATTCAGGGTAAGAACACCACTATTGTGCTATTCTGGCCATAAACAGTGCAATAGCACTCGCGTCTGTTCCCAGCAAATACAGTGTATTGGACTGAAGAGAGGCTCCTGTTTTACTTAGTTTACAATACTGAGTTGAACTAGATATGCCCCGTTTGTGTAGGAAGCACAGTTCTCTTGTTCTGAGCTATCTCACTGTACTGGCCCTATAGGAAACACAGTAGAGTGCAAGAGTGCCTGTTTCTCAAAAGCAGAGTGTTTTTCTTGTAAAGCCGACTGTTTTTTTGAGTGCAAGAATGCCCGTTTCTCAAAAGCAGAGTGTTTTTCTAGCATGGCACACTAGGGTTCAATTAAACTTCCTAAACGGAGGTGAATCACGTTCAGTTTCAAGTTCTAGCAGCAAGGGTTCATTGAGGCTAAGAACAGCACTCTTGTGCTATTCTGGCCATACACAGTGCAACCAGCATTCGAGTCTTTTCCCAGCAAGTACAGTGTATTGGACTGAAGAGAAGCTCCTGTTTTACTTAGTTTCCAATACTGAGTTGAACTAGATATGCCCCGTTTGTGTAGGAAGCACAGTTCTCTTGTTCTGAGCTAGCTCACTGTACTGGCCCTATAGGAAACACAGTAGAGTGCAAGAGTGCCTCTTTCTCAAAAGCAGAGTGTTTTTCTTGTAAGGCCGACTGGGGTTCAATACACCATCCTAAACGGAGTTGATTCACATTGAGTTTCAAGTTCTAGCATTAAGTGTCAATTCAGGGTAAGAACACCACTATTGTGCTATTCTGGCCATAAACAGTGCAATAGCACTCGCGTCTGTTCCCAGCAAATACAGTGTATTGGACTGAAGAGAGGCTCCTGTTTTACTTAGTTTACAATACTGAGTTGAACTAGATATGCCCCGTTTGTGTAGGAAGCACAGTTCTCTTGTTCTGAGCTAGCTCACTGTACTGGCCCTATAATAAACACAGTAGAGTGCAAGAGTGCCTGTTTCTCAAAAGCAGAGTGTTTTTCTTGTAAGGCCGACTGTTTTTTTGAGTGCAAGAATGCCCGTTTCTCAAAAGCAGAGTGTTTTTCTTGCATGGCACACCAGGGTTCAATTAAACTTCCTAAACGAGTTGAATCACGTTCAGTTTGAAGTTCTAGCAGCAAGGGTTAATTGAGGCTAAGAACAGCACTCTTGTGCTATTATGGCCATACACAGTGCAACCAGCATTCGAGTCTTTTCCCAGCAAGTACAGTGTATTGGACTGAAGAGAAGCTCCTGTTTTACTTAGTTTCCAATACTGAGTTGAACTATATATTCCCCGTTTGTGTAGGAAGCACAGTTCTCTTGTTCTGAGCTAGCTCACTGTACTGGCCCTATAGGAAACACAGTAGAGTGCAAGAGTGCCTGTTTCTCAAAAGCAGAGTGTTTTTCTTGTAATGCCGACTGGGGTTCAATACAACTTCCTAAACGGAGTTGATTCACATTGAGTTTCAAGTTCTAGCATTAAGTGTTAATTCAGGGTAAGAACACCACTATTGTGCAATTCTGGCCATAAACAGTGCAAATAGCACTCGCGTCTGTTCCCAGCAAATACAGTGTATTGGACTCAATAGAAGCTCCTGTTTTACTTAGTTTCCAATACTGAGTTGAACTAGATATGCCCCGTTTGTGTAGGAAGCACAGTTCTCTTGATCTGAGCTAGCTCACTGTACTGGCCCTATAGGAAACACAGTAGAGTGCAAGAGTGCCTGTTTCTCAAAAGCAGAGTGTTTTTCTTGTAAGGCCGACTGGGGTTCAATACAACTTCCTAAACGGAGTTGATTCACATTGAGTTTCAATTTCTAGCATTAAGTGTTAATTCAGGGTAAGAACACCACTATTGTGCTATTCTGGCCATAAACAGTGCAAATAGCACTCGCGTCTGTTCCCAGCAAATACAGTGTATTGGACTGAAGAGAAGCTCCTGTTTTACTTAGTTTCCAATACTGAGTTGAACTGGATATGCCCCTTTTGTGTAGGAAGCACAGTCTCTTGTTCTGAGCTCGCTCACTGTACTGGCCCTATAGGAAACACAGTAGAGTGCAAGAGTGCCTGTTTCTCAAAAGCAGAGTGTTTTTCTTGTAAGGCCGACTGGGGTTCAATACACCTTCCTAAACGGAGTTGATTCACATTCAGTTTCAAGTTCTAGCATTAAGTGTTAATTCAGGGTAAGAACACCACTATTGTGTTATTCTGGCCATAAACAGTGCAAATTAGCACTCGCGTCTGTTCCCAGCAAATACAGTATATTGGACTGAAGAGAAGCTCCTGTTTCACTTAGTTTCCAATACTGAGTTGAACTAGATGCCCCGTTTGTGTAGGAAGCACAGTTCTCTTGTTCTGAGCTAGCTCACTGTACTGGCCCTATAGGAAACACAGTAGAGTGCAAGAGTGCCTGTTTCTCAAAAGCAGAGTGTTTTTCTTGTAAGGCCGACTGGGGTTCAATACAACTTCCTAAACGGAGTTGATTCACATTGAGTTTCAAGTTCTAGCATTAAGTGTTAATTCAGGGTAAGAACACCACTATTGTGCTATTCTGGCCATAAACAGTGCAAATAGCACTCGCGTCTGTTCCCAGCAAATACAGTGTATTGGACTGAAGAGAAGCTCCTGTTTTACTTAGTTTCCAATACTGAGTTGAACTGGATATGCCCCTTTTGTGAAGGAAGCACAGTTCTCTTGTTCTGAGCTCGCTCACTGTACTGGCCCTATAGGAAACACAGTAGAGTGCAAGAGTGCCTGTTTCTCAAAAGCAGAGTGTTTTTCTTATAAGGCCGACTGGGGTTCAATACAACTTCATAAACGGAGTTGATTCACATTGAGTTTCAAGTTCTAGCATTAAGTGTTAATTCAGGGTAAGAACACCACTATTGTGCTATTCTGGCCATAAACAGTGCAAATTAGCACTCGCGTCTGTTCCCAGCAAATACAGTGTATTGGACTGAAGAGAAGCTCCTGTTTTACTTAGTTTCCAATACTGAGTTGAACTAGATATGCCCCGTTTGTGTAGGAAGCACAGTTCTCTTGTTCTGAGCTAGCTCACTGTACTGGCACTATAGGAAACACAGTAGAGTGCAAGAGTGCCTGTTTCTCAAAAGCAGAGTGTTTTTCTTGTAAGGCCGACTGGCGTTCAATACAACTTCCTAAAAGGAGTTGATTCACATTGAGTTTCAAGTTCTAGCATTAAGTGTTAATTCAGGGTAAGAACACCACTATTGTGCTATTCTGGCCATAAACAGTGCAAATAGCACTCGCGTCTGTTCCCAGCAAATACAGTGTATTGGACTGAAGAGAAGCTCCTGTTTTACTTAGTTTCCAATACTGAGTTGAACTAGATATGCCCCGTTTGTGTAGGAAGCACAGTTCTCTTGTTCTGAGCTAGCTCACTGTACTGGCCCTATAGGAAACACAGTAGAGTGCAAGAGTGCCTGTTTCTCAAAAGCAGAGTGTTTTTCTTGTAAGGCCGACTGGGGTTCAATACAACTTCCTAAACGGAGTTGATTCACATTGAGTTTCAAGTTCTAGCATTAAGTGTTAATTCAGGGTAAGAACACCACTATTGTGCTATTCTGGCCATAAACAGTGCAAATAGCACTCGCGTCTGTTCCCAGCAAATACAGTGTATTGTACTGAAGAGAAGCTCCTGTTTTACTTAGTTTCCAATACTGAGTTGAACTGGATATGCCCCTTTTGTGTAGGAAGCACAGTTCTCTTGTTCTGAGCTCGCTCACTGTACTGGCCCTATAGGAAACACAGTAGAGTGCAAGAGTGCCTGTTTCTCAAAAGCAGAGTGTTTTTCTTGTAAGGCCGACTGGGGTTCAATACAACTTCCTAAACGGAGTTGATTCACATTGAGTTCCAAGTTCTAGCATTAAGTGTTAATTCAGGGTAAGAACACCACTATTGTGCTATTCTGGCCATAAACAGTGCAAATTAGCACTCGCGTCTGTTCCCAGCAAATACAGTGTATTGGACTGAAGAGAAGCTCCTGTTTTACTTAGTTTCCAATACTGAGTTGAACTAGATATGCCCCGTTTGTGTAGGAAGCACAGTTCTCTTGTTCTGAGCTAGCTCACTGTACTGGCCCTATACGAAACACAGTAGAGTGCAAGAGTGCCTGTTTCTCAAAAGCAGAGTGTTTTTCTTGTAAGGCCGACTGGGGTTCAATACAACTTCCTTAAAGGAGTTGATTCACATTGAGTTTCAAGTTCTAGCATTAAGTGTTAATTCAGGGTAAGAACACCACTATTGTGCTATTCTGGCCATAAACAGTGCAAATAGCACTCGCGTCTGTTCCCAGCAAATACAGTGTATTGGACTGAAGAGAAGCTCCTGTTTTACTTAGTTTCCAATACTGAGTTGAACTAGATATGCCCCGTTTGTGTAGGAAGCACAGTTCTCTTGTTCTGAGCTAGCTCACTGTACTGGCCCTATAGGAAACACAGTAGAGTGCAAGAGTGCCTGTTTCTCAAAAGCAGAGTGTTTTTCTTGTAAGGCCGACTGGGGTTCAATACAACTTACTAAACGGAGTTGATTCACATTCAGTTTCAAGTTCTAGCATTAAGTGTTAATTCAGGGTAAGAACACCACTATTGTGCTATTCTGGCCATAAACAGTGCAAATAGCACTCGCGTCTGTTCCCAGCAAATACAGTGTATTGGACTGAAGAGAAGCTCCTGTTTTACTTAGTTTCCAATACTGAGTTGAACTAGATATGCCCCGTTTGTGTAGGAAGCACAGTTCTCTTGTTCTGAGCTATATCACTGTACTGGACCTATAGGAAACACAGTAGAGTGCAAGAGTGCCTGTTTCTCAAAAGCAGAGTGTTTTTCTTGTAAGGCCGACTGGGGTTCAATACAACTTCCTAAACGGAGTTGATTCACATTGAGTTTCAAGTTCTAGCATTAAGTGTTAATTCAGGGTAAGAACACCACTATTGTGCTATTCTGGCCAAAAACAGTGCAAATAGCACTCGCGTCTGTTCCCAGCAAATACAGTGTATTGAACTCAATAGAAGCTCCTGTTTTACTTAGTTTCCAATACTGAGTTGAACTAGATATGCCCCGTTTGTGTAGGAAGCACAGTTCTCTTGTTCTGAGCTAGCTCACTGTACTGGCCCTATAGGAAACACAGTAGAGTGCAAGAGTGCCTGTTTCTCAAAAGCAGAGTGTTTTTCTTGTAAGGCCGACTGGGGTTCAATACAACTTACTAAACGGAGTTGATTCACATTCAGTTTCAAGTTCTAGCATTAAGTGTTAATTCAGGGTAAGAACACCAGTATTGTGCTATTCTGGCCATAAACAGTGCAAATAGCACTCGCGTCTGTTCCCGGCAAATACAGTGTATTGGACTGAAGAGAAGCTCCTGTTTTACTTAGTTTCCAATACTGAGTTGAACTGGATATGCCCCTTTTGTGTAGGAAGCACAGTTCTCTTGTTCTGAGCTCGCTCACTGTACTGGCCCTATAGGAAACACAGTAGAGTGCAAGAGTGCCTGTTTCTCAAAAGCAGAGTGTTTTTCTTGTAAGGCCGACTGGGGTTCAATACAACTTCCTAAACGGAGTTGATTCACATTGAGTTTCAAGTTCTAGCATTAAGTGTTAATTCAGGGTAAGAACACCACTATTGTGCTATTCTGGCCATAAACAGTGCAAATTAGCACTCGCGTCTGTTCCCAGCAAATACAGTGTATTGGACTGAAGAGAAGCTCCTGTTTTACTTAGTTTCCAATACTGAGTTGAACTAGATATGCCCCGTTTGTGTAGGAAGCACAGTTCTCTTGTTCTGAGCTCGCTCACTGTACTGGCCCTATAGGAAACACAGTAGAGTGCAAGAGTGCCTGTTTCTCAAAAGCAGAGTGTTTTTCTTGTAAGGCCGACTGGGGTTCAATACAACTTCCTAAATGGAGTTGATTCACATTCAGTTTCAAGTTCTAGCATTAAGTGTTAATTCAGGGTAAGAACACCACTATTGTGCTATTCTGGCCAAAAACAGTGCAAATAGCACTCGCGTCTGTTCCCAGCAAATACAGTGTATTGGACTGAAGAGAAGCTCCTGTTTTACTTAGTTTCCAATACTGAGTTGAACTAGATATGCCCCGTTTGTGTAGGAAGCACAGTTCTCTTGTTCTGAGCTAGCTCACTGTACTGGCCCTATAGGAAACACAGTAGAGTGCAAGAGTGCCTGTTTCTCAAAAGCAGAGTGTTTTTCTTGTAAGGCCGACTGGGGTTCAATACAACTTCCTAAACGGAGTTGATTCACATTGAGTTTCAAGTTCTAGCATTAAGTGTTAATTCAGGGTAAGAACACCACTATTGTGCTATTCTGGCCATAAACAGTGCAAATTAGCACTCGCGTCTGTTCCCAGTAAATACAGTGTATTGGACTGAAGAGAAGCTCCTGTTTTACTTAGTTTCCAATACTGAGTTGAACTAGATATGCCCCGTTTGTGTAGGAAGCACAGTTCTCTTGTTCTGAGCTAGCTCACTGTACTGGCCCTATAGGAAACACAGTAGAGTGCAAGAGTGCCTGTTTCTCAAAAGCAGAGTGTTTTTCTTGTAAGGCCGACTGGGGTTCAATACAACTTCCTAAACGGAGTTGATTCACATTCAGTTTCAAGTTCTAGCATTAAGTGTTAATTCAGGGTAAGAACACCACTATTGTGCTATTCTGGCCATAAACAGTGCAAATAGCACTCGCGTCTGTTCCCAGCAAATACAGTGTATTGGACTGAAGAGAAGCTCCTGTTTTACTTAGTTTCCAATACTGAGTTGAACTAGATATGCCCCGTTTGTGTAGGAAGCACAGTTCTCTTGTTCTGAGCTATATCACTGTACTGGCCCTATAGGAAACACAGTAGAGTGCAAGAGTGCCTGTTTCTCAAAAGCAGAGTGTTTTTCTTGTAAGGCCGACTGGGGTTCAATACAACTTCCTAAACGGAGTTGATTCACATTGAGTTTCAAGTTCTAGCATTAAGTGTTAATTCAGGGTAAGAACACCACTATTGTGCTATTCTGGCCAAAAACAGTGCAAATAGCACTCGCGTCTGTTCCCAGCAAATACAGTGTATTGGACTCAATAGAAGCTCCTGTTTTACTTAGTTTCCAATACTGAGTTGAACTAGATATGCCCCGTTTGTGTAGGAAGCACAGTTCTCTTGTTCTGAGCTAGCTCACTGTACTGGCCCTATAGGAAACACAGTAGAGTGCAAGAGTGCCTGTTTCTCAAAAGCAGAGTGTTTTTCTTGTAAGGCCGACTGGGGTTCAATACAACTTCCTAAACGGAGTTGATTCACATTGAGTTTCAAGTTCTAGCATTAAGTGTTAATTCAGGGTAAGAACACCACTATTGTGCTATTCTGGCCATAAACAGTGCAAATAGCACTCGCGTCTGTTCCCAGCAAATACAGTGTATTGGACTGAAGAGAAGCTCCTGTTTTACTTAGTTTCCAATACTGAGTTGAACTGGATATGCCCCTTTTGTGTAGGAAGCACAGTTCTCTTGTTCTGAGCTCGCTCACTGTACTGGCCCTATAGGAAACACAGTAGAGTGCAAGAGTGCCTGTTTCTCAAAAGCAGAGTGTTTTTCTTGTAAGGCCGACTGGGGTTCAATACAACTTCCTAAACGGAGTTGATTCACATTGAGTTTCAAGTTCTAGCATTAAGTGGTAATTCAGGGTAAGAACACCACTATTGTGCTATTCTGGCCATAAACAGTGCAAATTAGCACTCGCGTCTGTTCCCAGCAAATACAGTGTATTGGACTGAAGAGAAGCTCCTGTTTTACTTAGTTTCCAATACTGAGTTGAACTAGATATGCCCCGTTTGTGTAGGAAGCACAGTTCTCTTGTTCTGAGCTAGCTCACTGTACTGGCCCTATAGGAAACACAGTAGAGTGCAAGAGTGCCTGTTTCTCAAAAGCAGAGTGTTTTTCTTGTAAGGCCGACTGGGGTTCAATACAACTTCCTAAATGGAGTTGATTCACATTCAGTTTCAAGTTCTAGCATTAAGTGTTAATTCAGGGTAAGAACACCACTATTGTGCTATTCTGGCCAAAAACAGTGCAAATAGCACTCGCGTCTGTTCCCAGCAAATACAGTGTATTGGACTGAAGAGAAGCTCCTGTTTTACTTAGTTTCCAATACTGAGTTGAACTAGATATGCCCCGTTTGTGTAGGAAGCACAGTTCTCTTGTTCTGAGCTAGCTCACTGTACTGGCCCTATAGGAAACACAGTAGAGTGCAAGAGTGCCTGTTTCTCAAAAGCAGAGTGTTTTTCTTGTAAGGCCGACTGGGGTTCAATACAACTTCCTAAACGGAGTTGATTCACATTGAGTTTCAAGTTCTAGCATTAAGTGTTAATTCAGGGTAAGAACACCACTATTGTGCTATTCTGGCCATAAACAGTGCAAATTAGCACTCGCGTCTGTTCCCAGCAAATACAGTGTATTGGACTGAAGAGAAGCTCCTGTTTTACTTAGTTTCCAATACTGAGTTGAACTAGATATGCCCCGTTTGTGTAGGAAGCACAGTTCTCTTGTTCTGAGCTAGCTCACTGTACTGGCCCTATAGGAAACACAGTAGAGTGCAAGAGTGCCTGTTTCTCAAAAGCAGAGTGTTTTTCTTGTAAGGCCGACTGGGGTTCAATACAACTTCCTAAACGGAGTTGATTCACATTCAGTTTCAAGTTCTAGCATTAAGTGTTAATTCAGGGTAAGAACACCACTATTGTGCTATTCTGGCCATAAACAGTGCAAATTAGCACTCGCGTCTGTTCCCAGCAAATACAGTGTATTGGACTGAAGAGAAGCTCCTGTTTTACTTAGTTTCCAATACTGACTTGAACTAGATATGCCCCGTTTGTGTAGGAAGCACAGTTCTCTTGTTCTGAGCTAGCTCACTGTACTGGCCCTATAGGAAACACAGTAGAGTGCAAGAGTGCCTGTTTCTCAAAAGCAGAGTGTTTTTCTTGTAAGGCCGACTGGGGTTCAATACAACTTCCTAAACGAAGTTGATTCACATTCAGTTTCAAGTTCTAGCATTAAGTGTTAATTCAGGGTAAGAACACCACTATTGTGCTATTCTGGCCATAAACAGTGCAAATAGCACTCGCGTCTGTTCCCAGCAAATACAGTGTATTGGATTGAAGAGAAGCTCCTGTTTTACTTAGATTCCAATACTGACTTGAACTAGATATGCCCCGTTTGTGTAGGAAGCACAGTTCTCTTGTTCTGAGCTAGCTCACTGTACTGGCATATACGAAACACAGTAGAGTGCAAGAGTGCCTGTTTCTCAAAAGCAGAGTGTTTTTCTTGTAAGGCCGACTGGGGTTCAATACAACTTCCTTAAAGGAGTTGATTCACATTGAGTTTCAAGTTCTAGCATTAAGTGTTAATTCAGGGTAAGAACACCACTATTGTGCTATTCTGGCCATAAACAGTGCAAATAGCACTCGCGTCTGTTCCCAGCAAATACAGTGTATTGGACTGAAGAGAAGCTCCTGTTTTACTTAGTTTCCAATACTGAGTTGAACTAGATATGCCCCGTTTGTGTAGGAAGCACAGTTCTCTTGTTCTGAGCTATCTCACTGTACTGGCCCTATAGGAAACACAGTAGAGTGCAAGAGTGCCTGTTTCTCAAAAGCAGAGTGTTTTTCTTGTAAGGCCGACTGGGGTTCAATACAACTTCCTAAACGGAGTTGATTCACATTCAGTTTCAAGTTCTAGCATTAAGTGTTAATTCAGGGTAAGAACACCACTATTGTGCTATTCTGGCCATAAACAGTGCAAATAGCACTCGCGTCTGTTCCCAGCAAATACAGTGTATTGGACTGAAGAGAAGCTCCTGTTTTACTTAGTTTCCAATACTGAGTTGAACTAGATATGCCCCGTTTGTGTAGGAAGCACAGTTCTCTTGTTCTGAGCTATATCACTGTACTGGTCCTATAGGAAACACAGTAGAGTGCAAGAGTGCCTGTTTCTCAAAAGCAGAGTGTTTTTCTTGTAAGGCCGACTGGGGTTCAATACAACTTCCTAAACGGAGTTGATTCACATTGAGTTTCAAGTTCTAGCATTAAGTGTTAATTCAGGGTAAGAACACCACTATTGTGCTATTCTGGCCAAAAACAGTGCAAATAGCACTCGCGTCTGTTCCCAGCAAATACAGTGTATTGGACTCAATAGAAGCTCCTGTTTTACTTAGTTTCCAATACTGAGTTGAACTAGATATGCCCCGTTTGTGTAGGAAGCACAGTTCTCTTGTTCTGAGCTAGCTCACTGTACTGGCCCTATAGGAAACACAGTAGAGTGCAAGAGTGCCTGTTTCTCAAAAGCAGAGTGTTTTTCTTGTAAGGCCGACTGGGGTTCAATACAACTTCCTAAACGGAGTTGATTCACATTGAGTTTCAAGTTCTAGCATTAAGTGTTAATTCAGGGTAAGAACACCACTATTGTGCTATTCTGGCCATAAACAGTGCAAATAGCACTCGCGTCTGTTCCCAGCAAATACAGTGTATTGGACTGAAGAGAAGCTTCTGTTTTACTTAGTTTCCAATACTGAGTTGAACTGGATATGCCCCTTTTGTGTAGGAAGCACAGTTCTCTTGTTCTGAGCTCGCTCACTGTACTGGCCCTATAGGAAACACAGTAGAGTGCAAGAGTGCCTGTTTCTCAAAAGCAGAGTGTTTTTCTTGTAAGGCCGACTGGGGTTCAATACAACTTCCTAAACGGAGTTGATTCACATTGAGTTTCAAGTTCTAGCATTAAGTGTTAATTCAGGGTAAGAACACCACTATTGTGCTATTCTGGCCATAAACAGTGCAAATTAGCACTCGCGTCTGTTCCCAGCAAATACAGTGTATTGGACTGAAGAGAAGCTCCTGTTTTACTTAGTTTCCAATACTGAGTTGAACTAGATATGCCCCGTTTGTGTAGGAAGCACAGTTCTCTTGTTCTGAGCTAGCTCACTGTACTGGCCCTATAGGAAACACAGTAGAGTGCAAGAGTGCCTGTTTCTCAAAAGCAGAGTGTTTTTCTTGTAAGGCCGACTGGGGTTCAATACAACTTCCTAAATGGAGTTGATTCACATTCAGTTTCAAGTTCTAGCATTAAGTGTTAATTCAGGGTAAGAACACCACTATTGTGCTATTCTGGCCATAAACAGTGCAAATAGCACTCGCGTCTGTTCCCAGCAAATACAGTGTATTGGACTGAAGAGAAGCTCCTGTTTTACTTAGTTTCCAATACTGAGTTGAACTAGATATGCCCCGTTTGTGTAGGAAGCACAGTTCTCTTGTTCTGAGCTAGCTCACTGTACTGGCCCTATAGGAAACACAGTAGAGTGCAAGAGTGCCTGTTTCTCAAAAGCAGAGTGTTTTTCTTGTAAGGCCGACTGGGGTTCAATACAACTTCCTAAACGGAGTTGATTCACATTGAGTTTCAAGTTCTAGCATTAAGTGTTAATTCAGGGTAAGAACACCACTATTGTGCTATTCTGGCCATAAACAGTGCAAATTAGCACTCGCGTCTGTTCCCAGCAAATACAGTGTATTGGACTGAAGAGAAGCTCCTGTTTTACTTAGTTTCCAATACTGAGTTGAACTAGATATGCCCCGTTTGTGTAGGAAGCACAGTTCTCTTGTTCTGAGCTAGCTCACTGTACTGGCCCTATAGGAAACACAGTAGAGTGCAAGAGTGCCTGTTTCTCAAAAGCAGAGTGTTTTTCTTGTAAGGCCGACTGGGGTTCAATACAACTTCCTAAACGGAGTTGATTCACATTCAGTTTCAAGTTCTAGCATTAAGTGTTAATTCAGGGTAAGAACACCACTATTGTGCTATTCTGGCCATAAACAGTGCAAATAGCACTCGCGTCTGTTCCCAGCAAATACAGTGTAATGGACTGAAGAGAAGCTCCTGTTTTACTTAGATTCCAATACTAAGTTGAACTATATATGCCCCGTTTGTGTAGGAAGCACAGTTCTCTTGTTCTGAGCTAGCTCACTGTACTGGCCCTATAGGAAACACAGTAGAGTGCAAGAGTGCCTGTTTCTCAAAAGCAGAGTGTTTTTCTTGTAAGGCCGACTGGGGTTCAATACAACTTCCTAAACGGAGTTGATTCACATTGAGTTTCAAGTTCTAGCATTAAGTGTTAATTCAGGGTAAGAACACCACTATTGTGCTATTCTGCCCAAAAACAGTGCAAATAGCACTCGCGTCTGTTCCCAGCAAATACAGTGTATTGGACTCAATAGAAGCTCCTGTTTTACTTAGTTTCCAATACTGAGTTGAACTAGATATGCCCCGTTTGTGTAGGAAGCACAGTTCTCTTGTTCTGAGCTAGCTCACTGTACTGGCCCTATAGGAAACACAGTAGAGTGCAAGAGTGCCTGTTTCTCAAAAGCAGAGTGTTTTTCTTGTAAGGCCGACTGGGGTTCAATAAAACTTGCTATAAGGAGTTGATGATTCACATTGAGTTTCAAGTTCTAGCATTAAGTGTTAATTCAGGGTAAGAACACCACTATTGTGCTATTCTGGCCATAAACAGTGCAAATAGCACTCGCGTCTGTTCCCAGCAAATACAGTGTATTGGACTGAAGAGAAGCTCCTGTTTTACTTAGTTTCCAATACTGAGTTGAACTGGATATGCCCCTTTTGTGTAGGAAGCACAGTTCTCTTGTTCTGAGCTCGCTCACTGTACTGGCCCTATAGGAAACACAGTAGAGTGCAAGAGTGCCGGTTTCTCAAAAGCAGAGTGTTTTTCTTGTAAGGCCGACTGGGGTTCAATACAACTTCCTAAACGGAGTTGATTCACATTCAGTTTCAAGTTCTAGCATTAAGTGTTAATTCAGGGTAAGAACACCACTATTGTGCTATTCTGGCCAAAAACAGTGCAAATAGCACTCGCGTCTGTTCCCAGCAAATACAGTGTATTGGACTCAATAGAAGCTCCTGTTTTACTTAGTTTCCAATACTGAGTTGAACTAGATATGCCCCGTTTGTGTGGGAAGCACAGTTCTCTTGTTCTGAGCTAGCTCACTGTACTGGCCCTATAGGAAACACAGTAGAGTGCAAGAGTGCCTGTTTCTCAAAAGCAGAGTGTTTTTCTTGTAAGGCCGACTGGGGTTCAATACAACTTCCTAAACGGAGTTGATGATTCACATTGAGTTTCAAGTTCTAGCATTAAGTATTAATTCAGGGTAAGAACACCACTATTGTGCTATTCTGGCCATAAACAGTGCAAATAGCACTCGCGTCTGTTCCCAGCAAATACAGTGTATTGGACTGAAGAGAAGCTCCTGTTTTACTTAGTTTTCAATACTGAGTTGAACTGGATATGCCCCGTTTGTGTAGGAAGCACAGTTCTCTTGTTCTGAGCTCGCTCACTGTACTGGCCCTATAGGAAACACAGTAGAGTGCAAGAGTGCCTGTTTCTCAAAAGCAGAGTGTTTTTCTTGTAAGGCCGACTGGGGTTCAATACATATTCCTAAATGGAGTTGATTCACATTCAGTTTCAAGTTCTAGCATTAAGTGTTAATTCAGGGTAAGAACACCACTATTGTGCTATTCTGGCCAAAAACAGTGCAAATAGCACTCGCGTCTGTTCCCAGCAAATACAGTGTATTGGACTGAAGAGAAGCTCCTGTTTTACTTAGTTTCCAATACTGAGTTGAACTAGATATGCCCCGTTTGTGTAGGAAGCACAATTCTCTTGTTCTGAGCTAGCTCACTGTACTGGCCCTATAGGAAACACAGTAGAGTGCAAGAGTGCCTGTTTCTCAAAAGCAGAGTGTTTTTCTTGTAAGGCCGACTGTTTTTTTGAGTGCAAGAATGCCCGTTTCTCAAAAGCAGAGTGTTTTTCTAGCATGGCACACTAGGGTTCAATTAAACTTCCTAAACGGAGGTGAATCACGTTCAGTTTCAAGTTCTAGCAGCAAGGGTTCATTGAGGCTAAGAACAGCACTCTTGTGCTATTCTGGCCATACACAGTGCAACCAGCATTCGAGTCTTTTCCCAGCAAGTACAGTGTATTGGACTGAAGAGAAGCTCCTGTTTTACTTAGTTTCCAATACTGAGTTGAACTAGATATGCCCCGTTTGTGTAGGAAGCACAATTCTCTTGTTCTGAGCTAGCTCATTGTACTGGCCCTATAGGAAACACAGTAGAGTGCAAGAGTGCCTGTTTCTCAAAAGCAGAGTGTTTTTCTTGTAAGGCCGACTGGGGTTCAATACAACTTCCTAAACGGAGTTGATTCACATTGAGTTTCAAGTTCTAGCATTAAGTGTTAATTCAGGGTAAGAACACCACTATTGTGCTATTCTGGCCATAAACAGTGCAAATAGCACTCGCGTCTGTTCCCAGCAAATACAGTGTATTGGACTAAAGAGAGGCTCCTGTTTTACTTAGTTTCCAATACTGAGTTGAACTAGATATGCCCCGTTTGTGTAGGAAGCACAGTTCTCTTGTTCTGAGCTAGCTCACTGTACTGGCCCTATAATAAACACAGTAGAGTGCAAGAGTGCCTGTTTCTCAAAAGCAGAGTGTTTTTCTTGTAAGGCCGACTGTTTTTTTGAGTGCAAGAATGCCCGTTTCTCAAAAGCAGAGTGTTTTTCTTGCATGGCACACCAGGGTTCAATTAAACTTCCTAAACGGAGTTGAATCACGTTCAGTTTCAAGTTCTAGCAGCAAGGGTTCATTGAGGCTAAGAACAGCACTCTTGTGCTATTCTGGCCATACACAGTGCAACCAGCATTCGAGTCTTTTCCCAGCAAGTACAGTGTATTGGACTGAAGAGAAGCTCCTGTTTTACTTAGTTTCCAATACTGAGTTGAACTAGATATGCCCCGTTTGTGTAGGAAGCACAGTTCTCTTGTTCTGAGCTAGCTCACTGTACTGGCCCTATAGGAAACACCGTAGAGTGCAAGAGTGCCTGTTTCTCAAAAGCAGAGTGTTTTTCTTGTAAGGCCGACTGGGGTTCAATACAACTTCCTAAACGGAGTTGATTCACATTCAATTTCAAGTTCTAGCATTAAGTGTTAATTCAGGGTAAGAACACCACTATTGTGCTATTCTGGCCATAAACAGTGCAAATAGCACTCGCGTCTGTTCCCAGCAAATACAGTGTATTGGACTGAAGAGAAGCTCCTGTTTTACTTAGTTTCCAATACTGAGTTGAACTAGATATGCCCCGTTTGTGTAGGAAGCACAGTTCTCTTGTTCTGAGCTATCTCACTGTAGTGGCCCTATAGGAAACACAGTAGAGTGCAAGAGTGCCTGTTTCTCAAAAGCAGAGTGTTTTTCTTGTAAGGCCGACTGGGGTTCAATACAACTTCCTAAACGGAGTTGATTCACATTGAGTTTCAAGTTCTAGCATTAAGTGTTAATTCAGGGTAAGAACACCACTATTGTGCTATTCTGGCCATAAACAGTGCAAATAGCACTCGTGTCTGTTCCCAGCAAGTACAGTGCATTGGACTGAATAGAAGCTCCTGTTTTACTTAGTTTCCAATACTGAGTTGAACTAGATATGCCCCGTTTGTGTAGGAAGCACAGTTCTCTTGTTCTGAGCTAGCTCACTGTACTGGCCCTATAGGAAACACAGTAGAGTGCAAGAGTGCCTGTTTCTCAAAAGCAGAGTGTTTTTCTTGTAAGGCCGACTGTTTTTTTGAGTGCAAGAATGCCCGTTTCTCAAAAGCAGAGTGTTTTTCTAGCATGGTACACTAGGGTTCAATTAAACTTCCTAAACGGAGGTGAATCACGTTCAGTTTCAAGTTCTAGCAGCAAGGGTTCATTGAGGCTAAGAACAGCACTCTTGTGCTATTCTGGCCATACACAGTGCAACCAGCATTCGAGTCTTTTCCCAGCAAGTACAGTGTATTGGACTGAAGAGAAGCTCCTGTTTTACTTAGTTTCCAATACTGAGTTGAACTAGATATGCCCCGTTTGTGTAGGAAGCACAGTTCTCTTGTTCTGAGCTAGCTCACTGTACTGGCCCTATAGGAAACACAGTAGAGTGCAAGAGTGCCTGTTTCTCAAAAGCAGAGTGTTTTTCTTGTAAGGCCAACTGAGGTTCAATACACCTTCCTAAACGGAGTTGATTCACATTGAGTTTCAAGTTCTAGCATTAAGTGTCAATTCAGGGTAAGAACACCACTATTGTGCTATTCTGGCCATAAACAGTGCAATAGCACTCGCGTCTGTTCCCAGCAAATACAGTGTATTGGACTGAAGAGAGGCTCCTGTTTTACTTAGTTTCCAATACTGAGTTGAACTAGATATGCCCCGTTTGTGTAGGAAGCACAGTTCTCTTGATCTGAGCTAGCTCACTGTACTGGCCCTATAGGAAACACAGTAGAGTGCAAGAGTGCCTGTTTCTCAAAAGCAGAGTGTTTTTCTTGTAAGGCCGACTGGGGTTCAATACAACTTCCTAAACGGAGTTGATTCACATTGAGTTTCAATTTCTAGCATTAAGTGTTAATTCAGGGTAAGAACACCACTATTGTGCTATTCTGGCCATAAACAGTGCAAATAGCACTCGCGTCTGTTCCCAGCAAATACAGTGTATTGGACTGAAGAGAAGCTCCTGTTTCACTTAGTTTCCAATACTGAGTTGAACTAGATATGCCCCGTTTGTGTAGGAAGCACAGTTCTCTTGTTCTGAGCTAGCTCACTGTACTGGCCCTATAGGAAACACAGTAGAGTGCAAGAGTGCCTGTTTCTCAAAAGCAGAGTGTTTTTCTTGTAAGGCCGACTGGGGTTCAATACAACTTCCTAAAAGGAGTTGATTCACATTCAGTTTCAAGTTCTAGCATTAAGTGTTAATTCAGGGTAAGAACACCACTATTGTGCTATTCTGGCCAAAAACAGTGCAAATAGCACTCGCGTCTGTTCCCAGCAAATACAGTGTATTGGACTGAAGAGAAGCTCCTGTTTTACTTAGTTTCCAATACTGAGTTGAACTAGATATGCCCCGTTTGTGTAGGAAGCACAGTTCTCTTGTTCTGAGCTAGCTCACTGTACTGGCCCTATAGGAAACACAGTAGAGTGCAAGAGTGCCTGTTTCTCAAAAGCAGAGTGTTTTTCTTGTAAGGCCAACTGGGGTTCAATACAACTTCCTAAACGGAGTTGATTCACATTGAGTTTCAAGTTCTAGCATTAAGTGTTAATTCAGGGTAAGAACACCACTATTGTGCTATTCTGGCCATACACAGTGCAACCAGCATTCGAGTCTTTTCCCAGCAAATACAGTGTATTGGACTGAAGAGAAGCTCCTGTTTTACTTAGTTTCCAATACTGAGTTGAACTCGATATGCCCCTTTTGTGAAGGAAGCACAGTTCTCTTGTTCTGAACTCGCTCACTGTACTGGCCCTATAGGAAACACAGTAGAGTACAAGAGTGCCTGTTTCTCAAAAGCAGAGTGTTTTTCTTATAAGGCCGACTGGGGTTCAATACAACTTCATAAACGGAGTTGATTCACATTGAGTTTCAAGTTCTAGCATTAAGTGTTAATTCAGGGTAAGAACACCACTATTGTGCTATTCTGGCCATAAACAGTGCAAATTAGCACTCGCGTCTGTTCCCAGCAAATACAGTGTATTGGACTGAAGAGAAGCTCCTGTTTTACTTAGTTTCCAATACTGAGTTGAACTAGATATGCCCCGTTTGTGTAGGAAGCACAGTTCTCTTGTTCTGAGCTATCTCACTGTACTGGCACTATAGGAAACACAGTAGAGTGCAAGAGTGCCTGTTTCTCAAAAGCAGAGTGTTTTTCTTGTAAGGCCGACTGGCGTTCAATACAACTTCCTAAAAGGAGTTGATTCACATTGAGTTTCAAGTTCTAGCATTAAGTGTTAATTCAGGGTAAGAACACCACTATTGTGCTATTCTGGCCATAAACAGTGCAAATAGCACTCGCGTCTGTTCCCAGCAAATACAGTGTATTGGACTGAAGAGAAGCTCCTGTTATACTTAGTTTCCAATACTGAGTTGAACTAGATATGCCCCGTTTGTGTAGGAAGCACAGTTCTCTTGTTCTGAGCTAGCTCACTGTACTGGCCCTATAGGAAACACAGTAGAGTGCAAGAGTGCCTGTTTCTCAAAAGCAGAGTGTTTTTCTTGTAAGGCCGACTGGGGTTCAATACAACTTCCTAAACGGAGTTGATTCACATTGAGTTTCAAGTTCTAGCATTAAGTGTTAATTCAGGGTAAGAACACCACTATTGTGCTATTCTGGCCATAAACAGTGCAAATAGCACTCGCGTCTGTTCCCAGCAAATACAGTGTATTGGACTGAAGAGAAGCTCCTGTTTTACTTAGTTTCCAATACTGAGTTGAACTAGATATGCCCCGTTTGTGTAGGAAGCACAGTTCTCTTGTTCTGAGCTCGCTCACTGTACTGGCCCTATAGGAAACACAGTAGAGTGCAAGAGTGCCTGTTTCTCAAAAGCAGAGTGTTTTTCTTGTAAGGCCGACTGGGGTTCAATACAACTTCATAAACGGAGTTGATTCACATTCAGTTTCAAGTTCTAGCATTAAGTGTTAATTCAGGGTAAGAACACCACTATTGTGCTATTCTGGCCATAAACAGTGCAAATTAGCACTCGCGTCTGTTCCCAGCAAATACAGTGTATTGGACTGAAGAGAAGCTCCTGTTTTACTTAGTTTCCAATACTGAGTTGAACTAGATATGCCCCGTTTGTGTAGGAAGCACAGTTCTCTTGTTCTGAGCTAGCTCACTGTACTGGCCCTATACGAAACACAGTAGAGTGCAAGAGTGCCTGTCTCAAAAGCAGAGTGTTTTTCTTGTAAGGCCGACTGGGGTTCAATACAACTTCCTTAAAGGAGTTGATTCACATTGAGTTTCAAGTTCTAGCATTAAGTGTTAATTCAGGGTAAGAACACCACTATTGTGCTATTCTGGCCATAAACAGTGCAAATAGCACTCGCGTCTGTTCCCAGCAAATACAGTGTATTGGACTGAAGAGAAGCTCCTGTTTTACTTAGTTTTCAATACTGAGTTGAACTAGATATGCCCCGTTTGTGTAGGAAGCACAGTTCTCTTGTTCTGAGCTAGCTCACTGTACTGGCCCTATAGGAAACACAGTAGAGTGCAAGAGTGCCTGTTTCTCAAAAGCAGAGTGTTTTTCTTGTAAGGCCGACTGGGGTTCAATACAACTTACTAAACGGAGTTGATTCACATTCAGTTTCAAGTTCTAGCATTAAGTGTTAATTCAGGGTAAGAACACCACTATTGTGCTATTCTGGCCATAAACAGTGCAAATAGCACTCGCGTCTGTTCCCAGCAAATACAGTGTATTGGACTGAAGAGAAGCTCCTGTTTTACTTAGTTTCCAATACTGAGTTGAACTAGATATGCCCCGTTTGTGTAGGAAGCACAGTTCTCTTGTTCTGAGCTATATCACTGTACTGGCCCTATAGGAAACACAGTAGAGTGCAAGAGTGCCTGTTTCTCAAAAGCAGAGTGTTTTTCTTGTAAGGCCGACTGGGGTTCAATACAACTTCCTAAACGGAGTTGATTCACATTGAGTTTCAAGTTCTAGCATTAAGTGTTAATTCAGGGTAAGAACACCACTATTGTGCTATTCTGGCCAAAAACAGTGCAAATAGCACTCGCGTCTGTTCCCAGCAAATACAGTGTATTGGACTCAATAGAAGCTTCTGTTTTACTTAGTTTCCAATACTGAGTTGAACTAGATATGCCCCGTTTGTGTAGGAAGCACAGTTCTCTTGTTCTGAGCTAGCTCACTGTACTGGCCCTATACGAAACACAGTAGAGTGCAAGAGTGCCTGTTTCTCAAAAGCAGAGTGTTTTTCTTGTAAGGCCGACTGGGGTTCAATACAACTTCCTAAACGGAGTTGATTCACATTGAGTTTCAAGTTCTAGCATTAAGTGTTAATTCAGGGTAAGAACACCACTATTGTGCTATTCTGGCCAAAAACAGTGCAAATAGCACTCGCGTCTGTTCCCAGCAAATACAGTGTATTGGACTGAAGAGAAGCTCCTGTTTTACTTAGTTTCCAATACTGAGTTGAACTAGTTATGCACCGTTTGTGTAGGAAGCACAGTTCTCTTGTTCGGAGCTAGCTCACTGTACTGGCCCTATAGGAAACACAGTAGAGTGCAAGAGTGCCTGTTTCTCAAAAGCAGAGTGTTTTTCTTGTAAGGCCGACTGGGGTTCAATACAATTTCCTAAACGGAGTTGATTCACATTGAGTTTCAAGTTCTAGCATTAAGTGTTAATTCAGGGTAAGAACACCACTATTGTGCTATTCTGGCCATAAACAGTGCAAATTAGCACTCGCGTCTGTTCCCAGCAAATACAGTGTATTGGACTGAAGAGAAGCTCCTGTTTTACTTAGTTTCCAATACTGAGTTGAACTAGATATGCCCCGTTTGTGTAGGAAGCACAGTTCTCTTGTTCTGAGCTAGCTCACTGTACTGGCCCTATAGGAAACACAGTAGAGTGCAAGAGTGCCTGTTTCTCAAAAGCAGAGTGTTTTTCTTGTAAGGCCGACTGGGGTTCAATACAACTTCCTAAACGGAGTTGATTCACATTCAGTTTCAAGTTCTAGCATTAAGTGTTAATTCAGGGTAAGAACACCACTATTGTGCTATTCTGGCCATAAACAGTGCAAATAGCACTCGCGTCTGTTCCCAGCAAATACAGTGTATTGGACTGAAGAGAAGCTCCTGTTTTACTTAGTTTCCAATACTGAGTTGAACTAGATATGCCCCGTTTGTGTAGGAAGCACAGTTCTCTTGTTCTGAGCTATCTCACTGTACTGGCCCTATAGGAAACACAGTAGAGTGCAAGAGTGCCTGTTTCTCAAAAGCAGAGTGTTTTTCTTGTAAGGCCGACTGGGGTTCAATACAACTTCCTAAAAGGAGTTGATTCACATTCAGTTTCAAGTTCTAGCATTAAGTGTTAATTCAGGGTAAGAACACCACTATTGTGCTATTCTGGCCATAAACAGTGCAAATTAGCACTCGCGTCTGTTCCCAGCAAATACAGTGTATTGGACTGAAGAGAAGCTCCTGTTTTACTTAGTTTCCAATACTGAGTTGAACTAGATATGCCCCGTTTGTGTAGGAAGCACAGTTCTCTTGTTCTGAGCTAGCTCACTGTACTGGCCCTATAGGAAACACAGTAGAGTGCAAGAGTGCCTGTTTCTCAAAAGCAGAATGTTTTTCTTGTAAGGCCGACTGGGGTTCAATACAACTTCCTAAACGGAGTTGATGATTCACATTGAGTTTCAAGTTCTAGCATTAAGTATTAATTCAGGGTAAGAACACCACTAATGTGCTATTCTGGCCATAAACAGTGGAAATAGCACTCGCGTCTGTTCCCAGCAAATACAGTGTATTGGACTGAAGAGAAGCTCCTGTTTTACTTAGTTTTCAATACTGAGTTGAACTGGATATGCCCCTTTTGTGTAGGAAGCACAGTTCTCTTGTTCTGAGCTCGCTCACTGTACTGGCCCTATAGGAAACACAGTAGAGTGCAAGAGTGCCTGTTTCTCAAAAGCAGAGTGTTTTTCTTGTAAGGCCGACTGGGGTTCAATACAACTTCCTAAACGGAGTTGATTCACATTGAGTTTCAAGTTCTAGCATTAAGTGTTAATTCAGGGTAAAAACACCACTATTGTGCTATTCTGGCCATAAACAGTGCAAATTAGCACTCGCGTCTGTTCCCAGCAAATACAGTGTATTGGACTGAAGAGAAGCTCCTGTTTTACTTAGTTTCCAATACTGAGTTGAACTAGATATGCCCCGTTTGTGTAGGAAGCACAGTTCTCTTGTTCTGAGCTAGCTCACTGTACTGGCCCTATAGGAAACACAGTAGAGTGCAAGAGTGCCTGTTTCTCAAAAGCAGAGTGTTTTTCTTGTAAGGCCGACAGGGGTTCAATACAACTTCCTAAACGGAGTTGATTCACATTGAGTTTCAAGTTCTAGCATTAAGTGTTAATTCAGGGTAAGAACACCACTATTGTGCTATTCTGGCCAAAAACAGTGCAAATAGCACTCGCGTCTGTTCCCAGCAAATACAGTGTATTGGACTGAAGAGAAGCTCCTGTTTTACTTAGTTTCCAAAACTGAGTTGAACTAGATATGCACCGTTTGTGTAGGAAGCACAGTTCTCTTGTTCTGAGCTAGCCCACTGTACTGGCCCTATAGGAAACACAGTAGAGTGCAAGAGTGCCTGTTTCTCAAAAGCAGAGTGTTTTTCTTGTAAGGCCGACTGGGGTTCAATACAACTTCCTAAACGGAGTTGATTCACATTGAGTTTCAAGTTCTAGCATTAAGTGTTAATTCAGGGTAAGAACACCACTATTGTGCTATTCTGGCCATATACAGTGCAAATTAGCACTCGCGTCTGTTCCCAGCAAATACAGTGTATTGGACTGAAGAGAAGCTCCTGTTTAACTTAGTTTCCAATACTGAGTTGAACTAGATATGCCCCGTTTGTGTAGGAAGCACAGTTCTCTTGTTCTGAGCTAGCTCACTGTACTGGCCCTATAGGAAACACATTAGAGTGCAAGAGTGCCTGTTTCTCAAAAGCAGAGTGTTTTTCTTGTAAGGCAGACTGGGGTTCAATACACTTCCTAAACGGAGTTGATTCACATTGAGTTTCAAGTTCTAGCATTAAGTGTTAATTCAGGGTAAGAACACCACTATTGTGCTATTCTGGCCATAAACAGTGCAAATAGCACTCGCGTCTGTTCCCAGCAAATACAGTGTATTGGACTGAAGAGAAGCTTCTGTTTTACTTAGTTTCCAATACTGAGTTGAACTAGATAAGCCCCGTTTGTGTAGGAAGCACAGTTCTCTTGTTCTGAGCTATATCACTGTACTGGCCCTATAGGAAACACAGTAGAGTGCAAGAGTGCCTGTTTCTCAAAAGCAGAGTGTTTTTCTTGTAAGGCCGACTGGGGTTCAATACAACTTCCTAAACGGAGTTGATTCACATTCAGTTTCAAGTTCTAGCATTAAGTGTTAATTCAGGGTAAGAACACCACAATTGTGCTATTCTGGCCATAAACAGTGCAAATTAGCACTCGCGTCTGTTCCCAGCAAATACAGTGTATTGGACTGAAGAGAAGCTCCTGTTTTACTTAGTTTCCAATACTGAGTTGAACTAGATATGCCCCGTTTGTGTAGGAAGCACAGTTCTCTTGTTCTGAGCTAGCTCACTGTACTGGCCCTATAGGAAACACAGTAGAGTGCAAGAGTGCCTGTTTCTCAAAAGCAGAGTGTTTTTCTTGTAAGGCCGACTGGGGTTCAATACAACTTCCTAAACGGAGTTGATTCACATTGAGTTTCAAGTTCTAGCATTAAGTGTTAATTCAGGGTAAGAACACCACTATTGTGCTATTCTGGCCATAAACAGTGCAAATTAGCACTCGCGTCTGTTCCCAGCAAATACAGTGTATTGGACTGAAGAGAAGCTCCTGTTTTACTTAGTTTCCAATACTGAGTCGAACTAGATATGCCCCGTTTGTGTAGGAAGCACAGTTCTCTTGTTCTGAGCTAGCTCACTGTACTGGCCCTATAGGAAACACAGTAGAGTGCAAGAGTGCCTGTTTCTCAAAAGCAGAGTGTTTTTCTTGTAAGCCCGACTGGGGTTCAATACACTTCCTAAACGGAGTTGATTCACATTGAGTTTCAAGTTCTAGCATTAAGTGTTAATTCAGGGTAAGAACACCACTATTGTGCTATTCTGGCCATAAACAGTGCAAATAGCACTCGCGTCTGTTCCCAGCAAATACAGTGTATTGGACTGAAGAGAAGCTTCTGTTTTACTTAGTTTCCAATCCTGAGTTGAACTAGATATGCCCCGTTTGTGTAGGAAGCACAGTTCTCTTGTTCTGAGCTATCTCACTGTACTGGCCCTATAGGAAACACAGTAGAGTGCAAGAGTGCCTGTTTCTCAAAAGCAGAGTGTTTTTCTTGTAAGGCCGACTGGGGTTTAATACAACTTCCTAAACGGAGTTGATTCACATTCAGTTTCAAGTTCTAGCATTAAGTGTTAATTCAGGGAAAGAACACCACTATTGTGCTATTCTGGCCATAAACAGTGCAAATAGCACTCGCGTCTGTTCCCAGCAAATACAGTGTATTGGACTGAAGAGAAGCTCCTGTTTTACTTAGTTTCCAATACTGAGTTGAACTAGATATGCCCCGTTTGTGTAGGAAGCACAGTTCTCTTGTTCTGAGCTAGCTCACTGTACTGGCCCTATAGGAAACACAGTAGAGTGCAAGAGTGCCTGTTTTTCAAAAGCAGAGTGTTTTTCTTGTAAGGCCGACTGGGGTTCAATACAACTTCCTAAACGGAGTTGATTCACATTGAGTTTCAAGTTCTAGCATTAAGTGTTAATTCAGGGTAAGAACACCACTATTGTGCTATTCTGGCCATAAACAGTGCAAATAGCACTCGCGTCTGTTCCCAGCAAATACAGTGTATTGGACTGAAGAGAAGCTCCTGTTTTACTTAGTTTCCAATACTGAGTTGAACTAGATATGCCCCGTTTGTGTAGGAAGCACAGTTCTCTTGTTCTGAGCTAGCTCACTGTACTGGCCCTATAGGAAACACAGTAGAGTGCAAGAGTGCCTGTTTCTCGAAAGCAGAGTGTTTTTCTTGTAAGGCCGAATGGGGTTCAATACAACTTCCTAAACGGAGTTGATTCACATTGAGTTTCAAGTTCTAGCATTAAGTGTTAATTCAGGGTAAGAACACCACTATTGTGCTATTCTGGCCATAAACAGTGCAAATTAGCACTCGCGTCTGTTCCCAGCAAATACAGTGTATTGGACTGAAGAGAAGCTCCTGTTTTACTTAGTTTCCAATACTGAGTTGAACTAGATATGCCCCGTTTGTGTAGGAAGCACAGTTCTCTTGTTCTGAGCTAGCTCACTGTACTGGCCCTATAGGAAACACAGTAGAGTGAAGAGTGCCTGTTTCTCAAAAGCAGAGTGTTTTTCTTGTAAGGCCGACTGGGGTTCAATACAACTTCCTAAACGGAGTTGATTCACATTCAGTTTCAAGTTCTAGCATTAAGTGTTAATTCAGGGAAAGAACACCACTATTGTGCTATTCTGGCCATAAACAGTGCAATAGCATTCGCGTCTGTTCCCAGCAAATACAGTGTATTGGACTGAAGAGAGGCTCCTGTTTTACTTAGTTTCCAATACTGAGTTGAACTAGATATGCCCCGTTTGTGTAGGAAGCACAGTTCTCTTGTTCTGAGCTAGCTCACTGTACTGGCCCTATAGGAAACACAGTAGAGTGCAAGAGTGCCTGTTTCTCAAAAGCAGAGTGTTTTTCTTGTAAGGCCGACTGTTTTTTTGAGTGCAAGAATGCCCGTTTCTCAATAGCAGAGTGTTTTTCTTGCATGGCACACCAGGGTTCAATTAAACTTCCTAAACGGAGTTGAATCACTTTCAGTTTCAAGTTCTAGCAGCAAGGGTTCATTGAGGCTAAGAACAGCACTCTTGTGCTATTCTGGCCATACACAGTGCAACCAGCTTTCGAATCTTTTCCCAGCAAGTACAGTGTATTGGACTGAAGAGAAGCTCCTGTTTTACTTAGTTTCCAATACTGAGTTGAACTATATATTCCCCGTTTGTGTAGGAAGCACAGTTCTCTTGTTCTGAGCTATCTCACTGTACTGGCCCTATAGGAAACACAGTAGAGTGCAAGAGTGCCTGTTTCTCAAAAGCAGAGTGTTTTTCTTGTAAGGCCGACTGGGGTTCAATACAACTTCCTAAACGGGGTTGATTCACATTGAGTTTCAAGTTCTAGCATTAAGTGTTAATTCAGGGAAAGAACACCACTATTGTGCTATTCTGGCCATAAACAGTGCAAATAGCACTCGCGTCTGTTCCCAGCAAATACAGTGTATTGGACTGAAGAGAAGCTCCTGTTTTACTTAGTTTCCAATACTGAGTTGAACTAGATATGCCCCGTTTGTGTAGGAAGCACAGTTCTCTTGTTCTGAGCTAGCTCACTGTACTGGCCCTATAGGAAACACAGTAGAGTGCAAGAGTGCCTGTTTCTCAAAAGCAGAGTGTTTTTCTTGTAAGGCCGACTGGGGTTCAATACAACTTCCTATACGGAGTTGATTCACATTCAGTTTCAAGTTCTAGCATTAAGTGTTAATTCAGGGTAAGAACACCACTATTGTGCTATTCTGGGCATAAACAGTGCAAATAGCACTCGCGTCTGTTCCCAGCAAATACAGTGTATTGGACTGAAGAGAAGCTCCTGTTTTACTTAGTTTCCAATACTGAGTTGAACTAGATATGCCCCGTTTGTGTAGGAAGCACAGTTCTCTTGTTCTGAGCTAGCTCACTGTACTGGCCCTATAGGAAACACAGTAGAGTGCAAGAGTGCCTGTTTTTCAAAAGCAGAGTGTTTTTCTTGTAAGGCCGACTGGGGTTCAATACAACTTCCTAAACGGAGTTGATTCACATTGAGTTTCAAGTTCTAGCATTAAGTGTTAATTCAGGGTAAGAACACCACTATTGTGCTATTCTGGCCATAAACAGTGCAAATAGCACTCGCGTCTGTTCCCAGCAAATACAGTGTATTGGACTGAAGAGAAGCTCCTGTTTTACTTAGTTTCCAATACTGAGTTGAACTAGATATGCCCCGTTTGTGTAGGAAGCACAGTTCTCTTGTTCTGAGCTAGCTCACTGTACTGGCCCTATAGGAAACACAGTAGAGTGCAAGAGTGCCTGTTTCTCGAAAGCAGAGTGTTTTTCTTGTAAGGCCGACTGGGGTTCAATACAACTTCCTAAACGGAGTTGATTCACATTGAGTTTCAAGTTCTAGCATTAAGTGTTAATTCAGGGTAAGAACACCACTATTGTGCTATTCTGGCCATAAACAGTGCAAATTAGCACTCGCGTCTGTTCCCAGCAAATACAGTGTATTGGACTGAAGAGAAGCTCTTGTTTTACTTAGTTTCCAATACTGAGTTGAACTAGATATGCCCCGTTTGTGTAGGAAGCACAGTTCTCTTGTTCTGAGCTAGCTCACTGTACTGGCCCTATAGGAAACACAGTAGAGTGAAGAGTGCCTGTTTCTCAAAAGCAGAGTGTTTTTCTTGTAAGGCCGACTGGGGTTCAATACAACTTCCTAAACGGAGTTGATTCACATTGAGTTTCAAGTTCTAGCATTAAGTGTTAATTCATGGAAAGAACACCCCTATTGTGCTATTCTGGCCATAAACAGTGCAATAGCACTCGCGTCTGTTCCCAGCAAATACAGTGTATTGGACTGAAGAGAGGCTCCTGTTTTACTTAGTTTCCAATACTGAGTTGAACTAGATATGCCCCGTTTGTGTAGGAAGCACAGTTCTCTTGTTCTGAGCTAGCTCACTGTACTGGCCCTATAGGAAACACAGTAGAGTGCAAGAGTGCCTGTTTCTCAAAAGCAGAGTGTTTTTCTTGTAAGGCCGACTGTTTTTTTGAGTGCAAGAATGCCCGTTTCTCAATAGCAGAGTGTTTTTCTTGCATGGCACACCAGGGTTCAATTAAACTTCCTAAACGGAGTTGAATCACTTTCAGTTTCAAGTTCTAGCAGCAAGGGTTCATTGAGGCTAAGAACAGCACTCTTGTGCTATTCTGGCCATACACAGTGCAACCAGCATTCGAATCTTTTCCCAGCAAGTACAGTGTATTGGACTGAAGAGAAGCTCCTGTTTTACTTAGTTTCCAATACTGAGTTGAACTATATATTCCCCGTTTGTGTAGGAAGCACAGTTCTCTTGTTCTGAGCTATCTCACTGTACTGGCCCTATAGGAAACACAGTAGAGTGCAAGAGTGCCTGTTTCTCAAAAGCAGAGTGTTTTTCTTGTAAGGCCGACTGGGGTTCAATACAACTTCCTAAACGGGGTTGATTCACATTGAGTTTCAAGTTCTAGCATTAAGTGTTAATTCAGGGAAAGAACACCACTATTGTGCTATTCTGGCCATAAACAGTGCAAATAGCACTCGCGTCTGTTCCCAGCAAATACAGTGTATTGGACTGAAGAGAAGCTCCTGTTTTACTTAGTTTCCAATACTGAGTTGAACTAGATATGCCCCGTTTGTGTAGGAAGCACAGTTCTCTTGTTCTGAGCTAGCTCACTGTACTGGCCCTATAGGAAACACAGTAGAGTGTAAGATTGCCTGTTTCTCAAAAGCAGAGTGTTTTTCTTGTAAGGCCGACTGGGGTTCAATACAACTTCCTAAACGGAGTTGATTCACATTCAGTTTCAAGTTCTAGCCTTAAGTGTTAATTCAGGGTAAGAACACCACTATTGTGCTATTCTGGCCATAAACAGTGCAAATAGCACTCGCGTCTGTTCCCAGCAAATACAGTGTATTGGACTGAAGAGAAGCTCCTGTTTTACTTAGTTTCCAATACTGAGTTGAACTAGATATGCCCCGTTTGTGTAGGAAGCACAGTTCTCTTGTTCTGAGCTAGCTCACTGTACTGGCCCTATAGGAAACACAGTAGAGTGCAAGAGTGCCTGTTTCTCAAAAGCAGAGTGTTTTTCTTGTAAGCCCGACTGGGGTTCAATACACTTCCTAAACGGAGTTGATTCACATTGAGTTTCAAGTTCTAGCATTAAGTGTTAATTCAGGGTAAGAACACCACTATTGTGCTATTCTGGCCATAAACAGTGCAAATAGCACTCGCGTCTGTTCCCAGCAAATACAGTGTATTGGACTGAAGAGAAGCTTCTGTTTTACTTAGTTTCCAATACTGAGTTGAACTAGATATGCCCCGTTTGTGTAGGAAGCACAGTTCTCTTGTTCTGAGCTATCTCACTGTACTGGCCCTATAGGAAACACAGTAGAGTGCAAGAGTGCCTGTTTCTCAAAAGCAGAGTGTTTTTCTTGTAAGGCCGACTGGGGTTCAATACAACTTCCTAAACGGAGTTGATTCACATTGAGTTTCAAGTTCTAGCATTAAGTGTTAATTCAGGGTAAGAACACCACTATTGTGCTATTCTGGCCATAAACAGTGCAAATTAGCACTTGCGTCTGTTCCCAGCAAATACAGTGTATTGGACTGAAGAGAAGCTCCTGTTTTACTTAGTTTCCAATACTGAGTTGAACTAGATATGCCCCGTTTGTGTAGGAAGCACAGTTCTCTTGTTCTGAGCTAGCTCACTGTACTGGCCCTATAGGAAACACAGTAGAGTGCAAGAGTGCCTGTTTCTCAAAAGCAGAGTGTTTTTCTTGTAAGGCCGACTGGGGTTCAATACAACTTCCTAAACGGAGTTGATTCACATTCAGTTTCAAGTTCTAGCATTAAGTGTTAATTCAGGGTAAGAACACCACTATTGTGCTATTCTGGCCATAAACAGTGCAAATAGCACCCGCGTCTGTTCCCAGCAAATACAGTGTATTGGACTGAAGAGAAGCTCCTGTTTTACTTAGTTTCCAATACTGAGTTGAACTAGATATGCCCCGTTTGTGTAGGAAGCACAGTTCTCTTGTTCTGAGCTATCTCACTGTACTGGCCCTATAGGAAACACAGTAGAGTGCAAGAGTGCCTGTTTCTCAAAAGCAGAGTGTTTTTCTTGTAAGGCCGACTGGGGTTCAATACAACTTCCTAAACGGAGTTGATTCACATTGAGTTTCAAGTTCTAGCATTAAGTGTTAATTCAGGGTAAGAACACCACTATTGTGCTATTCTGGCCATAAACAGTGCAAATAGCACTCGCGTCTGTTCCCAGCAAATACAGTGTATTGGACTGAAGAGAAGCTCCTGTTTTACTTAGTTTCCAATACTGAGTTGAACTAGATATGCCCCGTTTGTGTAGGAAGCACAGTTCTCTTGTTCTGAGCTATCTCACTGTACTGGCCCTATAGGAAACACAGTAGAGTGCAAGAGTGCCTGTTTCTCAAAAGCAGAGTGTTTTTCTTGTAAGGCCGACTGGGGTTCAATACAACTTCCTAAACGGAGTTGATTCACATTGAGTTTCAAGTTCTAGCATTAAGTGTTAATTCAGGGTAAGAACACCACTATTGTGCTATTCTGGCCATAAACAGTGCAAATTAGCACTCGCGTCTGTTCCCAGCAAATACAGTGTATTGGACTGAAGAGAAGCTCCTGTTTTACTTAGTTTCCAATACTGAGTTGAACTAGATATGCCCCGTTTGTGTAGGAAGCACAGTTCTCTTGTTCTGAGCTAGCTCACTGTACTGGCCCTATGGAAACACAGTAGAGTGAAGAGTGCCTGTTTCTCAAAAGCAGAGTGTTTTTCTTGTAAGGCCGACTGGGGTTCAATACAACTTCCTAAACGGAGTTGATTCACATTCAGTTTCAAGTTCTAGCATTAAGTGTTAATTCAGGGAAAGAACACCACTATTGTGCTATTCTGGCCATAAACAGTGCAATAGCACTCGCGTCTGTTCCCAGCAAATACAGTGTATTGGACTGAAGAGAGGCTCCTGTTTTACTTAGTTTCCAATACTGAGTTGAACTAGAAATGCCCCGTTTGTGTAGGAAGCACAGTTCTCTTGTTCTGAGCTAGCTCACTGTACTGGCCCTATAGGAAACACAGTAGAGTGCAAGAGTGCCTGTTTCTCAAAAGCAGAGTGTTTTTCTTGTAAGGCCGACTGGGGTTCAATACACTTCCTAAACGGAGTTGATTCACATTGAGTTTCAAGTTCTAGCATTAAGTGTTAATTCAGGGTAAGAACACCACTATTGTGCTATTCTGGCCATAAACAGTGCAAATAGCACTCGCGTCTGTTCCCAGCAAATACAGTGTATTGGACTGAAGAGAAGCTTCTGTTTTACTTAGTTTCCAATACTGAGTTGAACTAGATATGCCCCGTTTGTGTAGGAAGCACAGTTCTCTTGTTCTGAGCTATCTCACTGTACTGGCCCTATAGGAAACACAGTAGAGTGCAAGAGTGCCTGTTTCTCAAAAGCAGAGTGTTTTTCTTGTAAGGCCGACTGGGGTTCAATACAACTTCCTAAACGGAGTTGATTCACATTGAGTTTCAAGTTCTAGCATTAAGTGTTAATTCAGGGTAAGAACACCACTATTGTGCTATTCTGGCCATAAACAGTGCAAATTAGCACTCGCGTCTGTTCCCAGCAAATACAGTGTATTGGACTGAAGAGAAGCTCCTGTTTTACTTAGTTTCCAATACTGAGTTGAACTAGATATGCCCCGTTTGTGTAGGAAGCACAGTTCTCTTGTTCTGAGCTAGCTCACTGTACTGGCCCTATAGGAAACACAGTAGAGTGCAAGAGTGCCTGTTTCTCAAAAGCAGAGTGTTTTTCTTGTAAGGCCGACTGGGGTTCAATACAACTTCCTAAACGGAGTTGATTCACATTCAGTTTCAAGTTCTAGCATTAAGTGTTAATTCAGGGTAAGAACACCACTATTGTGCTATTCTGGCCATAAACAGTGCAAATAGCACTCGCGTCTGTTCCCAGCAAATACAGTGTATTGGACTGAAGAGAAGCTCCTGTTTTACTTAGTTTCCAATACTGAGTTGAACTAGATATGCCCCGTTTGTGTAGGAAGCACAGTTCTCTTGTTCTGAGCTATCTCACTGTACTGGCCCTATAGGAAACACAGTAGAGTGCAAGAGTGCCTGTTTCTCAAAAGCAGAGTATTTTTCTTGTAAGGCCGACTGGGGTTCAATACAACTTCCTAAACGGAGTTGATTCACATTGAGTTTCAAGTTCTAGCATTAAGTGTTAATTCAGGGTAAGAACACCACTATTGTGCTATTCTGGCCATAAACAGTGCAAATTAGCACTCGCGTCTGTTCCCAGCAAATACAGTGTATTGGACTGAAGAGAAGCTCCTGTTTTACTTAGTTTCCAATACTGAGTTGAACTAGATATGCCCCGTTTGTGTAGGAAGCACAGTTCTCTTGTTCTGAGCTAGCTCACTGTACTGGCCCTATAGGAAACACAGTAGAGTGAAGAGTGCCTGTTTCTCAAAAGCAGAGTGTTTTTCTTGTAAGGCCGACTGGGGTTCAATACAACTTCCTAAACGGAGTTGATTCACATTCAGTTTCAAGTTCTAGCATTAAGTGTTAATTCAGGGAAAGAACACCACTATTGTGCTATTCTGGCCATAAACAGTGCAATAGCACTCGCGTCTGTTCCCAGCAAATACAGTGTATTGGACTGAAGAGAGGCTCCTGTTTTACTTAGTTTCCAATACTGAGTTGAACTAGATATGCCCCGTTTGTGTAGGAAGCACAGTTCTCTTGTTCTGAGCTAGCTCACTGTACTGGCCCTATAGGAAACACAGTAGAGTGCAAGAGTGCCTGTTTCTCAAATGCAGAGTGTTTTTCTTGTAAGGCCGACTGGGGTTCAATACACTTCCTAAACGGAGTTGATTCACATTGAGTTTCAAGTTCTAGCATTAAGTGTTAATTCAGGGTAAGAACACCACTATTGTGCTATTCTGGCCATAAACAGTGCAAATAGCACTCGCGTCTGTTCCCAGCAAATACAGTGTATTGGACTGAAGAGAAGCTTCTGTTTTACTTAGTTTCCAATACTGAGTTGAACTAGACATGCCCCGTTTGTGTAGGAAGCACAGTTCTCTTGTTCTGAGCTATCTCACTGTACTGGCCCTATAGGAAACACAGTAGAGTGCAAGAGTGCCTGTTTCTCAAAAGCAGAGTGTTTTTCTTGTAAGGCCGACTGGGGTTCAATACAACTTCCTAAACGGAGTTGATTCACATTCAGTTTCAAGTTCTAGCATTAAGTGTTAATTCAGGGTAAGAACACCACTATTGTGCTATTCTGGCCATAAAGAGTGCAAATAGCACTCGCGTCTGTTCCCAGCAAATACAGTGTATTGGACTGAAGAGAAGCTCCTGTTTTACTTAGTTTCCAATACTGAGTTGAACTAGATATGCCCCGTTTGTGTAGGAAGCACAGTTCTCTGGTTCTGAGCTATCTCACTGTACTGGCCCTACAGGAAACACAGTAGAGTGCAAGAGTGCCTGTTTCTCAAAAGCAGAGTGTTTTTCTTGTAAGGCCGACTGGGGTTCAATACAACTTCCTAAACGGAGTTGATTCACATTCAGGTTCAAGTTCTAGCATTAAGTGTTAATTCAGGGTAAGAACACCACTATTGTGCTATTCTGGCCATAAACAGTGCAAATAGCACTCGCGTCTGTTCCCAGCAAATACAGTGTATTGGACTGAAGAGAAGCTCCTGTTTTACTTAGTTTCCAATACTGAGTTGAACTAGATATGCCCCGTTTGTGTAGGAAGCACAGTTCTCTTGTTCTGAGCTATATCACTGTACTGGCCCTATAGGAAACACAGTAGAGTACAAGAGTGCCTGTTTCTCAAAAGCAGAGTGTTTTTCTTGTAAGGCCGACTGGGGTTCAGTACAACTTCCTAAACGGAGTTGACTCACATTGAGTTTCAAGTTCTAGCATTAAGTGTTAATTCAGGGTAAAAACACCACTATTGTGCTATTCTGGCCATAAACAGTGCAAATAGCACTCGCGTCTGTTCCCAGCAAATACAGTGTATTGGAATCAATAGAAGCTCCTGTTTTACTTAGTTTCCAATACTGAGTTGAACTAGATATGCCCCGTTTGTGTAGGAAGCACAGTTCTCTTGTTCTGAGCTAGCTCACTGTACTGGCCCTATAGGAAACACAGTAGAGTGCAAGAGTGCCTGTTTCTCAAAAGCAGAGTGTTTTTCTTGTAAGGCCGACTGGGGTTCAATACAACTTCCTAAACGGAGTTGATTCACATTGAGGTTCAAGTTCTAGCATTAAGTGTTAATTCAGGGTAAGAACACCACTATTGTGCTATTCTGGCCATAAACAGTGCAAATAGCACTCGCGTCTGTTCCCAGCAAATACAGTGTATTGGACTGAAGAGAAGCTCCTGTTTTACTTAGTTTCCAATACTGAGTTGAACTAGATATGCCCCGTTTGTGTAGGAAGCACAGTTCTCTTGTTCTGAGCTAGCTCACTGTACTGGCCCTATAGGAAACACAGTAGAGTGCAAGAGTGCCTGTTTCTCAAAAGCAGAGTGTTTTTCTTGTAAGGCCGACTGGGGTTCATACAACTTCCTAAACGGAGTTGATTCACATTGAGTTTCAAGTTCTAGCATTAAGTGTTAATTCAGGGTAAGAACACCACTATTGTGCTATTCTGGCCATAAACAGTGCAAATAGCACTCGCGTCTGTTCCCAGCAAATACAGTGTATTGGACTGAAGAGAAGCTCCTGTTTTACTTAGTTTCCAATACTGAGTTGAACTAGATATGCCCCGTTTGTGTAGGAAGCACAGTTCTCTTGTTCTGATCTAGCTCACTGTACTGGCCCTATAGGAAACACAGTAGAGTGCAAGAGTGCCTGTTTCTCAAAAGCAGAGTGTTTTTCTTGTAAGGCCGACTGGGGTTCAATACAACTTCCTAAACGGAGTTGATTCACATTCAGTATCAAGTTCTAGCATTAAGTGTTAATTCAGGGTAAGAACACCACTATTGTGCTATTCTGGCCATAAACAGTGCAAATAGCACTCGCGTCTGTTCCCAGCAAATACAGTGTATTGGACTCAATAGAAGCTCCTGTTTTACTTAGTTTCCAATACTGAGTTGAACTAGATATGCCCCGTTTGTGTAGGAAGCACAGTTCTCTTGTTCTGAGCTATATCACTCTACTGGCCCTATAGGAAACACAGTAGAGTACAAGAGTGCCTGTTTCTCAAAAGCAGAGTGTTTTTCTTGTAAGGCCGACTGGGGTTCAATACAACTTCCTAAACGGAGTTGACTCACATTGAGTTTCAAGTTCTAGCATTAAGTGTTAATTCAGGGTAAGAACACCACTATTGTGCTATTCTGGCCATAAACAGTGCAAATAGCACTCGCGTCTGTTCCCAGCAAATACAGTGTATTGGACTGAAGAGAAGCTCCTGTTTTACTTAGTTTCCAATACTGAGTTGAACTAGATATGCCCCGTTTGTGTAGGAAGCACAGTTCTCTTGTTCTGAGCTAGCTCACTGTACTGGCCCTATAGGAAACACAGTAGAGTGCAAGAGTGCCTGTTTCTGAAAAGCAGAGTGTTTTTCTTGTAAGGCCGACTGGGGTTCAATACAACTTCCTAAACGGAGTTGATTCACATTGAGTTTCAAGTTCTAGCATTAAGTGTTAATTCAGGGTAAGAACACCACTATTGTGCTATTCTGGCCATAAACAGTGCAAATAGAACTCGCGTCTGTTCCCAGCAAATACAGTGTATTGGACTGAAGAGAAGCTCCTGTTTTACTTAGTTTCCAATACTGAGTTGAAATAGATATGCCCCGTTTGTGTAGGAAGCACAGTTCTCTTGTTCTGAGCTAGCTCACTGTACTGGCCCTATAGGAAACACAGTAGAGTGCAAGAGTGCCTGTTTCTCAAAAGCAGAGTGTTTTTCTTGTAAGGCCGACTGGGGTTCAATACAACTTCCTAAACGGAGTTGATTCACATTCAGTTTCAAGTTCTAGCATTAAGTGTTAATTCAGGGAAAGAACACCACTATTGTGCTATTCTGGCATAAACAGTGCAAATAGCACTCGCGTCTGTTCCCAGCAAATACAGTGTATTGGACTCAATAGAAGCTCCTGTTTTACTTAGTTTCCAATACTGAGTTGAACTAGATATGCCCCGTTTGTGTAGGAAGCACAGTTCTCTTGTTCTGAGCTAGCTCACTGTACTGGCCCTATAGGAAACACAGTAGAGTGCAAGAGTGCCTGTTTCTCAAAAGCAGAGTGTTTTTCTTGTAAGGCCGACTGGGGTTCAATACAACTTCCTAAACGGAGTTGATTCACATTGAGTTTCAAGTTCTAGCATTAAGTGTTAATTCAGGGTAAGAACACCACTATTGTGCTATTCTGGCCATAAACAGTGCAAATAGCACTCGCGTCTGTTCCCAGCAAATACAGTGTATTGGACTGAAGAGAAGCTCCTGTTTTACTTAGTTTCCAATACTGAGTTGAACTAGATATGCCCCGTTTGTGTAGGAAGCACAGTTCTCTTGTTCTGAGCTAGCTCACTGTACTGGCCCTATAGGAAACACAGTAGAGTGCAAGAGTGCCTGTTTCTCAATAGCAGAGTGTTTTTCTTGTAAGGCCGACTGGGGTTCAATACAACTTCCTAAACGGAGTTGATTCACATTGAGTTTCAAGTTCTAGCATTAAGTGTTAATTCAGGGTAAGAACACCACTATTGTGCTATTCTGGCCATAAACAGTGCAAATAGCACTCGCGTCTGTTCCCAGCAAATACAGTGTATTGGACTGAAGAGAAGCTCCTGTTTTACTTAGTTTCCAATACTGAGTTGAACTAGATATGCCCCGTTTGTGTAGGAAGCACAGTTCTCTTGTTCTGAGCTAGCTCACTGTACTGGCCCTATAGGAAACACAGTAGAGTGCAAGAGTGCCTGTTTCTCAAAAGCAGAGTATTTTTCTTGTAAGGCCGACTGGGGTTCAATACAACTTCCTAAACGGAGTTGATTCACATTCAGTTTCAAGTTCTAGCATTAAGTGTTAATTCAGGGTAAGAACACCACTATTGTGCTATTCTGGCCATAAACAGTGCAAATAGCACTCGCGTCTGTTCCCAGCAAATACAGTGTATTGGACTGAAGAGAAGCTCCTGTTTTACTTAGTTTCCAATACTGAGTTGAACTAGATATGCCCCGTTTGTGTAGGAAGCACAGTTCTCTTGTTCTGAGCTAGCTCACTGTACTGGCCCTATAGGAAACACAGTAGAGTGCAAGAGTGCCTGTTTCTCAAAAGCAGAGTGTTTTTCTTGTAAGGCCGACTGGGGTTCAATACAACTTCCTAAACGGAGTTGATTCACATTGAGTTTCAAGTTCTAGCATTAAGTGTTAATTCAGGGTAAGAACACCACTATTGTGCTATTCTGGCCATAAACAGTGCAAATAGCACTCGCGTCTGTTCCCAGCAAATACAGTGTATTGGACTGAAGAGAAGCTCCTGTTTTACTTAGTTTCCAATACTGAGTTGAACTAGATATGCCCCGTTTGTGTAGGAAGCACAGTTCTCTTGTTCTGAGCTATCTCACTGTACTGGCCCTATAGGAAACACAGTAGAGTACAAGAGTGCCTGTTTCTCAAAAGCAGAGTGTTTTTCTTGTAAGGCCGACTGGGGTTCAATACAACTTCCTAAACGGAGTTGATTCACATTGAGTTTCAAGTTCTAGCATTAAGTGTTAATTCAGGGTAAGAACACCACTATTGTGCTATTCTGGCCATAAACAGTGCAAATAGCACTCGCGTCTGTTCCCAGCAAATACAGTGTATTGGACTGAAGAGAAGCTCCTGTTTTACTTAGTTTCCAATACTGAGTTGAACTAGATATGCCCCGTTTGTGTAGGAAGCACAGTTCTCTTGTTCTGAGCTAGCTCACTGTACTGGCCCTATAGGAAACACAGTAGAGTGCAAGAGTGCCTGTTTCTCAAAAGCAGAGTGTTTTTCTTGTAAGGCCGACTGGGGTTCATACAACTTCCTAAACGGAGTTGATTCACATTGAGTTTCAAGTTCTAGCATTAAGTGTTAATTCAGGGTAAGAACACCACTATTGTGCTATTCTGGCCATAAACAGTGCAAATAGCACTCGCGTCTGTTCCCAGCAAATACAGTGTATTGGACTGAAGAGAAGCTCCTGTTTTACTTAGTTTCCAATACTGAGTTGAACTAGATATGCCCCGTTTGTGTAGGAAGCACAGTTCTCTTGTTCTGATCTAGCTCACTGTACTGGCCCTATAGGAAACACAGTAGAGTGCAAGAGTGCCTGTTTCTCAAAAGCAGAGTGTTTTTCTTGTAAGGCCGACTGGGGTTCAATACAACTTCCTAAACGGAGTTGATTCACATTCAGTATCAAGTTCTAGCATTAAGTGTTAATTCAGGGTAAGAACACCACTATTGTGCTATTCTGGCCATAAACAGTGCAAATAGCACTTGCGTCTGTTCCCAGCAAATACAGTGTATTGGACTCAATAGAAGCTCCTGTTTTACTTAGTTTCCAATACTGAGTTGAACTAGATATGCCCCGTTTGTGTAGGAAGCACAGTTCTCTTGTTCTGAGCTATATCACTCTACTGGCCCTATAGGAAACACAGTAGAGTACAAGAGTGCCTGTTTCTCAAAAGCAGAGTGTTTTTCTTGTAAGGCCGACTGGGGTTCAATACAACTTCCTAAACGGAGTTGACTCACATTGAGTTTCAAGTTCTAGCATTAAGTGTTAATTCAGGGTAAGAACACCACTATTGTGCTATTCTGGCCAAAAACAGTGCAAATAGCACTCGCGTCTGTTCCCAGCAAATACAGTGTATTGGACTGAAGAGAAGCTCCTGTTTTACTTAGTTTCCAATACTGAGTTGAACTAGATATGCCCCGTTTGTGTAGGAAGCACAGTTCTCTTGTTCTGAGCTAGCTCACTGTACTGGCCCTATAGGAAACACAGTAGAGTGCAAGAGTGCCTGTTTCTGAAAAGCAGAGTGTTTTTCTTGTAAGGCCGACTGGGGTTCAATACAACTTCCTAAACGGAGTTGATTCACATTGAGTTTCAAGTTCTAGCATTAAGTGTTAATTCAGGGTAAGAACACCACTATTGTGCTATTCTGGCCATAAACAGTGCAAATAGAACTCGCGTCTGTTCCCAGCAAATACAGTGTATTGGACTGAAGAGAAGCTCCTGTTTTACTTAGTTTCCAATACTGAGTTGAAATAGATATGCCCCGTTTGTGTAGGAAGCACAGTTCTCTTGTTCTGAGCTAGCTCACTGTACTGGCCCTATAGGAAACACAGTAGAGTGCAAGAGTGCCTGTTTCTCAAAAGCAGAGTGTTTTTCTTGTAAGGCCGACTGGGGTTCAATACAACTTCCTAAACGGAGTTGATTCACATTCAGTTTCAAGTTCTAGCATTAAGTGTTAATTCAGGGAAAGAACACCACTATTGTGCTATTCTGGCCATAAACAGTGCAAATAGCACTCGCGTCTGTTCCCAGCAAATACAGTGTATTGGACTCAATAGAAGCTCCTGTTTTACTTAGTTTCCAATACTGAGTTGAACTAGATATGCCCCGTTTGTGTAGGAAGCACAGTTCTCTTGTTCTGAGCTAGCTCACTGTACTGGCCCTATAGGAAACACAGTAGAGTGCAAGAGTGCCTGTTTCTCAAAAGCAGAGTGTTTTTCTTGTAAGGCCGACTGGGGTTCAATACAACTTCCTAAACGGAGTTGATTCACATTGAGTTTCAAGTTCTAGCATTAAGTGTTAATTCAGGGTAAGAACACCACTATTGTGCTATTCTGGCCATAAACAGTGCAAATAGCACTCGCGTCTGTTCCCAGCAAATACAGTGTATTGGACTGAAGAGAAGCTCCTGTTTTACTTAGTTTCCAATACTGAGTTGAACTAGATATGCCCCGTTTGTGTAGGAAGCACAGTTCTCTTGTTCTGAGCTAGCTCACTGTACTGGTCCTATAGGAAACACAGTAGAGTGCAAGAGTGCCTGTTTCTCAATAGCAGAGTGTTTTTCTTGTAAGGCCGACTGGGGTTCAATACAACTTCCTAAACGGAGTTGATTCACATTGAGTTTCAAGTTCTAGCATTAAGTGTTAATTCAGGGTAAGAACACCACTATTGTGCTATTCTGGCCATAAACAGTGCAAATAGCACTCGCGTCTGTTCCCAGCAAATACAGTGTATTGGACTGAAGAGAAGCTCCTGTTTTACTTAGTTTCCAATACTGAGTTGAAATAGATATGCCCCGTTTGTGTAGGAAGCACAGTTCTCTTGTTCTGAGCTAGCTCACTGTACTGGCCCTATAGGAAACACAGTAGAGTGCAAGAGTGCCTGTTTCTCAAAAGCAGAGTATTTTTCTTGTAAGGCCGACTGGGGTTCAATACAACTTCCTAAACGGAGTTGATTCACATTCAGTTTCAAGTTCTAGCATTAAGTGTTAATTCAGGGTAAGAACACCACTATTGTGCTATTCTGGCCATAAACAGTGCAAATAGCACTCGCGTCTGTTCCCAGCAAATACAGTGTATTGGACTGAAGAGAAGCTCCTGTTTTACTTAGTTTCCAATACTGAGTTGAACTAGATATGCCCCGTTTGTGTAGGAAGCACAGTTCTCTTGTTCTGAGCTAGCTCACTGTACTGGCCCTATAGGAAACACAGTAGAGTGCAAGAGTGCCTGTTTCTCAAAAGCAGAGTGTTTTTCTTGTAAGGCCGACTGGGGTTCAATACAACTTCCTAAACGGAGTTGATTCACATTGAGTTTCAAGTTCTAGCATTAAGTGTTAATTCAGGGTAAGAACACCACTATTGTGCTATTCTGGCCATAAACAGTGCAAATAGCACTCGCGTCTGTTCCCAGCAAATACAGTGTATTGGACTGAAGAGAAGCTCCTGTTTTACTTAGTTTCCAATACTGAGTTGAACTAGATATGCCCCGTTTGTGTAGGAAGCACAGTTCTCTTGTTCTGAGCTATCTCACTGTACTGGCCCTATAGGAAACACAGTAGAGTACAAGAGTGCCTGTTTCTCAAAAGCAGAGTGTTTTTCTTGTAAGGCCGACTGGGGTTCAATACAACTTCCTAAACGGAGTTGATTCACATTGAGTTTCAAGTTCTAGCATTAAGTGTTAATTCAGGGTAAGAACACCACTATTGTGCTATTCTGGCCATAAACAGTGCAAATAGCACTCGCGTCTGTTCCCAGCAAATACAGTGTATTGGACTGAAGAGAAGCTCCTGTTTTACTTAGTTTCCAATACTGAGTTGAACTAGATATGCCCCGTTTGTGTAGGAAGCACAGTTCTCTTGTTCTGAGCTAGCTCACTGTACTGGCCCTATAGGAAACACAGTAGAGTGCAAGAGTGCCTGTTTCTCAAAAGCAGAGTGTTTTTCTTGTAAGGCCGACTGGGGTTCAATACAACTTACTAAACGGAGTTGATTCACATTGAGTTTCAAGTTCTAGCATTAAGTGTTAATTCAGGGTAAGAACACCACTATTGTGCTATTCTGGCCATAAACAGTGCAAATTAGCACTCGCGTCTGTTCCCAGCAAATACAGTGTATTGGACTGAAGAGAAGCTCCTGTTTTACTTAGTGTCCAATACTGAGTTGAACTAGATATGCCCCGTTTGTGTAGGAAGCACAGTTCTCTTGTTCTGAGCTATATCACTCTACTGGCCCTATAGGAAACACAGTAGAGTACAAGAGTGCCTGTTTCTCAAAAGCAGAGTGTTTTTCTTGTAAGGCCGACTGGGGTTCAATACAACTTCCTAAACGGAGTTGACTCACATTGAGTTTCAAGTTCTAGCATTAAGTGTTAATTCAGGGTAAGAACACCACTATTGTGCTATTCTGGCCATAAACAGTGCAAATAGCACTCGCGTCTGTTCCCAGCAAATACAGTGTATTGGACTGAAGAGAAGCTCCTGTTTTACTTAGTTTCCAATACTGAGTTGAACTAGATATGCCCCGTTTGTGTAGGAAGCACAGTTCTCTTGTTCTGAGCTAGCTCACTGTACTGGCCCTATAGGAAACACAGTAGAGTGCAAGAGTGCCTGTTTCTCAAAAGCAGAGTGTTTTTCTTGTAAGGCCGACTGGGGTTCAATACAACTTCCTAAACGGAGTTGATTCACATTGAGTTTCAAGTTCTAGCATTAAGTGTTAATTCAGGGTAAGAACACCACTATTGTGCTATTCTGGCCATAAACAGTGCAAATAGCACTCGCGTCTGTTCCCAGCAAATACAGTGTATTGGACTGAAGAGAAGCTCCTGTTTTACTTAGTTTCCAATACTGAGTTGAACTAGATATGCCCCGTTTGTGTAGGAAGCACAGTTCTCTTGTTCTGAGCTATCTCACTGTACTGGCCCTATAGGAAACACAGTAGAGTACAAGAGTGCCTGTTTCTCAAAAGCAGAGTGTTTTTCTTGTAAGGCCGACTGGGGTTCAATACAACTTCCTAAACGGAGTTGATTCACATTGAGTTTCAAGTTCTAGCATTAAGTGTTAATTCAGGGTAAGAACACCACTATTGTGCTATTCTGGCCATAAACAGTGCAAATAGCACTCGCGTCTGTTCCCAGCAAATACAGTGTATTGGACTGAAGAGAAGCTCCTGTTTTACTTAGTTTCCAATACTGACTTGAACTAGATATGCCCCGTTTGTGTAGGAAGCACAGTTCTCTTGTTCTGAGCTAGCTCACTGTACTGGCCCTATAGGAAACACAGTAGAGTGCAAGAGTGCCTGTTTCTCAAAAGCAGAGTGTTTTTCTTGTAAGGCCGACTGGGGTTCAATACAACTTACTAAACGGAGTTGATTCACATTGAGTTTCAAGTTCTAGCATTAAGTGTTAATTCAGGGTAAGAACACCACTATTGTGCTATTCTGGCCATAAACAGTGCAAATTAGCACTCGCGTCTGTTCCCAGCAAATACAGTGTATTGGACTGAAGAGAAGCTCCTGTTTTACTTAGTTTCCAATACTGAGTTGAACTAGATATGCCCCGTTTGTGTAGGAAGCACAGTTCTCTTGTTCTGAGCTATATCACTCTACTGGCCCTATAGGAAACACAGTAGAGTACAAGAGTGCCTGTTTCTCAAAAGCAGAGTGTTTTTCTTGTAAGGCCGACTGGGGTTCAATACAACTTCCTAAACGGAGTTGACTCACATTGAGTTTCAAGTTCTAGCATTAAGTGTTAATTCAGGGTAAGAACACCACTATTGTGCTATTCTGGCCATAAACAGTGCAAATAGCACTCGCGTCTGTTCCCAGCAAATACAGTGTATTGGACTCAATAGAAGCTCCTGTTTTACTTAGTTTCCAATACTGAGTTGAACTAGATATGCCCCGTTTGTGTAGGAAGCACAGTTCTCTTGTTCTGAGCTATCTCACTGTACTGGCCCTATAGGAAACACAGTAGAGTGCAAGAGTGCCTGTTTCTCAAAAGCAGAGTGTTTTTCTTGTAAGGCCGACTGGGGTTCAATACAACTTCCTAAACGGAGTTGATTCACATTGAGTTTCAAGTTCTAGCATTAAGTGTTAATTCAGGGTAAGAACACCACTATTGTGCTATTCTGGCCATAAACAGTGCAAATAGCACTCGCGTCTGTTCCCAGCAAATACAGTGTATTGGACTGAAGAGAAGCTCCTGTTTTACTTAGTTTCCAATACTGAGTTGAACTAGATATGCCCCGTTTGTGTAGGAAGCACAGTTCTCTTGTTCTGAGCTAGCTCACTGTACTGGCCCTATAGGAAACACAGTAGAGTGCAAGAGTGCCTGTTTCTCAAAAGCAGAGTGTTTTTCTTGTAAGGCCGACTGGGGTTCAATACAACTTCCTAAACGGAGTTGATTCACATTGAGTTTCAAGTTCTAGCATTAAGTGTTAATTCAGGGTAAGAACACCACTATTGTGCTATTCTGGCCAAAAACAGTGCAAATAGCACTCGCGTCTGTTCCCAGCAAATACAGTGTATTGGACTGAAGAGAAGCTCCTGTTTTACTTAGTTTCCAATACTGAGTTGAACTAGATATGCCCCGTTTGTGTAGGAAGCACAGTTCTCTTGTTCTGATCTAGCTCACTGTACTGGCCCTATAGGAAACACAGTAGAGTGCAAGAGTGCCTGTTTCTCAAAAGCAGAGTGTTTTTCTTGTAAGGCCGACTGGGGTTCAATACAACTTCCTAAACGGAGTTGATTCACATTCAGTTTCAAGTTCTAGCATTAAGTGTTAATTCAGGGTAAGAACACCACTATTGTGCTATTCTGGCCATAAACACTGCAAATAGCACTCGCGTCTGTTCCCAGCAAATACAGTGTATTGGACTCAATAGAAGCTCCTGTTTTACTTAGTTTCCAATACTGAGTTGAACTAGATATGCCCCGTTTGTGTAGGAAGCACAGTTCTCTTGTTCTGAGCTAGCTCACTGTACTGGCCCTATAGGAAACACAGTAGAGTGCAAGAGTGCCTGTTTCTCAAAAGCAGAGTGTTTTTCTTGTAAGGCCGACTGGGGTTCAATACAACTTCCTAAACGGAGTTGACTCACATTGAGTTTCAAGTTCTAGCATTAAGTGTTAATTCAGGGTAAGAACACCACTATTGTGCTATTCTGGCCATAAACAGTGCAAATAGCACTCGCGTCTGTTCCCAGCAAATACAGTGTATTGGACTCAATAGAAGCTCCTGTTTTACTTAGTTTCCAATACTGAGTTGAACTAGATATGCCCCGTTTGTGTAGGAAGCACAGTTCTCTTGTTCTGAGCTAGCTCACTGTACTGGCCCTATAGGAAACACAGTAGAGTGCAAGAGTGCCTGTTTCTCAAAAGCAGAGTGTTTTTCTTGTAAGGCCGACTGGGGTTCAATACAAC